>NW_028277098.1:85987878-86290909 GCF_059951505.1 Python bivittatus
AATTATATAAATAGTTCTTCATTTTAAAAAGTCAAAGACACACTACGGAACTTCAAAAATGCTAGCATAAGAATTTTTTTCACTGACAAGGACCCATATCTTCCCCATATGCAAAATGCTTTTTCATTTTCCTTTTTCAAAATCAATCTCTCTCTCTTTCTCTCTCTCTCTCTCTCACACACACACACACAGAATCTCTCTCTTCCTCTCTAAATCGCTGGCATAAAAGAGTCAAGGTGTGGCATCCTGCCTTCTCAACAGAAACTTTTCAGATCACTGCAATAGCTGCTTGCCCAGCTTTAACAATCTACTGTTTAAGCATTACAGTAACATAAAAATAAGTTAGAACTACTGGGAATTTCCTATATAATAAAGATGGCTATTTCCTTGCTTAACTTGGTGAAAGTTAATGAGCCATTCCTTTTGTCCAAAGGCTAGTTCAACAAGAAAGAATCCACCAGAATTACATGTTGTAACTGTTCTTTTGTTTTATGAATAAATCTATCAAGTCAGTGTAAATAATAGAAACAGAAATAAAGTTTATTCTTTTAAAGACAACCCCCATAAGCTGTAGAGCATCATGCACCTTTCAGCAGCTAAGCACATCTTATCCTGTCAACAGTAACAAATATGAGATTCCTTCATTTTGAGACAGCAGCACATAATACACTCAGACATTATTTCTAAATAAAGTGAATGAGTTCTGTACTTGGATTTTTAAATTATGTTGTGTGAGAAAATCACTAGTTTTTAACCACAGTAATGAAGATAGCTCCATTAAGACACACAGATTGCATCAGGACTTAATCATGTAAATATACTGAAGTCAGTGGGTCTTTAACCAATCATAATTAACTCCCAATGCATTAGTGCATCTATTCCAGACCAGACCTGATTTAAACTACTCCTCAGGAAGAATCCATTTTAAGGTTTTAAATCATCAGAAAAAATACAATTTAATCATCCTCTCTTGGAACAACGCGACTGTTGTCTGTTATTGCCTGAATTCATCTTTACCACTTCTCAGAGAAATGTAAGTTTCATTCTTAAGGTAGTCTTCATATTTCTGTTTATTCATATTCTAGAAAATAATGTCAAGTTCTTACTTTTTCATTTACAAAATTACTTCTCAGTTTCGAATGAATTAATTGAAAGGAAAGAAAAAAATCTATGCAGACATTATTGCTAATAGAGGTAAATATATGTAGTATGTAAATCCAAATATCCAAGAGAATTCTTGGAAGCCTGGTATTCAGACAAGGCAGCAATTAACAGACACATAGAGATAAACAGCATCTACATACTATTCAAAAGAGACAAAAGACCAGAAGATCGTCTCACCAGCAATCAACCTCCAGTAATCATCACCCAGATAAGCAAAGGTTACCACCAGGCACACAATCAAGCAGTAAACATATATTAATCAAAGAACTACCAGAGGAGCAAAACAAAACCCCCATCCTTACCAGCACTGGCAAGACAGGCCACAGCACATAAATAGAGAGCAAACCCCATCCCATTTTAACACTGAAGATGTTACCTAGCCGGGTAATGAAACATTTGCAAGAAAAGAACCAAGCTCAGGGAACCCCAAGGACTCCATAGACATCACTGCTGTCAGAAACTGGATTACTTCTTCAGACCTCTCACTTCTAATGCTTAAGTGACAGGCAGTTAAATCCTCTTCCCAAATGGATTCTCACTTGAGTCTTGCTGCCATTATACTGTAGATATTTTTCTTCTACAATCAACCAAGAACACTGACAATACACCTGACTGTATGAATATCTTCTGCTCACTTTTTGTTTCATATTCTATTTTTCTCTCCATCTTTTGCACCACTTTCTTGTTCTGATCTATTCTACCCCCTCCCAAATTCTATATTTATTGGACTTTGTTTCTGCATTTTTGTATTTTTAGAGATGTAAAGGGTTGTGTTCAATGCAGTGTATGTATACTACTGTATCTGCAAAATACAACTAATCAGGCTTGCTATGTTTTGTTCCCATATACTGATGTTAATATTATATGCTGAGTTCATTTTTATGCAATATTTTAAACAAATGCTAAAACCCAATTTAAATATTTAAAAAAGTTTAAAAATCATTAAAATCAGGATTCATCTATCTGTTCTGTTCTCAATTACAATTATGTCTGGATCCCATCCACTAATAGTAAAATAACCATAAATTTTGTTATGGTTACCAAACACTGAAATGCATGAAAAAAGCAACAATAAAAATGGCTTAAGAAGCTTTTGTTGCATGGTTTTTAGACAGCTCCTATTCAAGCCATTCATTTCTACCCAGCAGATTTCAAAGTTATAAGGAAAATCTCATTAAAAAGTTGCAGTTAATTGATTGCTTAAAGATAGAACTCTTATATCTAATTTGGGTGAAATATGGTTATATTTCTTCGTACTCCATTGGATAACTTCCTGTTTATCAAAAATATGTGGATTTCTCTGGGCACTATGCAGTTATTACCTGAGAGACTCAGCTGGCTTCTTCCACTTGTTTCACATTCTGCTGTAACTCTAGGGCATGACAAGAATGAATAAAGAAGGCAAACTGCCTGCATTTGGCTTATATTAACTGAAATATTATTAATTGTCCTTAATCTAGAAAGAGATCCATCCCCTGCAATGAAAAAAACAACTATTCTAGACATAGAAATATTGTATAAACATCATTGCTAAATTTATAAATTGGTTCACCATGCATGAACTCAAGATATACAGACGTTTTCAGCCAGCTTGAATAATGTACAGATACAAATGCATGAAAATGGCATCAGGTTCAGGAACGCATCTGTTTTCACGTACTGTCCAATACATGTGTTTGTGTGTGCACAGAACTATGAAATGTCACATTTCCACTCATGCTAAGAAATAAGTATTATCAGTGTTGCATGCCATAAACCAGGAGATCACATATTTTTAATAATACAGGTAGGAAGAATAAGTAACTTCATTTGGATTAGGATTTTTCAAGTCATCTTGACATTAGGACATTGAGAGTACCTTATGCAGAGTAAAACCACTCGAGTAGCAAGTCCTATGTTGTCTACTAACTAGAAGTAGATATTCAGACAGAAAGCTGCAACCCAAGAAGCCATTTATAAACTTCCTGTTTTCCTAACTGGGACTTCAAAAACGATAGGCTAACCCAGCCAGCCACAATATAAAGCTTGTTGGCTATTTCGCTTCATAGTGATAAGTTGCACAGACCTGCTTTAAGTAGATCATATCTTTGCATGCTTTGATCACATAAAAAGCAATAGTAGGAGGCTGAAAGGATATACATACTTCATCAGCCACACAATCCTGTGAAGAAGTTCTCATTTTATTTGTAAAAGTTTACTGTCAGATGTCATAATTAGAGGGCTATTTATTTATTTATTTTCTTCAATTTATATGGCTGACCACTTCAACAAAATGACAATGGGCGGCTAACAAGAATTTAAAAAACATAGTTGGTAACCTACTGGATATACTAGCTTATATATTTTCCAGTAGGTGAGTAACTTAAATTAACAATTTAATTATATGGCATGGATGATCACATCATATAAGTATCTTCATTTAGTAAACACAAGAAATATTGGCACTTTGTGGACTTTTTTTCCATCTCTTTTTATATATAGTAATTTCACAATTAACCTTTATGGAAACAATTTCCCTTTACCTGTTGTGGGAAAAGTATCCACTTAGATCAGGAATACTTAGTAGAAGTCTCTCATAACAGTGTCCGGGGGGGGGGCTCATCATATCTTTGGAAACAAGCAGCAATTTTACAGCAATCCAGTTTTATTGAATACAAAGCCTTCAGCTCTGTTAGTAGATTAGCCTTTGCTTGGGTCAGCTCTGCTTCAGTGGTGGGACTGAACTAGCTAAGCTACTTCTCTTTATAAATGTTTAACTTGATCAGGATTCGTGATACAGCCCAGTAACTCATTAACACCCACCCAGGTAGGGCGATATGTCTGGAAAACAATGTCTAATTCTTGTTGGAGCTTCCCAGGATCAGTATATATTAGACAGAAAGTTATTAGCTATGTTACACAAATCTGACATGAACATTCTTCCTGGAA
The DNA here is from genome assembly GCF_059951505.1 of Python bivittatus. NCBI lineage: Eukaryota > Metazoa > Chordata > Lepidosauria > Squamata > Pythonidae > Python > Python bivittatus. The sequence continues at coordinate 85,991,971 of NW_028277098.1, forward strand.
TCCCTGGGTCTGGCACCTGCAGCATGAGTTTCAATTGTAATCCAGGAGGTCCGGGCAACTCATCAGAATCTGGAACGTAATGCCTAATTGGAACCCCTGAAGTTTTTCATTGGGAGTTCCTAGGTTCATCCTCTTCTTCAAGAGCATCTCATTTCCCTCCTCTTCCTTTGATCTCCACTAATGCTTTCCAGCCATCATCAGCCACTGCTGAGATGGACGGGGTGGAAGGGAAGTTATGGCACACAGGTTGAGAACATCATCCTCCACTGGTGTAAGTCCAGAGTCCTTCAGCAGCAGGGCAGATGGCTTGGGCAGAGTAGGGTACATGATGCAGGAAGAGACTTTCTGAACATGCAGACAAAACTGTTCCTTAAATGACAAGCCTTATCCTCCTCTTCCTTCCTGAGGTGTTTCTCTTTATCCAGATTGCTAGGGAGCCCTCTAATTTGCAATTCTTGTTTCTTAATAATAGCAGGAGTCTTCCATTTCTCAAAAAAGCAAGCATAATTTTCAGCCTTCTGTGGGTGCAGCTAGAAAATCGGACAGGTAGCTCTGTTCAGCAGCAGAGACTGTATTAGGTACCAATAGAGGCAAATATGTGTAGCTCAGGGTTGAACTGTGGAGCCCTTGGGGTTCTCTGAGCTTGGTTCTTTTCTTGCAAACGTTTCATTACCCAGCTAGGTAACATCTTCAGTGCTAAAATGGGATGGGGTTTGCTCTCTGTTTATGTGCTGTGGCCTATCTTGCCAGTACTGGTAAGGATGAGGGTTTTGTTTTGCTCCTCTGGTAGTTCTTTGATTAGCATATGTTTACTGCTTGATTGTGTGCCTGGTGGTAACCTTTGCTTATCTGGGTGATGATTGCTGGTGATTGATTGCTGGTGAGGCGATCTTCTGGTCTTTTGTCTCTTTTGAATAGTATGTAGATGCTGTTTATCTCTATGTGTCTGTTAACTGCTGCCTTGTCTGAATACCAGGCTTCCAAGAATTCTCCTGCATTTTTGGATTTAGCTTGGTCTAAAATGCTGACAGTATCCCAGTTAAAACTATGGTTAAGTCTGTCCATGTGTTGTGAGATTATAGTTTTCAACCAACAGACAATTACAACCACATGGCATCTCTGTAGCACACAAACCAACTAAAGCCCTCCAAAATATCTTGAGTAAACCAAAAGACCCAGTAACACAAGAAGAAAAATCAGGAGTCATCTACAACATACAGTGTAAGGACTGTAACAAACACTATATAGGACAGACAGGCAGAAGACTAGCAGAGTGCATCCACGAGTACCAGCTAGCAGTGAGAAGACATGATGAAAATTCCTTAATCTCACAACACATGGGCAGACTTAACCATAGTTTTAACTGGGAAACTGTCAGCATTTTAGACCAAGCCAAATCCAAAAATGCAAGAGAATTCTTGGAAGCCTGGTATTCAGACAAGGCAGCAGTTAACAGACACATAAACAGCATCTACATACTATTCAAAAGAGACAAAAGACCAGAAGATCGCCTCACCAGCAATTATCACCCAGATAAGCAAAGGTTACCACCAGGCACACAATCAAGCAGTAAACATATGCTAATCAAGGAACTATCAGAGGAGCAAAACAAAACTCCCACTCCCACCAGCACTGGCAAAGCAGGCCACAGTACATAAATAGTGAGCAAACCCCATCCCATTTTAGCACTGAAGATGTTACCTAGCCGGGCAATGAAACATTTGCAAGAAAAGAACCAAGCTCAGAGAACCGCAAGAACTCCACAGTTCCCTATTCATATGTTTATCTTGGTAAAGCGCAACAAGTATATACTGTTCTACCCAAACCAATCATACATTCCATACATATCTTCACTGCACTTTTGTTTCTTTGTTCTTACTACTTTACCTACATTACTGGTAGTCCTTGACTTACGACCATTCATTTAGCGACCACTCAAAGTCACGATGCCGCTGAAAAAAAGTTACTTGCAACTGGTCCTTGCACTTATGGCTGTTGCAGCATCCCCATGGTCACGTGATCGTGATTCAAGAGCTTGGCAACCATCACACATTTACTATGGTTGCAGTGTCCTGGGGTCACATTTATAGAGGGAAGTGCTTATATAAGTCTAGATGTAATCAGACAATAGTAGGTCAAGTGCATAAAAATATATCTTATTATCTTGTTGATTGCAAAGTACCTTTTATATAGTAATAGGTCCAAGTTTGATCTAATGCACTGAAACAAATAAACCAAGAATCACTGTTATGAAGCAAATATCATAAAACAGTCTTAAAATGAGATTTTACACTTTTAAATGAAAAAGGTAATGCAGACTACATAAAATCTTTTTAAAATATCCAAAGATTAACTTCAAGAAAAATGGAGTGAAATTTTTAAAAAATTACAAAAGTTTAAATATATTTCTCTCTCTCTACATAAAGAGGTTAGTGAGTATATCACACTTACTAGTGCTTTCTATAAATTTATTCATGCTATATTGAAGATTAAGAAGCAACACTCAGTGCAAAAGAGAAATAACAAGGCAAAGGAGATCCACAAGTGTTAATAATGATACAGTACTAAAATGTAACAACTGTTTATTCCTCCAAATTCAATGTGAATGTTTTGGTATGTGCAGTGTATTAGTACTAAAAAAAAGTTACTTTATTTTTATTTTCATAAAATATCCAAGGGACCATTAATTTAGGCTATCCTAGATAGTCACTGACTCTGCTCCTCTAATACAGGAAACCTAACTAGAGTGCTTTCAAGAGCCAATGCAGTTGTAGGCTAGTCTATAAGCTGACTGGGAAATGGATACTCTTTTATGGAGTGCTGAAAGTAATAAGATATCCAAGACTCTGAAGCACTGAGTGAGTTCAGAAAGATCTTCCAACCATTGTCCAAGCTTAGGCTAATGGCCTTTGGATTCCAAAGAATCACATGTTTTTTATAAATGTCACAATTAACACCTTAAACTAAATCTAAAAACACACTAGCAACCAATGCTACTTATAAGCAGGCCTTTCGCTTATAGACAATAGTCCTTACCTACTGAATTTTGAATCAACTGCAGTTTCTAGATATTTTTCAAAAGTAACCATCATAAAGAATGCAAATTTAGAAAGTTATGTAACCAAAGCATGACTAACTGTTGCCAGATCAACCAGCTCAGGCATGGACACAACTAATAACACTAAGCCTAGCTATGCAAATATACTCCTTGCCAATATCACTATCTGTACATCCAGGAACAACTTAAGAACAAGCAATGTTCCCAAGATGTAAGCAAAAATGTGATATCCTTCCTAAACAGATTGAATCCTAATATCCAAGCAAACAATCCAGAAAACACTGCCAAGCTTCCACGGCTCTCCTGAAGTTAGGTGATAAAGAATGCCTTCAGGGTGGTGTTGGCGTATCATTTCAAAGTTTTGGATGAGCTTTTCAAGAGATGGCATGTTATTTAGTAACATAGGTGAAAACCTACAATACATCATGGCTTAGGTTTCTCCAACATGAAGCCCTCCAACTGTGTTAAACTATAACTTGCATAATTCCAAATGCGCACAACCAGTGATAATCCTGGATACAAATGGAAAGTGCATCTTGAGTCTTCCAAATTGAGGGATTTTGCCATATACAACAGGTGCCAAAGAATAGTCTTCTAATGCCACCATCCGGACACAATGTAGAAATATTACTTAGGATATAGTGGCCCCAAAACCCCCTGCAAAAACTTCGCAGAACAGCATCACAATCAGTGATAACAGAAGCCATTAAGAGGCCAGAGAGAACCAACAATCCTATGTCATCCACCTGGGTAATCAGACCAGGTTTAGTTCTACATCGACATCCTGTATTTCAGATAACTATCAGATTACCATGATACATTAAAGGCCTCCCTGAAATCACTTGATATAGACAAGACCACCTGGGAAACACTGGCACAAAATTGCTCTACCTGGCGTGGCCTCATCCATAAGGGCTGTCAAACTTACGAATTATAGCGCAATGCAGAAGCACAACATAAGCGTGAACTGCACAAGTTTAGAGCCATCAGTACAATAACTGCGGTGACTACGTGTTTGCCCAACACATCCCAGGACATTCTGTGCCCGAATTGGCCTGACGAGTCATCTTCAGACATACCACATTTAGTTTTAATATGACTAATAGTGTTGAGGTCTTCATCAATGATAATGGACGAACAACAGTTCTACAACATCCCATATTCCAGACAACTATCAGATTACCACAGACTCAGATAAAAGGAACTATAAACATATTTCTAGGGAACATTCCCTAATTATTCCCTAATGTTCCTTTTGTCAGAAAACGACAGACATGGGTTCAGTTGTCCAGTAGACAGAAGTTTTTTATTGGGCACGTTTGCAAAGGTGGGTCCCTCCCGCAGCAATGGAGGAACCCCGAAACAAGGTCTGACAGGTTTTTTTATACCCCCTATCTGTCCTCCCCCTCCTAAGAGGGCTTGGCTCACAATCTCACCTTTTTTACCGCCCCGGAGCGCCGCTAATTAACCGCAAAACCGCAGACATTCCACTTTCCTAATCCAATCAGCGCAATACACACTGCAATACCCACTTGACCCAACAGCCGCCCCCTGCCGTCCCTCTTCACTCTGGTGCGAACGTGCCTCCTGCCTACAGTATTTCCTCCCTCCTGCCGTCCCCCCCAAGGCTGCCCCATGGTGCACAGCGCTCTCCCCTAGCAAACATGGTTCGTTTGAGGCCCTCACTTCTCCCTGCCTTCTCACACTTTGTATTAAAATAACAACATATTAAGGACATGAGTTTCAACCAGCAACAGATCTTGTTGATAGTCCTGCCTTTTCATAGTTAATTGCCTTTGGAATATATTCCTTTACACTGGTCTTCTGGATCATTTTAGCAGTGCTGTTAAAGCTTTTAGGGAAGATGTATGCGTGTATGTATAAATAAATTAAATGATGATCTGTTAAATATAATATAGTCAAGTAAAAAAAATGGGAGACTAACAAAAGAATTTTAAAAACTAAACCAAGGGATTAACTGAATGAATTGCAAACTCTCCAGACAGCAATAAATTAACCAACAGATATTGCCAGTATTAAGCTTATAGCCTTCTTATGACGATCACAATTAAACAAAATTGTCAAATTTTGACAGAGATGTTTCTATATACCAATCTAATAAAGTGTTCTCCTGTGCAGGCTGACCCAAATAGTTAATTAATAAAGGCTCTATCAGTTCAGATTTAAAGGACTGATACAAAAGGCAGCACATCAGAACATGTAATACTACCTTCATCACTCTGTCTAAACAGGGACACAAGATCTCATAATAGCATGTTATTAAACCTCCCCTCTAAAATCATAGGCAGCAAAACATCTAAAAGATCTCCTATACAGGACAAAAAGGAAGTTTAAGAAGTAATTGTGTAAAGGTTCTGTTGGGAATGCTACCATTATAGTAACAACAAGCTTTGCTTTGTAAGCCCAAATCAAGGACTTGTTCTTTTATCTCTAGAGCAGCTCTCATACACCGAAGTCATAAAAAATTGGGCTCGGAGGCTACTGTAGTTCAAATACAAGACTATGCCTTTCCTCCAGGAAGAAACAAACTTATTAATGAGGATTAACAAGGATGTAGGAGGTGTGTATTTGTTAAGTGTGGTTATTCTATGGCACTTATTCCACTTGTTTACGAACTCGTTATTACTTCGTTCTGTTTTTAACTGTATTTTAGAATTATTTTCTTTTTTACCACAAAGATGAAATATAAATCTAACAAATAAGAATTCTAAATTATTCATAGTTAACACAGATACCTAATCTCACACATTAGTTTAGTATGTAGTCAATGCAGCCTGAAAAAAGATCAAAGAAAAAATAACATGCAAGCTTATTAAGCTACACTGTCTTCAAACTTTTGTTGGACATTCTGTCCCACAGAATACAAAGTAGATGGGTTATACACCACTGTCTTGAACAACAGTTGATTTTGTGTAACACTACTGTACATGTTTATCAACAGCAATCAATTAACAAAGCAAATATTATGAATCAATGTTCAGGCTACCTTATGTGACATTGAAAAGGTCCACTATATCAGAGACTTGAGGTTTAAATGGCTAGGTTTATTAGATTTGATGCCCTATTCTAAAATACTAATAAAAACTAAATTACATTTAAAATGTTGCATGTTATAAATAAGCTTCATAATGCCAGGAAAATTGTTATTTATTTTACTTATTAGATTGATATTCCACTTTGGAGCTCAACACATGTATATCGCAATCCCTTCTCCAATTTTTCCAACAACTTGGTGTAGTAGATTAAGTTGAGAGATAATGATTGGCCCAAAGTGATCCAATGAATTTTCATGGCTGAGTGTAGACTTGAACCTGAGTCCCCTAGGTCCCAGTCTAACACCTTAAAAACTGCTTCACACACTTTATTTTATATCATAGCATTTGTAATGTATGTATGTGTACAAAACACTGTTTAATAAAGCATAATTAAAATGCTACTAGTAAACTAGTATTTCCTATTTTTAACTAGTAACTCTATAAAAGGGAATTTTGCATCCAGTTCTTTTTAAAGAGTAAGTGACAACTAGATATTCCTGGGAAAGCACTGCAATAATATAAAACGAAACATTTAAAAAAAAATTGTCCTGAAGTAAAAGCAATGTTATCATATCAGGTATTCCTTATACCAAATTTCTGATTCCCTAATGTTGAAGTGTTCACTTACTCATTCGTCCAGTCAGTATGACCTAGTCTACCACATCTACAGGGCACCCAGACTAGGAAAGCCACCTTACAGTAACAGAGTACAATGCAACATAGGGACATGTAGATAAAGGGCTATCAGTAATTAGATCAAGACCAAATTTAATTCTGAATAAAGTTGTCTTTTAGAGTCAAATATGACCAATATTCTGTATTCTGTAATTTCAAGCCACATAAAAATATTTATGAACATCAGAGAGCAATAATGAGAGAGAAGCTTCTCAAAATTTGTCTCACAGATGAAAATATTATAAGCATGATTCATTAAAAGAAAATATAAGGCATTTTAGCTTATGTGAACAGAACTTATTCGCAAAAGATATCCGAAGATCAGCAGAACATCTCTATTAAACCAAAGCTAATGACAGACAGAATACTGGCACTTGATAGTATGAAATAGAGGGGGAAGGATGGGAGAAAACAACAGTCAGCATTACTGATTTTTTTGTTTATCACTTTAACTATCATCACTTGACCCAACTCTGATCACAATCTGCAGGTTAATCTAAAGCCTTCTGCACCTCTTGTGTTTTCATGCTGTCTACCCACTAAAATGAGCTAGAAACATATCAAGCAATTACTTCCATAAAGGGTTTCTTTCTTTTTTTAAAAAAAAGGGGGGGAATACACACATACTATTTTTTTAACTCACTTTCCCAAACTCAATACCTGAATCCCGCCCCCCACTTCCTTCCATTCTGTATGTAAAATTTAAGAGCATAAAGAGCTGAATTAGTCAAGGTCAAAGATAAAAGAGCAGGAGCAAAAAGAAATAAACCAGAGGGTAGTAATGTAGAAAGGAGAGTACTATGGAGAGAGGGGAAAAAACGGTTCTGATGTCAGGGAAATGTATCTGATACAGATCTGGCTGGGTGACTTGGGCCAGTCACCCCCTCTCAGGGTTGTTGTGGGGAAAATAGGAGAATTAGGTATGTTCACCACCTTGAGTTACATATAAAAGTAGGTGGGATAAAATAACAATAACAATACTAATTGACAAAATCACCAATTGCAAAAGGCAGCTTTACTTGGAACAGCTTATATCCTGCAACAGCTTATATCCTGCAACAATACCTTTAACACCATCAAACAACATCTGCCTATCCCAGGTTCTTGGAAAGGACTCGATAGGTGGATAAAAATGCCAAATCCAGTCTAAATATCTGGTTGACTGTGTAACCAACAATAATAATATCCTAAATGACAAAATATCCAGCACATACCAGAATATATTTTTTTTAAAAAAGAAACCTGACATAACTTCAATTCATCTACCTACGTGTTATTTTTTAAAACAATCAGCACTACTGTATTACAGATGGACTACAAACATGTATGCCCCAAATAATCACCACCGGACTGAGGAAAAGCGCTTAAGAGGCGAACGAGCAAAGTACGTTTGAGCCTTAGAAACTGGAGTGGGGACTCGTGGGCGGGAAAAAGGAAACACGACCCGGAGGGCAGCCTCCAAGGGTCCGTGTTGTCCACGGTATTTGGCGGATAGAAAAATGTGTTTTGTGTGGGAGGGAGAGAAAGAGCGCGCTACGACCACCACCCCACACACCCCTTGGCGAAATTTTGGAGGAGAGCGGTAGGAGAGCAAAGGCGCCGAGCCCCCACCCCTGGCTGCGGCAACTGGGGCGGGCGAGATGCGGGAAGGGAAGGGGTGGGTAACACGGCCGCTTTCCCCCGCGCGCCGCAGCAGTAGCAGCAGCGGCGGCGGCCTCAGCCTGGCGGGATACCCCTCACCACCTCAGGCAGCGCTCATACCCTCCCCCTTCCTCCGCGACCGTTAGGCTCCTCTCCGCCGCCCACGGAGCGCGCAGGCGCGCAGAAATCGCGCCCCCTCTCCTCAAAAGACCCCCCCCCTCCCTCGGCGGTCCGAGGTTCTCTCCCGCTCCCGCGGTTCCTTCGCGAGCAGGCCGGCCAGGCGCGTCGCCCCACCTCGCCAGCCCGGGGACGACTGAGCCGCCGCGCCTGGCCGAGTCTTCCCCCGCGCGATCCCTTACCAATGCCGGGCGCCACATAGACGAAGTAGAGGAAGGAGGAGGAGAGCGAGAAAAGGAAGAGAGCGGCCAGCAGCGAGCGCCGGGGAAGCCGCCAGGCCCTCCGAGGGCTCCGCTTCCACCGCATGGTCCGCCCCCTCCTCGCCTCGCGTCCAGGCGATCCAACAGAGGGCAGGAGGAGAAAGAAGAGGCAGGCAGGCGGCGGCGGCGGCGCAGCTGCTGATTGAGGCGGCGGCGGCGGCGAGGTAGCGGCGGTGGTCGCTCCTCCTCCCCTCACTTGCCCCCTCGGTTCTTCCGCGCGGCTCCTCCACTACGGCGACGGCGCTGCATGAGTGAGGAGTCGGCAGCAGCGCCGCTCGACGAGCCTCTCCGGCCTCCCTTCTACCCTCCTTCTGGCCGCTCCCGAGGCTGGAAGCACCGGCAAACGGAGGGGGAGGAGCCGGCGAGGGCGGGGAAATCGGGGGCCTTCAGGGGCTCTCTGCAAACTCGCCTCTCCGGAGCGCCAAACGCGGAGCTGCTCTTTAGGCGCTCCTTCGGCCTCGCCGGCCATCTCTCAGGGACCGTCCGCAAACTCCCCTTTTCGCCCTTCCTGGTCTGGCGGGCCGCCTGGGAGGGGGTGGCCTTGGCGAGTGAGGTCACCGGTCAGGCTGTGCTTGGCGAATTTCGGAGGTTGTTTTCACACGACATTCTGTTTCAACGCATGGCTTCAGTGGCCCAAGATTTACTGACTTAACCCCAGCATCAGGAGGAGTTTGGTAGCAGCTTTCCAGACTAACAAAGTGTATTTAAACAACATAAGCATCTGTGAGATGCGGCTCATTTCACCACATGCAATCGAATAGCCTCCAAACTCCTCCTGATTTTTGACTGCCATAGAGCTGCCAGCTCTCCTCCTACAATAACTTCACCTAATTGTCTGAACTATGCATAAGGAGAGCAGCCCTAGCGAGAATCTTTAAATATAGATTGTGTCCACGCATTTTAGTTAAATCACCATTTTAAAATAATTATTTACTGAATAACAAAATGATTGCAGTTAATAGAACATGCCAAGCCATGTTTGTGCCTCATCTTGTGAATTTAGACACTAGTTTGCATACCAATTTGGGTTTATACAATCAGTGGTAGGCAAACCAATTTGTTGTGTGAAAAATCCTATTAGGGCAGCCTTTTTTTAATTATGTACCCTCCCTATGCATTTCCATCATTTTCCTAATCAGCATAATCTATAATGACTATGTCAATTCCTCCAACTGGTGGCCATGGTAAACACCCTATGGCAAGGTCTAGATGCAAGGAAAGCCAATCGACCACTGCAATAGGCTGAGCAAGGGGCAGGGAAAAGGTCAAGAGGGAAAAGGCTGAAGGCTGGAAAATTCAGAGTTGCACTTCCTCTAGTACTAGCAAGCCTCAAGAAGGAAACCACCTACCTATGTAGTTGGAAAGGTGAGCCAAAGGAGACACATCTTTGGAGAAGCACTGTACTGGATTTGTAAAACAAAAACAAAAGTTCAATGGGCTGCCCAGACCAAATTCCAAATTCTCTCCTAGAACCTTTGGAGGGAATTTAGAGCTAAATGCCAAAACCATCTCAAGGAAGAACTCGAATCAACTAGCACATCATCAGCCTTAGTGAAACAAGAGCATCAACTGAAACACACAGAAATGGAAAAATAATGGTGATGAAATACACATATGCACAGGGGAAAGCCCACACATTTGTGGAACCAGCTTCATAGTTGCCAGCTAACACTTGCTAAATGTAGTCACCACAGATAACTTCTCTCATTTTGCAAACCTCAAAGGGCAGAAACAAACCTAAACTCACCTTCCAATGCTATGTTTCACACAACAGTTATGACAATAATGAAACTGAATGCTTTTACAAAGAACTTGAATAACAAATAGCTCAGCTGACCTACAAAAATATCATAATAAAAGACCCAAATGCTCAAGTACGCTCAACATGAGTGTGTTAAAATGTTGTGGGCAAATTCTCAGAGGATGAGTGAAATAAAAATACTGAACAATTGGCAACCATTCTTGAATCACAAAAGGCATGTGATGAACATCCGTTTTGAGAAACTAGCAGGGAAGCACTGAATTTGGCATTCAAATTCCATTTCCAGCTGGGAAACTAAAGCAGAGATCAATGACATGATCACAAATGATGTAGTACTGCATTGACTCAACATTGGGAATGACCATAGGCCAATCTAAACAATGCTTTCCCTCAACACTCTTCATGATTCTCAAGAAATATTATGACAGTAGCTGCAACTCTACTTGAAAAATAAATTAAAAAATAAAATTGGAAGTATATTGCAAATGCATCGCTCCCCCAACAACATGAACTTCATATTAAAAAAAACAAAAGTGTGTTGCAGCAGCAAGAGTTCATAAAATAACTGGAAGAGGCACCTGTTAGACATAAAACTAGAGAGTTCTTAGTAAAGAAAAGAAGCTGGTCTATCGCTTCTAATAAAGATTTGATTTGATCTGAATTGTGTTCTGTGAGCTAAGCCACAAGGTAAGGCAACACTTAAAAGATAACTGAAAATTACTGAACCAACAACTCAGGAAAGCAGCAGAGGCAAGAAGCAGAATCATAATGTCCCAGAAGAAATGCAAAAGTAGGACTTTAAATCCCCTCAAAAAGAACAACACACCCATAAATGACAAGAAATCGAAGAAGAATGCCAGCATTTTTACACTCTCTTTACCTTAAAAGTAGCCATCCCCCCACAGAAAGCACAAATTATCATCAATAGAAAGTTAACAAAACCACGTGAGATACAAAAAGGTACAAGATGAGAATGTGCACTATCCCCACTTTTGTTTATCTTGGTCTTGGAAGTTTTAAATAGAGATACAAGACATGCTGAGGGGATAATGGGAGTAAAAATCTAGAGCCATATAAATTGAGAGCTTTACAGATGATCTGGTGTTGGTGCTAGAAGGGATAGAAATACTAAAGAGAAAATTAAAAGAATTTGGTGCGCTGGCTAGATTTAAAGTTAATAAAAGACAAAAATGTTAAAAAAATATGAAGATAGAAGACCAAATAGAATTGATGAATAAGACAAGTTTTAAGACTGAATAGAAGGTAAAATATTTGGGTGTTAATTTGACAAATATGAATTGTATGTTGTTCCAGAATAATTATGTTAAGACATGGAATGAAATTAAGAAAGATATATTAAAATGGGAGAAATTACAACTATCATTGCTGGAAAGAATCTCTGTGCTAAAAATGAATGACAATCTAGGATGCTATTTTTGTTTCAGACAATACCAATCATGACTGATTTACCATTTAAGCAGTGACAGAAGAATATAACTAAATTTATCTAGCAAGGTAAAAAGCCGCAAATTAAATATAAGGTGTTGCAAGATGCTAAAGAGGAGGGCTAGCCTTGCCTGATTTCAAATTGTACTTTGCCACTTGTTGTTTAGTTTGGTTGAAAGAATGGGTGTTGCTGAGAAATAGCAGATTATTGAATTTGGAAGGACACGAATTGAGATTTGGGTGGCATGGCTATTCATGGTATGATAAAGTTAACGTTAATGTAGGTTTTAAAAATCACTTTATTAGACATCCCATTTTGAGAATTTGGAATAGATATAAACCTAGATTGTGTCAGAAGATACTCTATGGTTATCTCCACAAGAAGCATTTTATAGAAAAGAAATGGTAACTATGCAGAAATAGTTAACTTATGGCAATATTCTTGATATCCACCAAGGAGAAATTAAAATAAAATCAAGAGAGGATTTGACATCTCAAGGACGTTCATGCCACTGGTTTTCATATGTACAACTTGGAGAAAGATTTAAAGTTTATAAAAAGATATATGGTTATGAACAAAACAAAGCTGTTTTTGAAACTGAATTGTGTACTAATGATGAACATTTTATTGCTAAAATGTATAAGCTTTTGTTGAGATTTGGAACAGAAGATGAACAAGTTAAAGACTGTATGATAAAATAGGCTAAAATTTTTGGATATAATATACAAATGGAACAATGGGAAAATATGTGGATGAAGGGGTTAAAATTTACACTGTGTTATAATTTGAAGGAGAATTTCTATAAAATGATGTATAGATGGTATTTGTCACCAGAAAGATTATCAAAAATGTACAAAGAGGTTTCAAACATATGTTGGAAATGTGAACAACAAGAAGGGAATTTTTATCATCTTTGGTGGACATGTAATAAGACTAAAAAATTTTGGACCCAAATTCATATTTATTTATTTATATTTCAAATTTGTCACTGCCCATCTCACTGTGGGGTGACTCTGGGTGGTTTACAGTAAAAACAGAATAAACATTAATTAAAATAAATATTAATTAATTAATTAATTAAAATGTACTAAAAACAAACTTCCTTTATTTTCCTTTATGATACTTCCAAGTGGCTGATGTTAATTAGATGTTAATAAACTCAGGGAGCATCATCAAGGCACCAGCCATTCCCAGGGTCGATTGTATCTTTCCTTACCCCATGCAAGTTGTCAGAGCCAAGTCTTCAATTCCCTCCGAATATATTAATTCAGAAGATTTTGAAGGTTAATATACAGTCAAAACCAGAGATTTTCCTTTTGGGACTGATGGACAAACAACTGGAAAAAGCTCATGGACCTTTGTTTTTATATATGATAACTGCAGCTAGACTTTTATATGCTCAGAGATGGAAAGACTCGACATTACCTACAATGGAAGAATGGACGGTGAAGATGATGCTGTTAGCTGAGATGGCAAAATTGACAGCTTTGCTTAGAGAAAAAACACTGGCGCAATATGGTTCATGGGGTCACGAAGAGTCGGACATGACTTAACGACTGAACAACAACAACAACATTAATGCCAATTGGAAGCCCCTTTTGGGCTTCTTGCGGGAGACAGAAAAAAATTAAATGATATATGGATTTGATGATTAGTTAAACTGATAGGTATACAAAATATGTATGTTAAAATGTAGTTTTAGAGTAAGAGGTTATTATATAATTTATCTATATCTGCTGAATAAGAAGTCAGAAGTTATTTTTGTAATTTTTTCTTCCCTTTTCTTTACTTTCCATCACTTTTGTATTCTTTATTTCTAACTCTTGTTCTCTTTCTCCTTGATTATTAGTTCTTGTTTGCTTTTATCTTTATGCTTTTTATAATTTAATAAAATTCTTATAAAAAAAAGTAGCCATCCCCAAATACCATTACTCAGGTAAATACCCAGTGGTACCAAAAATTTGACCAGATGACAGCAGGCCAGCTTTCATAAACGATACTCAACCCCTGACCACCTCCATAAAAATCAACCAGCGAATGGAATGAGCACAAGCAATCCACATGCCTCTCCCTTGTGTTTGTTGACTATAAAAAAGCATTTGACAACATACAAATGAATGCAGTAATGAACACCTTAAGATCTGACCAGAACTACACCCAACTGATAGAATCAATAAGTGAAGGTTGCTCAATCAATATTTTTACTGCCCAATCAACATCCCAATAGATTGGGGTGTCCAACAAGAGGACACAATCTTCCCAAAGCTCTTCAGAGTGGCCCCTGAAGAAAATTTCAGAGGGCTCAACTTTGTTGAGAACCAGCATCAGCAAGGCTAATCTAAATGGGGTGGGATATAGTCCTTCTTTACAGAGTTATGCAAATTGGAATATACATCTGATTGGATAATCAGCAAAGTATTTGATTGAATATAGCAGCACTTCATGTGTTTATTGAGGTCAGGTAATTAGGGCAGAACTATGAGGTAATGACAGCACTACTACAAAGACAATGGTTTATTTAGAGAGAACAAAGAGGCAGTATTTCATTAACATTTCTTTCTAGAGATTTCTGTAGGTTTATCTTCTACTATCCTTGCTCCCCAGAGCCTTTGTTGTTTCCTAGTATCTTCTTCCACTTATATCAACATTCCTTGGCCTTCTAAAGGTTTTATGGCTGAGCTGAGGTTTATTGTTTCTCAAGTTGCTGGGAAGGCAGCTAGGGGAGGGGGACATTTTGCTTTCTTTTACTTATTTGGACTAGTGCCATGTTTTGTTCTACGCAAGCCTTGCAGTGTAGCTTCAGAAAAAATCCGATAATCAGTAGTCTTAGTCTCACTCTCATATGAGAAGGTATACAATTTAAATTAATTTAATAAATTACTCCTATTGGAAAATTCTGCCTGTCTCCAGATCCTCCTTCACATTTGTAGGCACCCTAGCAGGAGTACCTGCAAAAATGATTATGTCTTGAACTCCCCTACGCCTTTTCTGAAATGGGACGGTGCAAGATGGCCAAAATTGGGCAGAATTACGCTTGCAGGTGACTTTACTACAAACAGCCATTTCAAAATGCTACTGTCACTTTGAAATTTCTTCTCTCCTCCCAGCATGGGATATTTGTCATTATTGGTGAAGCCATCAATTATATCAGACAAAATCAGGCAGATGATTTGACCCTTAGACATACATTATCTGTTCCACATACTTGCTAAGCCATGGTTTGTTCAATAAATTACAAATATCTGGATTTATCTGTCATACTAAACTATGATTAAGAAACCTCAGTTACTGAACTTATATAAGATGCTAAACTGTAGCCAAATAAATTACAGTATGGCTTTTTGAGACAGGTGAACTCAACCACAATATTACACAAGTAAAACATGACAAGATAACTATTCACTCAACTGGGAGTTTTACTTTATCAACTTTTTCTGTACACAAAAGAGCAAAACACAGCCTTTTCTTTCTATTAAGGGTACCGCTGATGTACTGTAATTAACATTCCTCAGTCATACGGTTAACTGTTTCTGTTCTATTTTTCCATGATTCTGGTTGTGTAAACTGTTCTAATAAAGAATGTAATATAAATATTTACATATAAATATTTTAAATCAATAAAATAATAGTCTTGCAACTTATTCAAGACAGCCTCTGCTTAGTAAGCCTGACGTGATAGACATCAGCTGGATAAAATTAGAAACAACTGCAATACCCCAATCCTCAAAAAAGTCCATGCGGAAGAAGGGGCATCATAGAAAGTGGTTCTCTACTCCACACTTTGGGCCCCACAATAATGATACCAAAGTCTGCAGAAAACTTTGAAGGGGAATTTGCTCCATCCAATCCTTGGCTCAGACACCTCTAATAAAAGTACTTTACATTTGCTATTAAGGCATAAGTCTTACAGCAACTAATTGTGTTTATTATTAAACAATAACATGAATAAAATTAGTACCAATACTACTGACCAAATTGTCAGTACTTTATTTTTCTTGCAACATAGAACAGAATATGGGTTCACACACAGTGTTAATTCATTGTGTGTGTGTGTTTTAATTATATATCACACCCACACCCACATCATACTATTTCATTTTGGAGTTAGCAACATCATTCAAAGCACAGAAAAGGAGTAAGAAGTAGTAAGCCAAAGGAACAAGGGCATGAAATAAGGAAAAGAGAAGGAAATATAGCTAAATTTAGTTTATTCCTTTCTATCCTTACAAAGCATACTTGTTTGAACATTCATTCAGCCCCCATACATTCCTGACTTTATCTTTTTGTGTTTTATCCCACATGTTTCTCAAGTACCCATTTCCATTACATTCAACTTACTGTTATGATTTTCCTGACATATTCAGCTCTCACTTCCAGATAACAGATGTTATACATAGCTATTTTTATTTCCTTTTGATAAACGTTCCTCACAACAGACCATATACTACCCACTACCTTTTTATCAACATTCACTCTTCTTAGCATTTCTCAGTTTCCCCATCTTTAGTAAGTATTCTACCAAAGTACACACATTCATCTACTTGCTCTAATTTTTTACCGTTCATGTATAATTTGCAATCATTCACTGCTCTTTCCCTAACAAATGCAACTACTTTGGTCTTGGTCTTTCTTACCATTAATTTTCAGATCCATCCCATTCACCCACTCCAAAACCATTTTTTATTTCCATCAAAATTGTTCTGCAGTTCCTCCCCCTCTATTGTGTAGTCTGTTAAAAGCATCCACAATAATTAAGATAACACCAATTCATACTTTCGAGCATATAGTTCACCCCTTTCATTCATATTTAATCCGACACCCTCACTTCCCTGCGTATATTCATCAACTCAACTCCACAAGATCACACAACTTTCATTCAGATCAAATACATCCTTCCTGTCCCTTGGTTTTACAGGCATGCAAGAAATCTATTTTTCTTTCCTTTCTTTCCTTTGTTAATTAACATTTACTCCTCTTACATTCAAAATTGCAACCTTCTCTGTGCCATAATTGCCACCAGATGAGCCCACAGATATTAACCTCTACCACCCATCATTGCTTTGGTCAATTGAGGCTTTCACACATTTTTTTTACTAGTTGTTGTTACAGTTAACACACGCTCATTTTTCAACATGTTGTATGGACCTAGTCACTGAATTTATAAATAATCATTTATAGCTTAGTGTACTGTACATTCCCAAACCGTTCATTCAATACATCATGATTAAACAAAACACAGTTGAAGCACCATGTGTAAACCAGGTCAGCGGCTACAAACAGCTCACCTTGAGAAATATGAGTATATTTCTTGTCATCATTATTTCTCCCTACACGGTTCCAAGCAGCCAAACAACCTTGAAATGTGGGAGAGCATACATATAATGGGAGAAGATGACCACCAGGCTCTTGGGCCAGTGGAATGAAAAGGCAGGCACTCGTGTAATTGCACTGAACTCACAAACACTGAGTAGTGGTCTAGTGAACAATGTAAACAATGTGAACAATGTGTAATGGATATTGCCAATTGTTTATTTTAATCAAGACAGTGTTAAAACTAATACAGTTGATGTAATACCTAATCTTTTACAAATAATTATATCATACTGTAATGATTACTTTTTAAAATAACAATATTGCTGAATTAGATAAGGATTTGGTCTGAATCAGTTATTTATTTATCTTATATGACCACCAAATTGAAAAGACTCAAGACAGTTTTCCTAGCCTGGTGCCTTGGGCGAGCATGATAGATTGCAAAGGAATGCAGAAAAGTTCTCTTTGCTACATCTAGTGGTCGGATGGACTTTTTCAACTCAGTTCTGGTAGCCACAGTACTACTGCAATGTGCTGTGGTGTTCTGCTTGAGAAAAAAACGGAAGCTTCTGTTTCCAACCCTTCCTGAGTACAGCTTGTATGTATAGGCACCAGGTTAGATCCCTTGCATGTAGCCACTAAGCCTTTTACTAATATAGGGATGGGTGGTCCCACCTGCCTTGGGGCCCAGAGAGCTCTATCTATACTCATGGACCCAGCCAACTGCAATTTATTTAAACACTTAAGCAAACCATGACTTAGCCCAGTGTGCCTTCTAGCCTGCCTCCTGTGTTTCTTAAGTATAACCCCAATACCCAGTTTATGAGGGTGCTCCTAACCTTATTTCTATTCCATTTCCTTAATTGCTTCCTCAAAAGGAGCATGGACGAAACGCTAAGGCAAGAAAAAAGAAAATGGTCTTCCTTAAAAGACTTTGGGAAAGACTTAATCAATGGTTAATCAATAGTGATGTGCCATTTGCCTTTTATCATTTATCATTTACTTAGGAGTTTCTAGAAGCTTTCTCCCCTGAGAAATTTCAGGAAAGCATAGCAGCTGCCATCTGGTGTTTTCTGTAACAGAGATAATATGCTTCTCCTCAGGGATCCCTCAACCTGTCCGAGGGATCTATACTCTGACCCAGGAGAAATGCAAACAGTTCTTTTAGAAGTACAGAAGCCCTTCCTCATTTAATTTACCTTTTTCAGTCCCAAACTAATCCCTTCACTTTAAAAACATTTTAATCTGATGATTCCTTTTATGAGATGGATTAAATTAGAAAAGCCAAATTCTCTGAAAATGCTAAGTTCAGCTTTATCAACTCCTTGCCTTCAAGTCAAGAAACTGGTAGAAAATCAGCATACCTTAAAGCCATGTATATTTTGATTCATAATAGTTTCCTGGACCTGATTTTTCCAGTGTTAAGTAATACTTGATACTTCCATACATACTTAATGTTATGTAATAAGAAAAATATATTTTTAAAAAATCTTTAGTCAGCCTAACCCATTTCAGCCTAAATTTGATCCAAATTCTATCAAACTCAACTGACACATTTTTGTTCTCTTGCACTTCAGCAGCAAATCAACATTTTCCCCTTTCTCCACGACATTTCAGTTGGCCCTACCATTGGATAGAGCAATGAAATAACTCTTCAGCCAGCAGATGCTGAGACATGTGGAATAGGACCTACTCTGTGCCTCCTAAGGTACTTGCTTCTCTTAGGCTGAATAGATGCCTACACTGAAAAAACATTAATCTGCTCACTATGACCGGTTTTTGCATGTGAAATGATGAAGGGGCATCATCTTGACCTTTGACCAAACTACATAGTCTCTAACATTCCTCAGCAGAAAATGGTCATACATGAGCCACTTATCCAGGGGTGGCCTCAGGCTATGGTCAAAAAAGTCAAGATGGCAGCTACAGTGGTGTGATCGAAGTTCCACCTGTTTTTCATGTTGTACATAAAAAACAAATGGAGCTTTGATCACATCACTGAGACAAAAAAGTCATCTTGAATTTTTTGACCAGAGCCAGTGGATACCCTTGTGTCCTGCCAAGAATTATTAACCAGGTCTCCTCAGCAAGGTATCCTTCAGGTTTGCCAGATTTCAACTCCCAGAATTCTCATAGAAAGTCACACCAGGCATTAAATTGTAATACATCTGGAAGGAAAGGATCCGCAAAGTCTTGGTTCTTTTATCAGAATGTCAAGAGTAGTTTCAAGTCATTGTGCTGGAACATACAAGCCTTTGGTGGCATGTGGGTAATGCCATGATACATGTAGAAAAGGGGCAGAGCTTGTGTCACAACACATCTTGCATCACCTCTGACTCCCCATATGGACGGCACTGGATGGGCCTGTACCTCTCAACCACTACATACTGCTGCCCTGTGGTTTTTTGTATTAGCTTACACTGCCCCAGAAAGCCTGTCCCCCACTAATCTGAAAGCTGTGAGAGTAGCATGGCTAAAGATCCTGTACACTTGAAGAATACACTTACCCTGTACTAGATTACCAACCCCTCAAAATATATTTCAGTGTCTGTAATCCATGTTCTGTATAGGCAATATTTCATATAGTACAGAAACTGAAATATATTTTGATCTAGAATAGGGTAAGCTCTGCCCCTTTTCTACATGTTCAGTTTACATGTTCATGAGAGAAGAAATGTATCCAGTTACATCTATACCATTTTAAGTGAAATTCTGAAATTCTGAGGAAAGTTCAGAATTCTTAAGAATATTGCATTTAAGACTAGTCAAGTCCAGGAAACCCCACATGACAAATATGAAACAAATATGAGATGAATATCACAACTTAGCAACGGTTGAAAAAATCGGTCAGCACCACAATGATCATCCTGAGGGTTTAGATCTTGCCCAGTCCATAAATGGCCAACACATGGGATGCCCAGCTTCCTGCTCTGTATATGTTCCTTCTGGTGACTACTGTCTCTCTTGTTATTATGACACTTTATTTTGCTTTGGGAATTCTTTTCATGGACTTACATGATTGCTTTTTTCACAGACAGATGTAGTCACTGAAACTGGAATTTGCCAGTGATACTGAGTTCAGTGCTCTAGCTTGTAAAATATATTATAAGCATAAAGAATCTCAAAGATGACTTGTCCTTATTTTCACATCAAGGGCATTGTTCCTGACTTGAGGATAGCAAGAGCCTCCTCCCATTAAATTCTAGTTTGCAGCACTGTAGGACTTTATTCTTTCATAACAATCTGCATTTAGCTATAAATGCTTTTGAAGGTTGGGGGCCATCAAGTATATTGCCTTAAAACAGTTTTGCTTTCTATGAAATAGTCATGGGGATGAACTGCAGATGACCTACGATTCATTTTTTTTTTATCTGCACTCAGTCGTTACTGACTCTGCAGTGACTGCTTTTGGACGAGTCCTTTGCAGTTTTCAAGGCAAGGTGTTTC
This sequence comes from Python bivittatus, assembly GCF_059951505.1. Classification (NCBI taxonomy): domain Eukaryota; kingdom Metazoa; phylum Chordata; class Lepidosauria; order Squamata; family Pythonidae; genus Python; species Python bivittatus. The sequence goes on from NW_028277098.1 coordinate 86,012,807, forward strand.
GGAAGTAACTGTCGATTTCTCAAGGATATTGCAACCAACTGTACTTTGGCCTGCATCTTTTCAGCTCTGCAGTAAAAAAAATGGCAATTTATATGCAATGCCAGTGAGGAATGAGAATGGCATTAAAACACACATGATCTCAGACTTTGACTATGCTTGTATAATATATTTAATCATAAATAGGCCATTCTATTTTAGCTTAGTGCACTGGTTTACAGTTCAATGTGAACCCCACATGAACCCCCAAAACTCTGCTAAATTAGCATGATTCATTTAATTATGAGTAAGTGTATTCTGCAAACATATGTGTCAGCTTTTCCTGGAAAAAGTATTGGTTGGATTGTACATCACACTAAGCCATAGTTTATTTCATAATTATTTACTGAATAAGCCACAATTGGCTAAGTTCACAAAATACTAAGTAATATTATGGTTTTGTGCAATGTATAAACCCAAGTTACTGAACTACCAACGACTATATAAAAAATAAGAGAGTAATAAAATAGAATTGTACCTGAAGCTCTTAATTATTTCTGTTTCTGCTTTTCTCATGAATGCAAGAGAATGAAAGTGTCAGTATTTAGAATGTCCAGGATACAAGAGTTTTCATTCTAATGGACATTTATAAAAATGTTATACTCTGCAACTTATATATACCATTGAACACACTGATTTATTCCCCATATAATATAGGCTTAAATTTGCCTTCTTTATGTGACTATGTACAGTAGGAATAGGATTTTTAAAATCCAAGTTTGTAATTATGGTAGAGAAGGAGAGGTTTTTGATTGTAGATAAGATTTGTGGAGAAGGAGAATGGATGCAATAGCTTTAGTCGCTCAACAGAAACAATCAAAACAGACCTTGGGCCACATATGTCACCTAGGAAATCTACCCTTGGTTGGATAGTATTAGACAAAAATTTTAGGAGAACTAGGAAAGAAACCAGACAATTTAAAATAAAATTGTTTCAAATGGTAGTTCAAAATAGCATGGCCATCTTTGTGTAATCAAAAGTAAAATTATTGCTGTCCACAATGTGTGCTAATTTAAGGGTATGTAATCTTTTCCAGGATAGCTATATTTGGCCTTTAATTGATAGTTCAGGGTTGCACTCCAAAAATTTAAATGTAACTTAATTTTGTACTTACATTTAATTAAAATTAAATATATAATTAACATGTTTACTTTCCAGTTGTGCATTTAATAAAGTCTTCCTTTTATTTGTAATATTTTAATTTGTTTGTTTGTGTTTGGGGAGTGCATGACAATAATTTCTTTGCAGTTTTTTTTTTGTTTTAAATGTCTGAGTGGTTCAGTAGAATCCCATTATCTTGGTACAGATAGCCAACTCTGCCACAGATTTGTGTTCTCATGAAATGCCCACTCAAGAGTAAACCATAGTTTACTTAGTTAACCCCATTACCTGTGTTCACATAATGCAGTGAGCCCAGAACTAAATACATTGATTAGAGTCATACAACACACTAGGCTAAAATGCAGTTGTCTAGTTGCTAAGCCTACCATACCGTAGCCTAACATGTAAACTTAGCCTGTAGATCACAATGAAGTATGGATATTAAATGGTGGCTGGGTTTCACAATTTACTAAGCTAAGATGTGGTTATACAGTTTGTGATTCCGTTTGTTATGCAAATATTACCAGCGTGATTAGTTCAGGAACACAGTTAAAGACCTGTTTCAGAATGAACATTTTTTAAAAACTGTTTCTTGCCACTTCCTGCAGGTACTGCACTTTTATACCTGGAGAAACAGGATGTAACCTACAAAAGTTTATCTTGTGCTCTATTAAAAATGCATTGACCTGGGCAGATGGTACCGATCTCAAGTTTTTGAAAGTGGATGACCAAGTTTCAGGCTAAACATGATGCAGAATTAAAGTACTATACTATAGGCTAATATAAAGTACTGTTCAAATATGCACAAACAATTTCATCAGAAGTATCCTACATCTGCATTTTCAAAAACGAATCATATTTGCATTTAGAGTGAAAGAAATAAGGCATTAAAGATGAGAGGCATTTTTGGGGGGGGCAGGATTTGATAGTTTAAAAATAATTAAGCTGCATCAAGTTTAGAACTATTGTTTCAATGATTCACATGATGTTAAGCCATGATTTGTTAACCATGATTTGTTACATAATCCATGACAAGCTGGGATCACCCAACATGCTAAGTCTAGATTAAGCAACCTTTGGCACTCCAGCTCCACATACTGTTGAACTACAACCATTGCTTCCTGGGAATCCTAGGAGTTGTAATACAGGAAATATCTGGGGTGCCTCAGCCAGCCTACCCCTGCGGTAAGCCATAAACTATGATTTCCAAAATATAATGTCCGTATTAACACAATGCATCAGTCCAAATACAAACAAACTATCTTATGTATGAATCCAGTTTAAATGTTTCCTGCCTCAAAATGGCTGGGAATGATGCTGCCAACTTTTGCTAATCATGACTCCAGTCTGGATCCATAAGAAAAAAATTGTTTGGCAGTCATTGTTAGGATTTTCTCATGGGAAAGGATGCAGCTCGTTATCTTCACTGAAAATGTTATGACTAGAGAGAGATCGTATGACTTGCGTGTTAGCACGTATACTGCTATATACTGCCACCTATTGGCGTGTGTATGCTAGTTACCCAGTGGGGGGGTATGGAGTGATAATATAACTGGAGCATTGTATGCCCAGCCCTGCAGTTGCAGTTGTTTTTAGTGCTAGCCACCATGTAGGTATGTAGTGTTATGGGTTATGTAGTTGTACTAATAACCAAGTAGTGTACCTCTTCTCTGAGAGTTTTTGGCTAGAGACTTTATGTTTGTAGATAAGTCTTGGATGCTGAAATTATAAGAAGTGTTTTTTCTTATATTTTGTATACATCTTGTATTTTATGAAGTTTTGCATTTTTATCAATAAACAATCAGATAGTATATATTTTCTGGCTGAGTTTCTTTGGAGAACAAGATATGGACATTGCAGCTTGCAAACCTCTCATGATGGTGTGTATTTTTTCCTTGGGCAAAAGTTTTTCTGGGAGCATTGCTGTACTCTGCTCAACAGTCATAGGTTGCCCATCACCCGCAATTCAGATCAGAAGCCAATACCCCATAAAGTTGTCAAGCTTTCTGTTTGCTGCAGGAAAAGCATTATCGTATGGATGTATGAGCATTTCAGAGAGGGGGAATCTAACCCAAGCAATTTTTAGTGAAGCAGGTTTTATTAGTAGAAAAGAGAGGAAATGTACTTAAGTAAATTCCTGATAAGGATAGCAAAGCCTAACACCTAGCTAACTGGATCCTAGCAGAAGGAGAGCCAAAGGACAAATAAGTGGGCATGTGTGTCTGGAAACAAAGACAGAAATGGCCTGAGATGGCAATCTCATAACAAAGAGGAGTTAGAAGAGCCAGTTTGGTCTGGTGGTGAAGGCACCAGGCTAGAAAGCAGGAGACTCTGAGTTCTAGTCCCACCTTAGGCATGAAAACTGGCTGGATGACTTTGGACCAGCCACTGTGTCTCAGCCCAACTCACCTCACAGCATTGTTGTTGTGAGGAAAATAGGAGGAGGAAGGAGTATTAAGTACTGTATGTTCATCACCTTGAGTTATTTATAAGAATAAGGAAGGCAGGATAAAACGAATCTAAAAAAAGAAAAAAGAAAAAAAAGGGGGCCGCAGAATGACAGGCACAGAGGGGACATAGAGTATCTATCTACAGCCCATAGCCTCTTGTGATCAGTAAGTGCCTCTTGAGTCAGATTTCTAACCTGCTAGATCCTTCCTCCCCAGCATCTTGCTCACAGAAGCTGGTGCCACCGGTGCTACAATGGTGACTGGAGAAAGCACCACTCTTTCTTCTTTTTCTAATCATGCTATGGCAGAATTGTTGGGAAAGTAGTTTTTAGCACTTTTAGCAGTCCCTAGATGCTCGACCACCCAGCCTTCTTTTCTTCCCAATAGTAGCTGCACCGTTAGGTGTGAAGGAAGAAAGTCAGTGAGAATAAACAGTGGGCAAGATCACAAAGAGTAGGAGTTTGGGGCTTACCAGGAGAGAGGGTTAGATGGGTACTGCAACTCTACAAGTATGTGACAAGAGTCCAGTTTTACTGAGATTGACTCAAGACTGGCCTGAGCTATACTTGGATTAATCTTGGTGTTTCTCAAATTTATACTTTCCAGAGGTGTCAAGATGAACATTCCCAGAATTCCTACTCAGGAAACTCTGGCACACTAGATATCCTGGGAGTCACTGTATATGGAGGGTACTGGGCTATTTCAAGCAAGTCAGATGAGAACCAGAAGCAGGGTTCACAATGGCTAATGACACCCGCCTGTTAAAGTTTTGCAACACTCTTAACTGAAAGAGGAATTGCATACAGCCATAGTTTATTTCCTGAAATGTCTTTCTCTGACAGGAAGGCAACTCTAGAGCTGATTACATAGTATTTCTCTGGACATCCCTTAAATCTACTACTTCCCCTCTCTCTCTCGACTCTAAAAGTGAGTTTTCACTTTTTTTTTCTTGCAGGATGAGAAAAACCAAAACATTTGAGGAAGACGTTTAAGATATTGGCCCTGTATGAAGTACATAGGCTGTGATGTGTGTTTTATGCATTGAATGAATGCTGCTTCTATTGGCAAAATCATTGGGTTGATAGTAGATTGAAAAGTGAACTGAGGAAGCAGAACTTCAAAAAGATAAGCAGCACCTGCAGAAAGCAGTGACGGGACCTTTGAGGAGGATATAAAATGAACAAACGAGGGCTGAAAGAGTGAAACAGACATCAGGAAACTGGCTTGTTCTTTCCTACACACTGCTTCCTTTGCATTTACAAATAGACATTACTTTATAACCACTACTAGTTTCAGAAGCAACACTGTTGCTGAAACAAAAGACTATTCAGTCTACCTATCATTATGTTACCAAGACAGAATTATTGTGTGTAGTTTTATTACCCTTTTAAATGTGTATTCAACTACCACTCTGCAAAGTAGTTTTTTTTTTTTCTTTTTCCAACAGCAGAGCTGTTCTCTTTTCTCCCCACCCTCACAATTTGGTCAATATAGGTTAAATTTCTAATTATCTCCCTGGAATTGATCCAGACTCTTGTCCATAAATGTACAAGCACAGAGTGCAAAATACCTGTGTGTTTCTTCCTCTCCATGTATATTCTTTCTTTATCCCAATTAAAATAAGGATGTGAAATCCCCTGGATCTGAAGAGAAAATGTGCTTTAGATCATACACCTGCACACATATAGCACCTTTTGGCAACTCCTTACACCAAACATATTTTCCTGAGATTGTGCTGCAGCTTTGGAGAGCAGATGTACAATCCCAAGATAAGATAAAGATACTATGCTTTAAGGAGCTGCAGACCAGTCCTACATCCATGCCACTAGCCCCTCCCTTTTTTTTGGTTTGCCTTTGAATCTGAAGCACCGTACCACCCTAGTACAAACAGCTGCATCTACCTTTTACTAGCCATAACAATACATCTAATGTGAGAATATTCTTATTGTAAATTATTTCGGCTGGTGAGTATCAGGGCTTTGCTTCCAAGGGATGATTTGATGAAGGATATGCAGTCAAATCATCCCTTCAAGTGGAATCAGAATCAAATTAGATGACTTTGACACTGCTGCCACTCCACTGTTGGCTCTTTGTCCAACCTGGTTTCTCACATCATCCTGCCTGGCTCTTTCTTGGTTGCTGATTGAACAGGAACCACCATCCAAGGAGATGATCCTGACAGCTGCAGCAAACACTTTCCACCCCAGCTAATGATATACATCACATCCAGAGATCCTCTATACTTTCTCTGGCTCCTCATGACATTTGCATAGCCCCTGCAATCTGCCTCCAAGACCAACTCCTGTGGCCCACCATCAACACCCCCCCCCCATCTGGCACCTCTGAGAGGGACAAAGGGACCCACAGAAAAAGCTGAGCCGTTATGGGTTCTTAATAGTGACAAAGTAGTCAGCCAATGATTTTTCTCACCTCAAAGTGTTTGAGGAATGCAATTTTGCTATTTGCATCTGACTCTTCTGCTAGTATTATTAGATACATTCACTTGAAGGGATATTTATTTATTATGTGGATCTGCTTACCTTTACGTTATTCTATATATATCGCAGGCTATTTATAGTGTAGTATATATGCAACAGTGATAACATAAATGGCTGGTGTGGGTCTTCCGGGCTGTGTGGCCGTGTTCTGGAAGTTTTGTTTCTTAATGTTTCGCCAGCCATCGTATTCCGGCCGTGAAAGCCTTCGACAATACAGTGATAACATAAACTTATTTTCAAAAGAATGCACAAGCAGAACATAATGTGCCCTCATTAATAAGCCACCCTAATAAGCCTTATTAGTGGTCAGAAAATGGATTTTTGAATTCCCAGTAAGTGCTTACTTTTTTATAAAGTGTTTGGATATTTTCTGATTTTAAATTCAAGTAGGGCACTTCCTGCATTGTTCAGTATGATTTCTTTGTTGATTTTTTTTTTCTTTGTGGACAGCCTGGAGGTTGCTGTGAGATGACAGATATAAAGGCAATTGATTAAATGTTTACTTGAGTTTCATTTCATTTTCTCCAGGTGCAGTTTGTTTAACATTAAATGAGTCAGTCTTCCATTTGTTTTGCAAACCCATGCATTTTGCTTGTGAAAACCAAGTAAAGTCTAAGGGTTTGTGCACTTTCCATTTTTGAAAGATCAGAAAATCAGAACACTTCCTGTCACCCAAATTTTAAACAAAGTATATGAGGAAAGGGGATGATAAATAACTTCATTTAAAGTAACCAACAATACCAAATGCTCTGCAATATGTATTGAATAAGGATACCTATTTTCTTCTACATTCTATCTCTACAATAACATGATTAAATATATCAATGAAGATACAATTTTTCAGTGCTTGACTATCTAAATTAAGCTATTCACTCAGAATTCCATATATTGTATCAGGTGAATCTGTTTAGACTGCCCAGAAATCAAGACTAAACACAACTAAATTTTCAGCCATATCTTGGCACTGGGGGAGGAAAAGTCTTATGCAATCATATAACTTTCTGACTGTATTTAAGAAAAAGAATCCAGCTAGCATTTTTAATAAATGCTTATTAGCTGCACAGCAGACAACCACAAATGAAAGCTCTACCTAGGAGTTCTTCTACAAAGACGATCACTTTCATGCATTGCTGTGACGAATTTGGAGAAAATCCCAGAGCTGGTGCAAACTTGCTGATTGTTTGTGCAGCTATTCTATTCTTAGGTAAGCAAAAAATGCATTTCAATTTCAGTTATGTGGCATGATTCAAAAAGAATTAAAACAACAGAATTCAAGTATCATGCTAAATCCTGTGATTTGATTGATTTTGATTTGGTGAATTATGTGTACCCAGTCATTATAGTTTTTAAACCATGGTTTATAGCTTAGCATACTGTGCAGATTTAGCCAATTGCGAATTAGTTAATAACAATAATTAAAACAAACCATGATTTAACACTATGTATGAATCTAATCTCTCTGAAAAGTTCTTCACTATTTTTGCATATTCCTGGTGTTGCTGGCTAATTTACTGGACCAACTAAGACCAATGCATGAGATCCCATTGAATCAGAAACATCACGTTTCTTGGGCAATAATAGCTTCTCTCATTTGCTATTCTACTGCACAACACAGTAATGTAAACTGCTACCTACCACCTATGTACAGGTAGTCCCCTGGTTAAGAATGCCCGGTTTAAGGATGACCCATAGTTAAGAATGGGGCCTATTGTAGCCAAATTTGGGTTAAATACACAATGATCCGAGTTAAATACACAATACTACTTTTATAGTATTATACAATAATATTGTTCCAGCTTACATACAAATTTGACTCAAGGGCAGACCTTGGGAACGGAACTCATTCTTAAACTGGGAACTACCTGTATCTGGTTTTAAAATGCTATCCTATAAATGTTTAACTAATGGCAAACCACTTTGGAAAAACCTTGCCAGGAAAACCGCAGGGACTCGTCCAGGCAGTCGCCAGGAGTCAAAAACCGACTCGAAGGCACAAAAAACACAACACTATTTATACAATCAGAGTTTAGTGGGTTGTCACCCAACATGAAGGGTGACTCCAACATAATGTGGTTTAGCGTGCCAGATTAATCCTGAAAATTGGATTGACTATGCCATGGTTAGGTTAGCCCTATATCATGCCTGACTGATTTCTCAAGGTTTCGCTCTTTCCACACCGAGAGTCAAAAGCCAGCACAGCGGCTGTCCCAGAGCAGCAGGTGGGTGGTACTGCTTGGAAGCCTCTGGAGCGATTCCAGACACAGCTGGAGAAATGACGCGCTCTCCCACGAAGCCGGATCTGGAAGTCTCGGCCATGACGTAACGTCCCAACTACGCGACAATGACGTTATGGCCCAGAAAGAGCACGCGCTAACCCGCGATTCCCACTCCGGTTCTACCCTGGGTCTTGCTTGCCATAGAGGCGCGTCATGCCGATTCTAGAGCGTCGCAAACAAGAACCCGGAAGTCGCCTGCGGATAGTTTAGTTCTAACGCTCTATGATGCGGGGGAGGGGGAGGAGGAAAGAAGTAATATATTCTCTCCCCCGTTAAGATTTGAAGCAGCGAGCCAATGGCGCAAACGGAGTGAGTGGTTTCTCTTTAAGGGCTCCGGGCGTGGGGGAAGAGGCGAGGAGGTGGGTATTCCTGTCTGGGGCTGAGGGGGTCGGCGGTACCAGGTTTTGGGTGGGCGAAGGGCCGCATAGAAGAAATGCGAGACCTTCACCCCACCAGCAGCCTGGAAGAGCGTGAGAGAAACCTGAATTCGAGGCTCTTCCTGTGCGGTCGCGCTGACTTGGACTGCAGCATCCCAGAGAACAGTCGTTCAATATGGTCGTTCCAACCTGGGGCTCTCCAGGTGTGTTGGGTTACGATCCCCCCCCCCCGCCATCCTGGCCTTTCCAGCAGGTGTCTTCTTTGGTGTGTTGGAATACGAGTCCTGCCATCCTCACCTGTCGCTGCTGGGCTGGCAGGTAGAGTCGGAGTGGAGCACATCTGGAGGACTCCTGATCGGGGAAGGCTGGGAGGGATGCTGCTGTCCCATCTCCTGCAGATGTAAACGAGAAGTTCAAAGGTGTCTTCAGTGTTGGATGTAGAAACCTAACTAAGTCACCTCTCTCAGCCCTCACAGGATTTCAGACAATTCCCAGGAAATGTAGAAGTTAAACTATTGGTGTTCTTTAAACATATGTATTCTGAACATGGTAGTTATTTGTAAGCAGAGCAGCCTAAGTGGAAGAGCAAAAATGTATTGCCTGGTCATGAGAAGAAAACTTACAAATTTGTAATGATAATTAAAAGAATATCACCCTTCTTTGCTTATTGGATATCGGTGCAAGACTTACAGCATTACTTCAAACTTTGCATTACTGCAAAATCACACACAAACACAATTGGTCTTATATAGGATTTTCCCCTTTTTATTGTTCAAAAATACTTGGGTATTTTTATGCTGAATTTGTCCATGTTAGGGATAACAAAGCTATTATAGAACTGAAAGAATGTTCACTTCTTTTCCCAAGTAAGACTTTACATATAAATATAACTGCTATCTTTTTGCACAGAAGATAATATATTTATTAGTCTGTGGATCTAAACAGAAAGTTAGTTTGGTGTAGTGGTTAAGGCATCAGGCTAGAAATTGGGAGACTGTGTATTTTAGTCTTGCCTTGGGCACAAAGTCAGCTGGGTGACCTTGGACAAGATACTCTCAGCCCTAAGAAGAAGGCAATGGCAGGCCACTCTGCAAAATGTTGCCAAGAAAACTACAGGGGCTTGTCCAGGCAATTGCCAGGAGTCAAGAATGAGTTAAAGACAAAAACAAAGAAAGATCAGTAAAATAAGGGTAGGCAATCTGGACTCCTCGATATCTTTTGGTTGAAAAGATATTTGCTACTGGTTTGGGGAGTTGTTTTCCAAAATATCTACGTTGTCTATCCCCCAATACACTGTTTTCAAGATTGAATGAATAAAATGAAATAGTTCATACATTAGTTATCCTGAGTTTTAGGCTGTCTAATCTTAGGATAGTTTTGACCTTAGTGCCTTGAGTCCAAATCAACACTTTGTTCATTTACTGACTGTCCCCAAAACTATGATTGGCCTCATACACTGTATTGAGTCAAAATGTGATTTGCTTGTGTTGTGAGAACTCTGCCAACTGTACTTTATTCAAACCATGCTAAAGCAAGCAGCCTTTCTATGGAGATAAGTCTTTATGGAGAGGTTCAAGAATATGCCATTCTTATATTCACTGCAGTGCTAACACTAAAAACCAGACTATCCTCAGGGTTAGAAGAGGACATGAAATAAAAAAGAATAGATGATTCACCATGTTTAGAGGGGGATGTAGATTAACAAGTGCAGTTAGACTTGTTCTCATCTCTTTTGGATGGTAGATCACAATGAACATTTTCCATGTTTACTCTTAATCTAATACATTGTGATAAAGCCCTTCACTCTTGAACATCATCATTTTGGGTCTTTGTGCATTTCTATTTTTGTTGTATATGAAGAAACAATATTTCAATATTTCAAATATCCCCCACCTTGAATATTTCCTGTTATCCTTTGAATGAATAGTTGCAGCATCATGTGTCAATAGAAGTACCATCATATATTTGTCATCTCTGTTGCCCACTCTTACTGATGTGGCTAAGACATCTGTTCTCATCTCTACTGTATCTCATGAAAAGCAATGAAAACATTTTCATATGGTCTTCCTGCAATTAGATGATTCTCCTTTCTTGTTTGCACTCTGTCAGATATTGCTGAATTACATTGCTGCTATGCCTCAAAAATCATCATGGTGGCCAAGGTTGATGGGAATTGAAATCAAACAGTATCACACATTTCATCAGCCTTGTAATAGAGCACACTACACAGTACCTAATCTAAGACCTAGTTGCTTTAGACATGAGACAAGACCTCTAATGGTCTCACAGAGAAAAACATTTGGTTCTGTAAGACAAACCAACAGTTCTCTAAGTATCTTGCTGAAATCTGAGGCAAAGGTCATCACTCTTGTCCTTTCTCACCAAGAATTAGAAGTGTGTTATGAGATGCTCAGCACAAATCCAAATATCTTATAGCTGAAGTTGTATGATAGTGGCCTTAGCTGTATAGTTCCACTGCACGTTATCACATTATACAAGAGGAGTGGGCAAGGGCATATCTAACTCAGTTACTCTTTCCTGTGTTCTTCAATATATTAGCATGAGTATATTGTGAATTAGCAGTATTTTCTGCATCATGTACAGAATGCAAAACTCAGAAACCCACTGGATGTTACTTCAAACATATGAATATGCACCATCCTTGCCTTTTTGCCAGCATGGGAGCAAAGGAGTTAATGAGAATACAGAACTGTAGCTGGGAAGAAGACCTGAACAAAACAAAGGCTATTACGAGCTAGACTTAGAATTGTCTAAATATGACTATATTCTCTTGATTATCTTTTGGGTTTTGAGGTATGCTTGGTCCTGTGCTAAATTCTCACTACATCTGAGTAGACCCTCTGTCCCTTGGAGATCCATAATAGCTGATAATTATTATAGCTGTACAGTATACACTTTAAAGGTGGTTTGGAATAAGTGCTTTGGTTTTCTCATGAGCACAGTACCTCTCTGTTATTCAGTAAAGCAAATGATCTATTTTCAGGCTTCTGAATGAGCTGAACAAAGGCAGCTCTGATTTAAGGAGTCAATTCATTAAAGTTCATTAATGGGGCTGTTTTAACAAATAGCAGAGAGATGCTGTGTGCTTGTGTGAAGTCCAATATTTCTTCCAAATCAGTTTTGAAGTGTGCACAGCCCTAATAACTATCCCACACCTATTAACTGATAATTGAGAATGTTAGTATAATATGCACCCATCCATTCCTTCTGAAGAAGTTCAGTCTCTTAGATACTCTTTGTTTCTTCTGGGTTATGTACTTGTAGGTCTCTTATGCTTATATTTATTTCTGTTTTGCTTTGATGCCTTTACTCTTAATAAAGCAGAAAATGTTCCTTCATATACTCTTTACATACAGTTCTTACAATCATTTCACTGCAATATTTTTCCAAGAGGTTTTGGAGTCACAGTATTTACATTGCAACTATGCAAGGCCTATAATTAAGGAGATCTCTTTTCAGACAGGTTGAAAGTTAGGCAGCTGTTTCTCAAATAATCGTTTTTCTAAGTTCTGTGTTTTAGACATTGTTCTTATTTTTAGTCAGTTTCTACTCAGTCTGACCTGGGTTTGCATTCTCTTACAGCTTCTCAAATGTGACCCATGATGTATTCAATTTCACCCTTCATACCACCCTGGCCCTCACCACGAAACTGGTGCTTCCTACACCTGCCAAACCAATCCTTCCAGTGCAAACTGGTGTCCAGGCTCAACAAGAAGAACAGTCGAGTGGCATGACTATATTCTTTAGTCTTCTTGTACTAGGTAATCCCTTATTAATTACTTTTGATAGCAATCATGGAAAGATGAAGGCCGTGAAATACAATTCCAGTTATGGTTTCTGACCTGTATTGTTAGTGTTGAGAAAAAGTGGAATGGAAGAGGTTTTCCTTTCTCTTTTTTAAAGTTTCCAAAGTAGAAGGAGGCAGATGGAAACGTTAGCTTTCCTCTTTCAAAATTAAAATTTGCATACCTTTTTACTTATGCATATAAAGAAAATAGTGGGGATATAAAATTTCACATGGTTAGAGCGGGGGCAGAAAATGTTTTACTTATCAGAGGCTACGCTTCTGGTCTGTGCGTGGTTTGTTACTCATTATGATAATGGTTTGAATTAGATAGGATTATGTCATATGAATAAGTATACCCATAAGTTTCCAGACAACTTTTTTGCGGGGGGAGGGCAGTTGGGGACTGCAACATTTTTCTAAGAGTTTCTGTTTCCCTCCTAAAAATGATAGAAAACTGTACTGTTAGTCTTCATTTGTGCTGTCAGAATGGGATAGGAATAACTGCAAAAAAGCAATCCAGAAATCACATGTAGCTTGTGGGTGATCCATCCCTTGTTTAATGGGTCAAATTTCCATCCAGGAGATGTTGGCAAATATCATCTATAGTTTGCTAAATGTTTATAGATGCTTGATCTGGTCTACCTTGAACCACTGTGTGTACCCATAGGTCTCAGTATATTATGCTGAGGTTAAACCTTTTGGAAATAGCATCATCATGTGTTGAACAGCACATTTAACTAAATGCAACCTGTGCTACTTTGGCTGCTCTAACCATTTAGCAAACCACTATGGCTGCACATAAGAGTAGCTGATGGCCATATACAAATCATGAAAATGTAAATGTTTTAAGATGAAAAATAATGCATAAATGCAGTCAAAGGCTGGGTTCATACTTTTGGCTCAGCCATGTTGTATAAAATCTGTAAATCATTGATTAGTTTTTAGTAGATTCAGCCAATTGTGATTTATTCAGCAACCTCATGTTTAAATAAACCATACCTTAACAGTATGTGTGTATCAGATGAATGACTATACCCAGGATAAGATAAAACAAATAATCCAATAGCTTGATTCCTGGGAATAGCAGGTTATCTCTAGCCAAAGCTTTATATCGGCCAATTTACAGGTTACTTTGTGGATTGTATGCGTAGAGTGGTAATTTAGAAAGACATTCTCATTTATCTTGGAGTTTCATTGTTTGTCTGCTTAAATGAGGATTTTCCTTGTCAAGATAGAAAATTATACTGATGAAATTTTAATTAGAATAAAGATAGTAAACAGTATATTACTATTGGGGTCATTTTGTTCCTAACTGTACCTTACCAATTTTCAAAGAAAAAAGGTGGGGTAATAATAATAATAATATCTTGACATGGTTGTGGGGCTTCCATGCTCTGAGGAAGATGAAAGCTATGCCAGAGGTTCAACCATACTGGGCAGGTCTCATCAGAGGAGCCAGACGAAGAGTGTCTCTCCCATAAACAATATGGTGAGATGTAATTTATAGAAACCTATACTGGATCAGTCATTGTACGGGTCAACAAGGACTGTGCTAGGTGTTCTAGTCTCTGGACATCTAGTGACAAGTGAGCTACAGGACTCAGGACTGTTGGCTGAGGAACCAGGGCCAGCAGCTGCAGAACTACTGGAAGAAAAGTTGTTTACCCATTGCAAATATACAAAGACTGAAAACAAAGAAATAATGATCTGCTATTACAAATCAAGTCCAATGAGAAGAGGATATCTGAAAAGAATACACCACTTCTGGAAAGAACAACATCCAGAATCAGAAAGAACAGAACAAAGGCTAGCAGATCAACGTTGATTTATAACATGAAATAAAGTATTCACAGAAGTAGAATTGGAAGAACTGCAAAGGTCTACCCAGGGCAAAGAAATCGAAGCTTTGCCAGAAGTAGCTCAGACAGAGGAGCCTTCTCCTCAGAACGAACAAAGCCCTGTTACAAAAAAGCAAGAGACATTAAACAAAGAATAACTGAGCAACTAGAAGAGCACAAAAACAACAGAATAAGTTTGCCTGCATTGAAGCTTGTTACAAAGAAACAGCTGGCACAAGTATTAAACGATGCCAATACTGTAATATCAAATATAAGCACCAGATCACTGTAAGAAACAAACCAACTGATGTACAGCATGGCTGCAGTTATAACTGAATACCTTGGATGCAAAATTAACAAACAAGAAAAAAAGCCACACAGTGCACCACCAAAATGGAAGATCAGGCTGAAAAATAAGATCAGCATGCTAAGATCAGATGCAAGCAAGCTAGAACAGATGAAAGAAAAGAAGTTGAAAAACCAAAAGGCCCAAGAATAGCTGATCAAGAAATATCACTTAGAAACAAGGAAGATCAAGGAAGCACTGGAAATAATCAGCAAATAACAGCCATAGCCAAGAAGATCAGCAGATACAAAGCTTGAATTGCACACTACAGGCAGAATCTCCAATTTCAGCTGAATCAGAAATGTTTCTACCAATCCATCAATGCAGAGACTGCAATGAACCAGTCAACACCTGACAAAGAAGAAACAGTGAAGTTCTGGGCACAGCTATGGGACAACCCAAAGAAATACAACAAGAATGCAGCTTCGATAGAGGAAGTGGATAAGAATAAAAAAGAAGCTGAAATGAAAGAACTTGTAATAACAGCAGAAATGGTGGAGAAAAGGGCAAAGAAGATCAAGAATTGGTCAGTACCAGGTGAAGATGAACTGCATGGTTTTTGGTTGAAACGTTTGACTGCTCTGCATCCACTCATTGCCAAGCAGTTTAACAACATACTGCAGGGAGGTGAAATTGAAGATTGGTTAACATCTGGCAAAACCTACCTGATAATGAAAGATCCAGCAAAAGGGGCAGCACCAGGCAACTACAGGCCAATTACCTGCTTGCCAACAACTTTCAAACTGCTAACTGATGTGGTAGCTGATACAGTCCAACATCATCTAGTTGAAAACAAGCTTTTTCCATCTGAGCAAAAAGGAAACCGCCCAAACAGCAGCAGAACAAAAGATCAGCTCCTAATTGACAAGATGATTTTGGAAAACTGCAAGAGAAGGAAGACCAACTGGAATGTAGCTTGGATTGATTACAAGAAGGCATTCAACTCCATGCAACAAGATTGGATAATCAAGTGCCTAGCAATAACAGGAATCAGTAGAAACATCAGAAGCTTTGTGCAAAAATCAATGGCACAATGGAAGACACAGTTGCTGGTCAATGGTGATAGACTGGGAGAGGTTAATATCAAGAGAGGAATCTTTCAAGGAGATTCACTATCACCACTCCTGTTTGTCATTGCATTGATTCCTCTGTCAACAATACTGAACAAGTCAGGCCATGGTTATTAAACATCAAAAACATCTGCCAGATTATCTCACCTCCTTTACATGGATGATCTGAAGCTGTATGGAAAAACACCATCTGGAATGGAATTGCTGCTCAACACTGTCCGAATATACAGCCAAAATATTGCAGTGGAGTTTGGACCAGACAAATGTGCCACCCTGACTATCAACAGGGGAAAAACAGTGGAAATGGAAGGAATCAAGATGCCTGTGGAAATAACATCAACAGTCTGGATGAAGAAGATCACTACAAATACCTGAGCATCCTTTAAGCTGACAACGTCAAGCACATTGAAGTCAAGAAAAGGTTAATAGTGAATACATCATGAGAGTGAAGAAGATCTTAAAGTCCAAACTCAGTGGAGGAAATATCATCAAGGCAATTAACACCTGGGCATTTCCAGATACACAGATGGAATAGTGGACTGGACTCAAGCAGAACTAGAAGCCCTGGATAGGAAGACCAGAACATAATGACAATGACATGCCCTTCATCCACACAGCGATGTTGACAGATTCTACTTCCAAGGAGCATAGGTGAGTGTGGAATGTTGCAAAAGGTATTAGAAGAATATTTGAAGGACAGTGAAGAAGATGCACTGAAGCTAGTATACCATGAAGGCTTACTGAAGAGACCAAACTGGTCTACAACAAAGACCAGATGAAGAGTAGAAAAGAGACATGGCAAGGCAAAGTATTACATGGCCAGTACACACACACACACACACACAAATGTAGCAGGCAAAGCTGATAACAACAACACCAGGCAGTGGCTAAGAGCAGGAAAGTTGAAGAAAGAGACGGGCTAATTCTGGCTGCACAAGATCAAGCCTTAAGAACAAATGCATATAAAACCAGAATTGAGAAAACAGAACAGACAGCTTCTTTGCAGAGGACCACCTAGTTAGCTGCTGCAAGAAGATCACAGACTGGCTACAAACAACGGCATGACAAAATAGCAACAATGGTGCATTGGAATAGCTGCAAGAAATACCATAGAAGAGAAAGAACTGGAGAAAATCACAAAATATAAAGACCTGCAAATAGAAGTAGGATGACTGTGGCAAAAGAAAGCAAAGATAGTACCAACAGTAATAGGTGCCTTGGGTGCAATCCCAAAACATCTGGAGCACCACTTGAAGACCATCGGCATTGACAAAATCACCATCAGTCAATTGCAAAAGGCAACTTTACTTAGAACAGTTTACATCCTGCGATTTAACACCATCAAACAACATCTGCCTATCCCAGGTCCTTGGGAAGGACTGGGTAGGAGGATAAAAATGCCAAATAGAGTCTGAACATCTGGCTGACTGTGCGACCAACAACAATAATAACAATAGCAGCAGCAACAACAACTGTTAGGGGAGGAACTTTAATGACAAGAACCTTTCGTGATGCCAACAAAATACACCTGGAAAAGCTATTGAGGAATGGCCATTAATTGATTACAGCATTTTCAGCAGTTCTTACATTTTAAAAGTATTCTGAAGATAGTCTAATAATTTTTATGAGACAGAGTTAGGTCACTAAGAATCTCTGAGAGCCTGTTGGGGCTTCTGTTTCATGTTCTTAGTATACAGAATATGAGTTTCAATAAGCATATATTTTTAACACTTTCTCCTGTGTTTGATTAATCACAGCTTATGTGTTCTAACAAGAAAGATCCTTATAAGAATATAAATGTAATGCAAAGGTCTTTTGAGTTTTAATTGTTTTTTTGTGCATCCCTCTATGTGGATGGAAATTTATATCATTCTTTAGAAATGTTATTGTTAAGGGAACTGGTTGAACAATATTAGAACAGGCTCACTGCCACTGTGAATGACGTGAGCATCATCTCTCCCAGAAGAAGGTTACTTTGTCTTCTGTACATATGTATATTTACACTGATATTCTATATGTTTACGGTAGCTTCTAGAAAACAAAACATGCAGGAACTCCCAGTATACAGTAATAGTTCATAGAAATTCTGTTACAAAAACATGGAGAACTGTATGTAGCCCATACCACCAAATCAGCACTACAGATTCATGTAGTTTACTGATTTAATTTTAAAAGAGAATTGCTTCATCCTTTTCTTGAGCCTGTTCTAATATTGTTCAACCAGTTCCCTTAACAATAACATTTCTAAAGAATGATATAAATTTCCATCCACATAGAGGGATGCACAAAAAAACAATTAAAACTCAAAAGACCTTTGCATTACAGTGTGTAATGTGGGCACCTAACTATAGTTTTTACTTGATTAAACTCTGCAATTACTTCCTCAATTCCAATCTTAAAATTAAAGGGTGTTGCACCTTCATTGCACTCAGAAAGCGAAGGCATGTTTATTTTACTTTTCCTTGAACTTTCAGTCTGAGAATTATCTAATTTCATTTCTATGCCTGCTTCCCCACTGAACTGAAAGTGACTTCATTTTGAGTAAACATGCCTAGTATTGAAGAGTGAGCCTCTCCATAATATGCAGCTGTGTAATCCAGCATTTTTGTCATAGAAAAATTGTTGCCAGGAATGATTTTACAGATCCATTAAAGTACAGTGGGGCAAAAAAGTATTTAGTCAGCCACCAATTGTGCAAGTTCTCCCACTTAAAAAGATGAGAGGCCTGTAATTTTCATCATAGGTATACCTCAACTATGAGAGATAAAATGAGAAAAAAAATCTAGAAAATCACATTGTCTGATTTTTAAAGAATTTATTTGCAAATCATGGTGGAAAATAAGTAGGTCATCTACAAACAAGCAAGATGTCTGGGTCTCACAGACCTGTAACTACTTCTTTAAGAGGCTCCTCTGTCCTCCACTCGTTACCTGTAGTAATGGCACCTGTTTGACCTTGTTATCAGTATAAAAGACACCTGTCCACAACCTCAAACAGTCACACTCCAAACTCCACTATGGCCAAGACCAAGGAGCTGTCGAAGGACACCAGAAACGAAATTGTAGACCTGCACCAGGCTGGGAAGACTGAATCTGCAATAGGCAAGCAGCTTGGTGTGAAGAAATCAACTGTGGGAGCAATAATTAGAAAATGGAAGACATATAAGACCACTGATAATCTCCCTTGATCTGGGGCTCCATGCAGGATCTCACCCTGTGGGGTCAAAATGATCACAAGAATGGTGAGCAAAAATCCCAGAACCACACGGGGGGACCTAGTGAATGACCTGCAGAGAGCTGGGACCAAAGTAACAAAGGCTACCATCGGTAACACACTATGCCACCAGGGACTCAAATCCTGCAGTGCCAGATGTGTCCCCCTGCTTAAGCCAGTACATGTCTGGGCCTGTCTGAAGTTTGCTAGAGAGCATTTGGATGATCCAGAAGAGGATTGAGAGAATGTCATATGGTCAGATGAAACCAAAGTAGAATGTTTTGGTCTAAACTCAACTCGTTGTGTTTGGAGGAGAGAGAATGCTGAGTTGCATCCAAAGAACACCATACCTACTGTGAAGCATGGGGGTGGAAACATCATGCTTTGGGGCTGTTTTTCTGCAAAGGGACCAGGACGACTGATCCGTGTAAAGGAAAGAATGAATGGGGCCATGTATCGTGAGATTTTGAGTGAACACCTCCTTCCATCAGCAAGGGCATTGAAGATGAAATGTGGCTGGGTCTTTCAGCATGACAATGATCCCAAACATACCACCCGGGCAACGAAGGAGTGGCTTCGTAAGAAGTATTTCAAGGTCCTGGAGTGGCCTAGCCAGTCTCCAGATCTCAACCCCATGGAAAACCTTTGGAGGGAGTTGAAAGTCTGTGTTGCCCAGCGACAGCTCCAAAACATCACTGCTCTAGAGGAGATCTGCATGGAGGAATGGGCCAAAATCCCAGCAACAGTGTGTGAAAACCTTGTGAAGACTTACAGAAAATGTTTGACCTCTGTCATTGCCAACAAAGGATATATAACAAAGTATTGAGATGAACTTTTGATATTGACCAAATACTTATTTTCCACCATGATTTGCAAATAAATTCTTTAAAAATCAGACAATGTGATTTTTCTGGATTTTTTCCCCCATTTTGTCTCTCATAGTTGAGGTATACCTATGATGAAAATTACAGGCCCTCTCATCTTTTTAAGTGGGAGAACTTGCACAATTGGTGGCTGACTAAATACTTTTTTGCCCCACTGTAAATCCATTAAAGTCTGGTTCTGAGTTTTTGAGAGCCTCAAGTATGAAAATAACAAGGTTGTATATTACTAACAAGATAATAGAGAAATGTTTCTCTAATAATGAGAGGAAATATTTTAGCACTTTTTTTCACTAGATTTTCATAGCATCAGAGGGTTTTTTTCTTTTCTTTGATATTTTTGCTTGATTAAATTTGCCTTTCTGTGAACTGGATAATTCTGTATGTAAGATATATTTATACTAGTCTGTATGTATTATCTTGCTTTTGCTTTCCATTACTATATCTGATTGTGTTTTTACAAACACAGTTAACTTGTAAGCCTTGTTTTTCTTGAAAATCTGGTTGTCAGGTTGAATGATTGTTTATACCATCACAACCTGGTACACTCTGGATGTGTTGGATTACAGTTTCTATTTTAACAATGCTTGATCTTTTGAAGTGTGGGAATTATTCTAGGGAAAAACCAAGTATGTTTTCTTTTGAAACACTCCTGTGCTGGTTTGGAGAAGTCATCTGAACCCATCTTCAATCCTGCAATGATTCTAGTAAGAACTGAAACACATGGCTGGTGTGGGTCTTCCGGGCTGTGTGGCCGTGTTCTGGAAGTTTTATTTCCTAACGTTTCGCCAGCACCTGTGACCGGCATCTTCAGAGTGCAGGAGCACAGACAGGAGCAATTCTCTCTGTGCCCAGGGTGATGTGACCCTTTTATGGGTATTTATAGAGATCTGGGGGGAAGGGGGGATTGGGGGGTGGGGGGGGTTGGGTTACTGAGTGGCTGCTTGTTTTGGTAGCATTTCCCATGCACAGACCGCATGGGAAAACTGATGGAAAAACACAATTTCCAAACAATCTGCAGACCCACCAGAAAAGTACAAGAAGTGCTAAAATCAGCAAAAGACAAAAGGGATCCCCTCACCGCCGCAGGAGTATACCGCATACCATGCAGTTGCAGGCAAGTATACATCGGGACCACAAAACGCAGCATCCATACCAGGATAAAAGAACACGAAAGGCACTGCAGACTATAGCAACCAGAAAAATCTGCAGTAGCTGAACATGCTCTCAAGCACACTGGACACAAAATCCTATTTGAAAACACAGAGATACTGGACAACACCAACAGCCGCTATACCAGGAAGCCATTGAGATTCACAACCACCGGCACAGTTTCAATAAAAAAGAGGAGAGTCTAAAAATCAACAAAACCTGGCTACCAATCCTGAAAAATACAGCCTGCAAAAGGTCAATGAACTCAGCTCAACCACCAGGACATGTGAACAGTTCACACAATGAACTTGCTAATCACCCCCAGCAGCCCCTCGTTAACAATTCAATAGAAGAAAAAACCCTGCCTAATCCCCAGGAAGATACACAGAGATTCTGACACCAAAACAAGCAGCCACTCAGTAACCCAACCCCCCCCACACACCCCCAATCCCCCCCTTCCCCCCTCAGATCTCTATAAATACCCACAAAAGGGTCACATCACCCCAGGCACAGAGAGAACTGCTCCTGTCTGTGCTCCTGCACTCTGAAGATGCCGGTCACAGGTGCTGGCAAAACGTTAGGAAACAAAACTTCCAGAACACGGCCACACAGCCCGGAAGACCCACACCAGCCATTGTATGCCGGCCGTGAAAGCCTTCGACAATAAACTGAAACACAAATTATTGCCATTTTGAGATAAATATCTAAAAGAGTTTCTCGGACCCATAAGCTCCTCAATTTTAAATATTCAAGTATATCCTATGCTACTCTTTCTCACAGATGGGGAAGGCTCTGAAGGTTTTTTGTTTTTTTTTTAAACAGGATAGGAACAAGTCATGCATTGAATAGTTGCAAATCTTATAACTGCATTAGGGAGTTATTTGCCCTAAGGAAACCAGTTTTGATGACTCTTGGACCTTTTTTAAACGATGGGCAATAATGGTAGTGCCTTATCTAAAATATGGTTCTGTAGCTAAAATTAACAAATGATTTTCCCCTCCAAAAATATAAACATAACTTCTTGTGAGTTTTTAGTGATTTTTTGAATAGCTAGAAGTGCTTTGTGGCTGGATTCATATATTACTAAACCAGATTATGATTTAGTGCAGTGTGTGAAACCAGCTAATATCAGAAAGCCTAGATTTTTCTTTATAAACTTATTAAAAATGCTATAATAATACCTCATAAGATATTATGTGAAACAATACAGTATAAGAAAATATGGATTGAATATATATAGTCCATGACTTTTTTAAACAGTCCTTTATCCTTTGGCTTAATTAATGTCTGTCTGGCCTCCAGGACCAACTTAATGTTTGAAAAGCATTAAATGGAATATTTAAAGTTAAAAAAAATGGTAGATGATACTGCAAAAGAAAGTTCTAAATATTTATATTCATATGCCACAAAGACATTTCCTTTTTTTCTTTTCACATTTGGCATCATGAACTGAACTCTTGGCTATGGTAAGAATATTTTGAAAGCAGCCAGTTCCATCTTCATCACATCCTCCTGACAGTGGTTTTGTACAACTACATAGATGCTACCTCTATAATAACAAGATAATAAAATCTGGCACAACAAAACATGTTCCCTGGGGGTCTATAGATGCTGGCTTGGTTGGGGGGGGGGGTTGCCTTTGGGTCAGTGTTAACTCCTGGCAAATGCCTTGATGAGTCCCTGCAGTTTTCTAGGCAAGATTTTCAGAAGTAGTTTGCCATTGCTTTCTTCCTAGGACTGAGAGAGAGAGAGACTGTCCCAAGGTCCCTCATTTGGCTTCATGACTAAGGCAGGACTAGAACTCCTGGTCTCCCAGTTTCTAGCCTGATACCTTAACCACTACTCCAAATGACATTATCTGTGGTTATCACCAACTCCTTCCCTCCCTCCCTGCAATTTATGTGCCACTCGAGCCCAAACAGTACTCTGAATGGTATTCTTTACAGAAGCACTGTGAGCTTGTAGGAGAGGCTATTTTGAAATACAGGGTAAGTGTGATGCAGCAAAATTCTACCCTACTACTCTGAAAGGTTTGCTGCCGTTAAAGCTCCAGAGTGAGTCATTGAATGTAATTGACCAACTGGCAAATGGGCTGGTAGATGTTTGACTGGAGAGTGCATCTCAGTAATGACCTTTCTGTGGCAATGAGGGGGAAAGTAATACAAATTAAGACAAGAAACTGTGATTGATATAGCACATCACTTCCAAATTCAATCCATGACATCTCTAGGTTGGGCAGGAAAAAGTTGTATAAAACTCTCAGGAGCCACTGACAGCAATTCAGATAATAATGAGATAGTTGTACGAGCCATCTGATTCGTTATCAGGCAACTTCCTGGAAACTTTTACCTAAGTAGGCTAATATACCTGATAAATTCAGTCCAAATTAAATCTGAATGGGCTGCTTTCCAAACAGTGGCAAAAAAGTCTAGGAAGCCTTATTCTTGATGTTACATTATTATACTTGAGGTCTAGTGCTTGTGGAAAAGCATCCCATCTCAGTGCATAGAAAAAGGCCTGTATTTATTTATTTGTAAACACATCACCTTGTATGGCTGCCCCACTTGCCAAATGACTTATTAAAGATTACACCTGAGGAACTTTTAAAAAAATATTGGTATGGAGAAATAAACACCTACATGACTTCTAAAAAAGTGGGCAAAGGGGAAGAAAACAATGGCATGGACTAACCTCTTGCTCTCCTTTGCCACTTCTCGTTTTTCTTTTGCTTTGTTGAATGAGTGTTTCTCACTTGACTACTATGTCACTTGCCACTGTAATATCACATGTTGTGTCCAGTAATACCTTCTACAGTATTCAACACAGTCCCCATTATCTCAGCAGAGCAGGGTTGCATTTCCCCTATGACAAGATGTTGTAGTTTGATTGCTGAATAAATGCTATTACTGTAGTTTTCTTGCCCAGAGTTGTCTAGATTCTGTGCCAGATCTAATTTCCCCAAAATGGTCACAATGTGTGATTTTAGGTCATGCATCGTCCTGTGCTACGCAAGAGCAACTCTGTTCATTATAGACATGTCAGATGAAGTTAAATCTCCACTGGATTTGGGTTTTATGTGCTGTTAACAATTCTGTGTAAGGCCTTTTTGAAAAAGCCTGGCTGGAATGTCCTAATCTCTTTTGTTTGATGAATTCATCTAAGATTTTAATAACTTGCATATTTATCTAACTTTACTAAATTTACTGATTAGAACACTCCCTGCTTTCTCTTTTTCTGGGGCACTTGAGGACTTTTGCAAACTTTCTTACAACCCCCCCCCTTTTTTTTTTCTTTTGCTAGAATATTGGCTGCTTCTCCTTGGTTTACTGTTACTGGTATGATGTTGCTGTTTGTTTGGCTGCTCTAAAAGTTATGAATTCCAAAACATTTTGGGATTAAATGAATAGTTAATTTACTACTGTTTCTACTGTTGGTTATGAAATGGATCCATTTTCTGAATGTGCTGTTATAAGATGGAACTCTTTGTTAGCTAAAAGGTTGGCAGAGCAGAAGTAGAAAATATAACTATTTTGTATCTGCCAAAGAGAAATAAAAAGATTAGTTTCTTGTTTGTGAAGATGTAAAGCTATCAGCAAATGTCCATATCTTTATGGGATTACCTTGTTTACCAAGTAAGAAAAGCTAAAACCCAGAGGAGAATTTGATCTCAAATCCAGAGAGCATATTTCCTGGAAGTTAGCTTCCTCCAAAATTAACTAGTATTTACCTCCTGATAAATGTGATTAGGATGGCGTGTAATTTATTTAGATAAAATGTAGTGCTTGGCTGCCCTTTTCTATCCTAGGATGTTCTCTGGATAAAAGAACTCTTCATGTTTTTGGCACTTTTTCTAGTTTATTGAGAGAAAAAGTAGCTTCTCCTTTGATTGTGTTATGGTTGTGGTTACTTATGCCATTATTAGCATACACTCTCAGCACCTGATATGCTGCATAAAATTGACAAAATATAAAATTGTTTGACCAGATGGCATGCTTACTGTTTATCTTCACATAAAAATGCCTTTCTGAAAGTTGACTCAGAATTTTCTGTAGCTTGATTCATTTTTCTCGTTCATGAACCACATGCAGATTTGAATCACGTATTTCTTGTTTGACAGAAGTATCAGCTGTATCAATCTGTATCAGAATCAAATGTATCACAAGAACACCATAAAAATAAATGCCTGAGGTATAGTGCTAAGAGGGCAACATTTGCAAATAAAAATACTGCATTTTACTGAGTAGAATTATTTACTGAGAATTTTCCTATTTCAAGAAAATGTTATAATTGCAAAATAAAAAGTAAAAATAATGAAGTCAATAATACTCCACAACGTGAAGTACAAATAACTACAGGAATGGGTGGGAAGTGCCTGATTAATTCCCCAGTTTTTAATATATAAAGCAAACTGTGTCATTTACATGTATATAACATACAGTAATTGTATCAGCCTCTATCATGAGTTGTGGAATACCTGCAACGTTAAATTTTAGAGAATCTTTTGTATCATAAAAAACACAATGCTACGTGTACAGGGGTAATTACAACATTTCACAACTATATGAGTTGGATAGACAAAGTAGTTTCATCAAGTAGATGCTTGCCAATGTTACTTGTGTTGCTTTTATCATTGTTCAATCATTAAGATTTGTTACCACATGTCTCTAGGAAAATGAGTAACATTCGTATTGTTACATGTACAAACAAACATAAAAATATTAGGAAATTTCACAGTGTTCAATGATAGAATATAATTAATTCAGTGGGAAAATTCTCAGAAGCATCCACTTAAAGCTTAAGCTTTAAAGCATACAGTTTTTTGAATTTTAATTCAGATATTTATAGGAAAGAAAATAGACCAGGTAGCAGATGACCATACAACTGATCTGACAGTCGGTTTCCTTATGATTCCTAATATGAAGGGCAGAGGACAATATTTACAGTTTGCCAAATTAAAAAAAATGGCAGGATAATGATGAGGTTGGTTTTGGAATGCTAAAGGCACACCAAAAAATTGAACGCCAATGGCACAGGGTTAGGGGTACTAGGTTGCATGTTTAGCAAGGTTGCCTATCTCCCTTCCCCCCACTCCCAAAAAAGAAAGAGGTCTTTTTGGATGGTAGAGACCATGCTGGAGAAGAACATCTGGAAACAGGTGTTTTTGTGATTCACCACGTGCATCATGGCAGTTATTTTGCTACAGGGCCTCCAATATATTCTCATAATAACAAATGTGCCTACTGATCTAAAAAGATTGGCTGCTTCTGACTTGTATATCTCATTCATTTCAGTGATAGCACTTCGTGCTTACATGGAAACAAATCTATTGTACTCATTTTTTAATTAAAAAATATGACACATTATAAGAACCTTGCCATTTTTATGGTTTGATATACAGCTTTGGATCCTAGGATTTCATGTATAAATAGGAGATGTGTGCTATTGATTCTTCCCACAAAAAGCTAACTTCCCCTCCCTCAATAGCTGTTTGCCCTTCCCTGTACATCTCATTGTGAACTGTTCTAGAATGATCTTAGAAGTGGCTTTCTCTAAGGTCTGTTGTGTGAAATAATTCTTTGGATCAAACTTACAAAGACATTTGACATCAAGACACTCTATTTAGTTTTGGACAGAAAACATTTCTTCTGTCCAAAACTGATAGAAAGCTGACAATTACTGCATTTATTTATTTATTTGTCTAATTTATATAGCCGCCTATTTCACAAACCAGTGACTCTGGGCATTACAGTACTTTTGACCAGAACTCACAGAAAATGTGTCTGTAAGTCCATATAAAACATTAAACATTATTGTTTATCATTTAATTAACTGGCTCAGTTTCAGGAATGTTCAACTTTTTTCAAGCTTCATATTTATTTTAAATTCAAAGGATAATTGCACAGTTTGTTTGATCAAGTACTTTGTTGTTAAATGTCCCTAAATGTTGTCTACTTTCTCTTCAGCTATCTGCATCATATTGGTGCACTTATTGATAAGATACAGACTGCATTTCTTGCCAGAGAGTGTTGCTGTTGTTTCTCTAGGTGAGTACGGATAGTAGAAGAAATGATAGCCGTTGATATTCTTTAAGTCCAAATTGTAAGTTAATCCAGTGCTTGCTTTTTGTTATTTGCCTATGTAACACATTTCCTTCATAAGATTCAGGACAGTGTAAGTAGTTTCCCCCCCCTCTTAACTGCAGAAAATCCTGTGAAGTTTATTAGTGTGAAGGGGAGAGATGATATGACTGGTTCCAAGTCAATCACTGAGTATCATGGCTGAACAAGGATTTTAACCTACAGTCTTCAGGTTGAAGGTACTTTAACCACGATGATTATACAAATTTGTTGTAAGAGAGAGAGTGAAGGATGCAGGTTATTATTGTGCAAGGAAGAATGGCAATATCCAAAACCCTCTCGGTAGATCTGGCACTGCTGTTAGCAGTTTTAGCACCTCTTCTGCCTGTAGTAGTTCAGAGTTGTGAAAGATATAATCTTGGGCAAAGGATTTCTGGGACTCATTTTTACCCTGCCTAATAAGTGACTGGTACTTTGAGAGCTTTCACAGGAGTATCTTGCTTTACTATTTCAGAACAGGGTAGGATGGAAGAGTACCTCCCCAGCTGAGTCTGAGCTGTTATTTCTCCTGATCCTGTATGGCTTAAGTTGGTGGGCTTTTTTAAAAATCCAGATATATTAGCCTATAACTCCCATTATCATCAGTCAATGTGGCTATTAGCTCAATTATTATGCATAATGAAAGGTATTGGCCAAAACATATGGAGGTAACCAGATTGGGCTTGGCTGGACTTTGAGAACCCTAAGACTAGTAGCTAACAGAGAGCCACCTGTTTCTGGATTATGGTTGTTGTTTCAGCCATTGAGAAGATTGTTCCTATAAATATATGAACAGCTGTGCTACGTTTCTAGGGCATCAGCAGGAACAAGTGTAAAATCTGATAACTTGCATCATAAACAGTATGTATGGTCACATTTAGAGGGAAGCACACAGAGTTCTTATGAATAGAATTTTTAGGGTGAGCTAAAGAATTTATGATGTGATAAACTTGTGGTTCCCTCCCCTGCCATTTGTGATTAGGTAAATATAAATTCCTTTAAGTTTTGCTCAACTCCTCATACCTATCTGGATATTTTCCAGGCTGGCTTACAGCCTGGAATTTTCTAATGGTTTTCCATCCATTTTACCAAAGTAAGGCTTGACATATCTCGCTTTGCATGTAATGCGTCTATCTCATATATTGGTTTCACCTTTTGACTTGCCTTACTGACATAAATGAACATTTGCATGATATTCTAATTTTTCGAGTTTCACCTGTACTACCACTTGCTGAAGCTAAAGATTGCTTTGAATCAGTCTTGGCTCCTTGGCATTCCATGGATACTGTGTTTTCCTTGGGAGCAGTATTGTATAGAAGTGATTTGGCATTGCTATCTTTTGATAGAGAGAAATGAGCCAGCATTAAAAATCATAGAATGAAGCTGGTTTATTCCATAGTTCCATAATTACAATTTTTCTGAGTTTAGTAGAAGCAAAAACTTCTAATGTTCTCTTACTGGCAGCACCAAGGAAGAAGAGGAGGAAATATAAAAGCCCAACATTACTTCATGTAAGCCTTTTGTAATGTCTAAACAATTAAGCAATCAATATTCTTTATTACCCTAAGGGATGATAACATTAGACTATTATAAATATTGCTGAGTTAATAGTCACCCAGAAACATTGCGTTCAAGTTTCTCTTTTCCCTCCCCATTGGACTTGTGTACTGTATTAATACATTATATTTATTTATTATTTTTTACAAAAATGTATGTGTTGCGTGATTCACTGGTCTCTAGGTTCCTTACCTAGATAAAGAATAAAACCATAACAACAACCAATATAAAAAAACAAAAAGATTATATCCAGTACGTCACTATCCACACTAAAAGTCTTCTTCATCAAATGCTCTACAAAGGAAGAACCATTTTCACCTTACTATACTAAAGAAAAGCAGGGCATGGGCCGGTCTGATATTGGTGGGCAAATTGTTGGATGATAATGATGGTGCTTTTATATATATATATATATATATATATATATACACACATACACATACACATACACATACACATACACACACACACACATACACACACACACACACACACACACACACACACAAGGAACCTTAGAAGATTTGAGAACCCTGAAATTATGCACTACATAAATATCTTGTATGATAAAATTCATTATTCCCAAACAGTGCATGCCAGGAAGTGACAACAATAACTGCACTGCCAATTTTGTTCCAAGAAAGGAACAAAAACCAAAAGTCCAAAATTATAAAGGAGGGGAGGGTGGGAGAAACAGAAAGATGCTGAAAAGTTAGCAGGGCTGAAGAAGAAAGAGCAAATTTTCCAGAAAATTGGGGCAGAGGAACAGATTGCATTGGAGTATGTTGATTCAAATAGTTGGATGTATGGATGTTGGAGGTGGAGGTGAGTGGCTGAGGGTAACGATATGTAGATGGCATTGTTCTTCAGCTTCGGGGCGGTGGAAGTGAGCTGTTCGTTGTCATTACTGGAGGAGGCAGAAAGATGCACATCAGAAGAGTGAAGAAGATCTTAAAGTCCAAACTCAGTGGAGGAAATACCATCAAGGCAATTAACACCTGGTCAATTCCAGTAATTAAATACACAGATGGAATAGTGGATTGGGCTCAAGCAGAACTAGAAGCCCTGGAAAGGAGAACCAGAAAAGTAACAACAATAAAACTTGCCTTTCATCCACACAGTGACGTTGACAGACTCTACTTACCAAGGAGTATAGGTGTCAGAATCCTCGCCCCCTAACAACAACAACCAGCAATCATAAAATGATAACTATTTTAAAGTATCTTTAGGGGCTGTCATGTAAAAGATGGAATAGAACTGTTTCAGAAAACAGGATAAGAAACAAAGGGTTTAAATTACAAAGATTTTGGTTGGATATTAGAAAAATATTTTTAACAGAGCTATTCTACAGTGGAATAGATTGCTTAGGAAGTGAACAGTCCTTCACTACAAGTGCATAAACAGAGGCTGGATGGCCATCTGTGGGCTATACCATAGTAATGAATTCTTGCAGTGGGAAGGGGATTGGACTAGATGATCTCTAAAATCCCTCCCAACCCTTATATTTTGTGATTTAATTATTTTGATGGTCTCTTCTGGAGATTCAATTCCTTGCATTTATACAATTTTGCTACAGGGTTTTCAAGGTAATCAAATATTAATATCTCGAAATGTGTACAAAGGAAAGCAGTCTTTGATATTCTTTTGATTATTTCAATAAGAAACTGTTTTTTCCCTGTTTAAAAATATATTTCTGAATGTCCCAGTTTTGTGTCATTTATCTGGAAATCTCTCTGTTTGGCTGGTGCAACCCACATTGCATTTTGTAATTTACTGCTTTACTTCTTTACAGCTTCCTAGAAATGTTGTAGTGGTACTCTTGTGCTACTTCAGAGTCCTTCAAAGAAATTCTTTAGAGCATTGTCAAAAGGTGACAATGGTGATAAGATAAAAGCTAAATATTAGCAGTTTTGTTTCCAGGCAGCAAAAGAAGCAATTCCACATGATCATGATGAATCACCTGCTTGTCCCATGCTTTTGACTGGATATTTAGAAATATTATTAGCATTATTATTGTGTTATCAGTGTATGCGCCTTTTTCTTTCTTTTTATATAAATCCAGTTCTTCTCTAAAGACCTTGCTATAAAAAATTAACTGTTCTGAGGACATAAGGGACAGGAAAGTGAAATGACTGTATATGAATATGGTCATGATATCATCACACTAGTTTTCCTTTGAGCTGGAAAGCACATTACATCATTATCCTAGCTGCTTCACTTAGCTTTGTAATCAACATAAAATCCTTTGGTCTTCGAATTAAAATTCTGAAATACCTTCTCTGTTGCTGGATAGAGATCCAGATGACTAGAGTCCTGCTGGCCTTTGGAAAGTCCCTGAAAACATGACTCTTCCCTCAGTCACTGGGGCAGGATATTGTATGAGCCATCAGTATGGGTGAAGTGAATTTTGACGCTGGCATTATAAGTATTTGTGCCTGGTTTCCTTGTGTTATTTGCTTTTTTTTTTTTGGAATACTTATTTTCCATATTACTGGGTTGTTTTTGTTGTCAGTTGCTCAAAGTTGCTTGGCAAATGAGCTGCTACATAAACATAATAAATATATAAATAAATACTAGGCTCCTTAGTTGCCCAGCTCTAGAGGTTGTGACATCATTCTTTGTTTTCAGAGTAGCTAAACCAATAGCAACTATAAAGCTGTTTTCAGTTTCCTGTTCTGGTCTCTCAGCAGATTGGATCTATTATTAATAAGATCAAGACAGACAGGATTAGCCCAGAAGTCAGAGCTTTATTAGAAAATTGCAGGCCCAGTAAGGATGAGGAAGAAGGAATACGGGACCATTGTTTGAGACTACTTACTTCTAGATGACTCTTTCATATGCAGTAGTTTATAACTTCCTGTTATCACATGAACAAATGAATGATTTTATTGCATGGTTTAATCAAGGGACTGTGGTGGGCAGAACTACTGTGCAGAGAAGATTGTACCTTTGGGTAGGAGATTGTATTAAACAACTATCACATTCATTATAACCTAACTCCAATGTCACTATCATAGTATTAGTCACTCAAAACACTCATTTGGATGGGCCAGAGCTTTTCATAAATCTCATAGTTCTTTATCTTTTTTTTCTTTTTAGGTATCTTGATGGGTGCAGTTATAAAAATTATAGAATCTCAAAAGCTGGCCAACTGGAAGGTATATCAGCAACTTTTATCATATTTTTCCCATGTAATTTATGCTGTACTTAAACAATTCTGTTTGAAAGCTCAGCTCCCAAAATTAATGATCTTTGCTTCATACCTAAAGCAGGAACAATTTTTGTATTGGTCATCTCAGTTCAGTAAGCTGTACATACAGCTAACTGGGAATTCTAGGAGTTATAATCCAATACATAGATCACATTGGAGAGAGCTGGCATAGCTACAGTCACGCAGCAGTTGAGCTTGGTATTCAGCCATGAAAACAGGATGTGTAATAAAACATTGCAAAATGGAGTATGTCTGTTTTATATTCCATAAATCCCTTTCCAAGAGACTCACCCATCACTCAGTTCTCACTGAGTGTTTTTTGGGGCGTGGGGGAACCTCTTGTCCTTTGGACTTTTTGTTAACCTTTAAATGTTTCTGTATTTTTGTAAAACTTTGAGATTTCCTAAGCCAATGATAGGCAACCTGCAGTCACCAGCATTCCTTTTGTGGTCTTGTGGAATGCACAAGGCCAACATTTTCAGTCTAATTTAGGGGGCTTGGGGAATTAAGAGGTGAAGGATTAAGGCACACAGTTTACTTCTTAAATCCCTGAGTCAAGTTGGTTTGTTCTATTTGGGGTGGGTTAAGAGGAAAAGTTAGTGTACTGTATTTAGTCCTTTAAAGCCTGCCAAAAGGTGAAAAAGAACCACAGAATTGGGCCTTGTCAACTATGGTCATATCCACTGCCACCCTTGGAGACAATTAAAAAACAGTGCACTCCTTAACAACAGAAAGAGCTGCCCTCCCCTTTCCAAACTATGCTGTCACCTCCCTTTTGTGCACAGATGAAGCTAGCTACTGTATATATTGTTTCACACTTACCTCATAACTTCAGAATTACAGAGAACAATGATGATGTTTAGGGAATGTCTTCTATTTCTTCCTTCTGTAAGCATTTTTAAAAGGAGATTAACTTAAGCTTGTTTCCTTTTATTATGGAAGAATAAAAATGCTTGATAACATGGCATTTGTTGAGATAATTGCATAGTTCTGTTGCAGACAATTAATGATATATTTGAATCTCAGTATGCCTAATTTAAAAATAGAATTCTAGCTTCTTCATGCATAGTGGGTGAGCCTTAATAATAATACATTATGTTACTATATTTTCTTTGTGATTATGTTGTCTAATTTGACAATTGGTATGTTAGAGTAGTACATTCTTTAGTGTTACTCAGTTACTTTACTGTGTACATCTCATATTGTTCCAAAAGGCAGCACCAATGGCCAAGCCTCAGTCCACATATCTTTCAAGGAAAAAAAGTTAATCTCAACAATATTATTAGTTTAGCCAGTATGTTTAATTTAACATTAAAAGTATTCTGGGGATTTCAGTCATAAAGAAACCATTGGGCAATTTATATACTGTTGACAGTGACAGTACTCAGGCTTCCTCCACAGTAATACTTAATATGTGTAAAGAGGGCTTCTCTAACATAAGACAACATCTTATGAACCACTGTTACATTTTAAGCATCATGTCTCCAACAATTAATCAAATGTACCAATTTCTTCTTGAAAATATTTTGTTGAATTAATGGAAATTTAAATCAACAGATTCTTGACCTATATCAAGACATCAAAATTGTTTTATGTGCTGTTATTGTGTGCAGACCTTTTATGCGCAGTCCTACAAAGATCAGAGTCATGTAGGCAATGGTTTTCCCTGTGACATTCTATGGAAGCAAAAATTGGACTTTTGAAGAGGTAGGGTAGAAGGAAGGTTGACACTTTTGAATTCTGATGTTAGAGAAGACTTCTGAGAATACATGGATAGCCAAGAACACAAACAAATGGATCACAGAACAAATCAATCCAAAGTTCTCACTCAAGCCACAAATGACCAAGCTCAAATTATCATACTTTGGACACATGTGAAGACCTAGCTCTCTGGAGAGGTCTGTAATGCTAGGAAAGGTTGAATGAAAGTGAAGAAGAGGAAGACCAGCAACAAGGTGGATGGACTGATTACAATGGCAATGGAAGACTTGAAGGACCAGGTTAGGGACAGATTATCCTGGAGAAAATCTATCTGTATAATGGCTAGGAATCAACACTGACTTGGTGGCACATAATCAGTCAATTGCCACTTTGCATGTTTTGGCAATTCCTCAGATAACAAATATTTGCTCTTTAATTCTGTTAATTGATCAAGAAAAAGCAATTTTAACGGTAATCCCAAGGATGCTTGCTTTTCTGGAATCCTCTCTATTTATGGTGGGAAATGGGGCAGGCTAATATGGAATTCATTTCCAGTATTTTTTGCTTTATAAAATGTTCCTATTTTTATAGACACTTAGAGATGCTGGATTTACGTTTGTTCCAGATGTGGTATTATTCCCTTTCTCATATATCTTTTTGTTTATTGTATTTTGCAGGAAGAAGAAATGTTTCGTCCCAATATGTTTTTTCTTCTTTTACTTCCACCAATTATATTTGAATCTGGGTATTCATTACACAAAGTGAGTTATTTTGTTTATTACAATTGCTTGTATAGGGCCTACTCAAGGTCATTTACAACAGTAGAACAAACAGAAAATAATATTGCAAAATCCACCAACTATAAACAATACTACATTCCATTAAAATAACAAACATCTAAAACCCTGTAAAAGCAAACAGACAGATACTACCCTTTCTGGCTATATTTGCGTTGAACTATCCTTGAGCTTTGAAATAAATATGAATTACTGAGTACAATGCTCCTTTGCTAACTCTCAACAGACTAAAACACACATACAGGTACCTGAGTAAAGTTCTATGGAATATTGTGAAAAAGTGCTAGGTTCAGTCAAGATCTGTTCTTTTACCCACATAAGGGTTGCTTCCACTTGTGAAAGTGAATTGGATCAAGCAAATAGGCACTGCTGCAAGTGGAAGAAGGGAAATTATTTGCACCAATGTCCTTCTCTTCCCCTGCTGTGGTCAACATTGAATGCATTGATCTCAGTTTGAAGACTTTACCTTTCTGTCCTAGATCCAAGTCCAAGCTATAATATGCTGGACGAAGAAGAACTTCCTTTACTTCTACATATTAGAAAACTTATAATTAAAATATACAAGGATAAATGGTTGTAATCCTCTTATTTCTGGAAATTCTGCTTAAATGTCATGTGTTTGCTGGATGTGGAAAGTTCTCTTATTTCCCATGTTTTATTTACAGTAAAAGGAGAAAATAAACTTCTAAAAATATAGCTGATGAAACATCAGGATGAAGCCCTACAAATTCCCTATGGAATTAAAATCTAACTAATTTTCTTCTTTGACCCTTTAATCCCAATTTAACTTTGAATATTAAAAGTTAGCAATAGAACAGGCTTTTGGAAGATGCTCAAAGTTTGAGTCACCTCTTTCCTACTCTTTTCACATGGATGGTATGTATAGAGACTGTCAAAAAAGAGTCCTCTGTCATCTTAAAAGACTATATATGGGAAACGGAGCAAGAATACGTCACTGGCTCAAATTGTGTAAGGCAGTACAGCAAGTGTTTAAACACTGGTACAGTATGTTCTTGACAGTAATTCATTATCTGGAAGTACAGTAGGTCTCCCTGCTCTTTACCAGTTGGAAAGGTTGAGAAAAACCATAATTTAGAAAACTAATAATCTGAATGCCTCTATGAGCAAATAACAATAATATTACCAAGGCATGATACGAATCAGAAAAAGACAATCATTACAAAATTCTATCCCATAAAATTAAGTTAAACTAGTAAACAAGTATTAATGATACAGACAAATAAACCATCTTGCATATTAAAAGGACAGAAAAGAACCAATAGCTACTACTCTTCATAGTTTACAACCAAATGTGTACACATCCATAAATTAAAATGTAGCAGGTATTAACTTAAGAATTGCAAGATGAATGAGAATAGGATAAGAAAACCAGGCTTTAGACTAGCCCACTAGTTGAATAAAAAGATCTTTAATATCCTTTTAAAGGCCATCAAACTTTCACCGAGGCAAAGAGAAAGAGGGAGCTGATTCCAAAGTCATGGGGCCA
Source organism: Python bivittatus (assembly GCF_059951505.1). Lineage (NCBI taxonomy): Eukaryota > Metazoa > Chordata > Lepidosauria > Squamata > Pythonidae > Python > Python bivittatus. The sequence continues at coordinate 86,048,743 of NW_028277098.1, forward strand.
GGTCCCTGATGATTTTCTCCATAACAAAAGAGAAGGTATGAATATTAATGGCAAATCATAGCAGCAAAATGGAAGAAACAGAGCTCTAGAAATGAATGCTTTATAACTTATTGACTCAAAAGCCCATCTAGTCCAGCATTCTGCATCTCCTAGTGGGACCAAATGCATTTGGGAAGCTTGAAAGTAAGTCAGAAAGGTGAGGGTCTTCTTCCGCTTTTGTATCTCAGATGTTTGTAAGGTATATTGCTGTATAAACTATGAAGAGTAGTAGCTATTGGTTCTTTTCTGTCCTTTTAAAACCATCTAAATTCATGGCCATCTCCACATCTGTTGACAAGACATGTTTTAAACTATTAGTTGCATTAAAAAAAAAAAATTTGGTGGCTTTCAGAGGCTCTGTCCCACAGATAACCAGATGTGAGACCCTTTGGTTGCAGTTGGGCTCTAGAGAGCAGTTGCTTTTCTGTTTACATGAAGCCTCTAGGGGAAGTCATCTTTAGGTTCAGGGTCAGGTATTATCAGAATACTGATGATACCCAGTTGTATATATCAATCCCAGGCTGACCAATGATGCTGTCAAGGTTTTGCCCAGTGTTTGGAGGCTGTGAGGGTCTGGATGGGGAGGAAGATTCAGGGTCAACCTTAGCAAGACCAAGTGGATGTAGATATTGGGCCATGATCCTGGAGAATATCTATATTTAGTTTTGGATGAAGCAGCACTCCCCATTTGGAACTGGTGTGCAACCTTGGGTTTTTCCTGGATTCACAGCTCCTCTCGAAGAGCAGGTGGAAGCTATGGCTGGAAAGGACTTCACACTGCTCCATCTCGTGTGCCAGTTGCACCCATTCTTAGACAGGGAGGTCTTCCAAATAGTTATTCATGTCCTTTGCAAAGTTTTCTACATGAGGATCCCCTTGAAGACTACTTGGAAGCTTCAAGTTGTTCACAATGGACATGCCGTGGTATGCTCATGTAACTCCTCTGCTTCATGAGACAGTTAGCTTTTGCATGAAATTCAGAGTGTTGGTATAAAGCCCTTCATGGCATAGTGCCTGACAATCTCCAGGAGTTTCTTTCCGTAACTGGCTATCTCTGATAATTTCTTTCCATTACTGCATAGACCCAACCATGTCACCTCCTGTTTGGCCTTCATCAGCTAGGAGAGGCATGGATCTAATAAACAGGTGGCCCTGTTTGTAACCCCAATGTCCCTGTCCACTTATTCAGGAATGACAGGTTCAAACTCACCCCAGCTAACCATGGAAAGCATTAGTAACCTAACGATTATATGTCTATGTGTGTGTTGGCCTGGGCAGACAAAAGTGGCATGCTTCAGGTCCCATGATCAAATAATGTAATCTGATAGGATCCAGGAAGTAGGCCTTCTCTGTCATTGAGCCTGCCCTCTGGAACAGCATTCCCCCAGAAATTCATATTGTTCCTACACTGCCTTAGTTTAAAAGGTCATTCAAAACAATGGACATTTTTTGTCCAGTCTCTCACCTCCCTTTCTTGGGGAAGGTGATAGAGAAGGTGGTGGTGCTGCAGCTCCAGGGGATCCTGGATGAAATGGATTATCTGGATCCCTTCCAGTCGGGTTTCAGGCCTGGGTTTTAGATCGGGAGGCTCTGCTCACAGTCACTCATGCCCTAGTCACCTCCAGATTGGACTACTGTAATGCACTCTACATGGGGCTGCCCTTGAAGAATATTCGAAAGCTTCAATTGGTACAGAATGCAGTGGCGCAGGCAGTTATGTGTGCTCCTGGAAGAGTACGTATTACACCTCTGCTTTGTGAGCTGCCAGTTTGCTTCATTAGGGAATGAGAGGTCCAGCCTGCAGCCCCTGCTTTGTGGGGTGCTGCAGGGCTTGGTGCTCTCTCTGCTCCTTTTTAACATCTACATGAAGCTGCTGGGTGAGATCATCCATCACCATGGGATGAGGTATCATCAGTATGCGGATGATACTCAATTATACATCTCTGTCCCAGGTGAATATAGTGATGCTGTGGATGTTCTTTCATGGTGCCTAGAGGCTGTGGGGTCTGGATAGGGAGCAATAGGCTTCAGCTGAACCCTGGTAAGGTGGAGTGGCTGTGGGTTCGGGGCTTTTCCATATCTGGGGTCTTACCATCTTTGGTTCTGGATGTGGTTCCACTGCCCCAGACCGACCCAGTGCACAATCTGGGGGTCCTCCTGGACTTGTGACTCCTGCTCGAGGAGCAGGTGGTAGCTGTGGCTAGGAGGGCCTTTGCTCAACTCTGTGTTCTGTGCCAGTTGCACCCTTTCCTGGATTGGGAGGCCCTTCTTTCAGTCACTCATGCCCTGGCCATCTCCCATATGGACTATTGCAACACATTCTACATGAGGCTACCCTTGAAAAGTATTCGGGAGCTGCAGCTAGTGCAGAATGCGGTGGCACGGGCAGTTATGTACACCTCTAGGACTGCACATGTAACACCTCTGCTGTGCAAGTTGCACTGGGTACTGGTCTGCTTCCAGGTCCAATTCAAGGTGTTGATTATAACCTTTAAAGCCCTTCATGGCATGGGCCCTGGATACCCGAGGAACCGTCTTGTCCCCATCACGACCCATCCCACCTGGTTGGGCGGAAAGGGTATGTTATGGACCTTGTCGCCTAGAGACTGGTGGGGTCCAGGAGGAGAGCCTTCTCTGCCGTGGCTCCCACCCTCCGGAACATCTTGACCCCTGAGGTGAGATTGGCTCCCACTCTGTTGGCCTTCCGAAAGGGCATCAAGACCTGACTCTGCCAACTTGCATGAGGACCCAACAAGGATTCGCAGCACTGGGGGTGGTTGGTAGCTTGAGGATGCTCTCTCCACCTTTTTAGTTTGTAGTTTTAACTTTTTAGTTTTAATTTTAACCTTTTGTAGTTTTTAACTTGTACATTTTCTCAAAGATTTTATTGTTTTTTACTTGTAACAGCATCTAGAGTCATTTGTACAGTGAGATGGATATATAAATTTGAAAACAAACAAACAAATACATGGCTTTTCTCCCAGGTCTTGGGTTATAGTGGGTGGTGAGCCACTTACAGGATTTTTTTCTGTTGAACTGGATGGTTTTCTCTTCTGGAGGGTCAGCCCTCTCTTTTCTGCTTCATTATATGGTTTTTACCTTTTGTAAGCTGTCCAGAGTCATCATGGAGTAGTGCAACCTTATCAAACAAACAAGAAAGAAGAAAGCAAAGGTGAACTTCAGTATGCATAGATAGTAATGTCCCTGGATCTGAAAGTCCATTTGTTCATGCTAGATGTATATGATTCTTCTCCAACCCATGTATTAATTTATTGAATTTAGTTCCTGCCCCAATTGCATGACGTACAACATTAAATATTACGTATGTTTGGATGCTGAGTCCTGACCCTGATTTCAGGTGATTTTTGGTTTAAAGCCCTTTCACAACTCACTTTTGTTATGTCTCCCCCATACTTTCTTATTTTAGGGGAACTTCTTCCAGAACATAGGCTCCATCACCTTGTTTTCTGTGATTGGGACAGCTATTTCAGCTTTCATAGTTGGCGGAGGAATTTACTTTCTTGGTCAGGTGAGAATATGCATGAAGAAGTTTGCATGCATGAAGGTTGGGGTGGTGTGAAATGCTCTCCAGAACTCATTAAGGATGTAGAATTCAGTTACTGAATCAGAGGATGGAGAAAAAAGGGAAGAACTTTTATATGGTTAGAAGTCTAGTCACATGGCATTTGAGCTGAAAGTTGCCTATATGGATTTTATATGCAGTTTTTCCTACCATACATATTCTTTGCAAGCAATTTTACCTAATGCATTTTTAATGTTATTTTTATGAATATGTCCATTTTTGGTGTATTTTTTTCTAACATACACTTCTTGTAACAGGTATTTTTTATTGGAGAATCCCTTCACAAGGGATTAGACTTATGGAAAGGCTAATAATAAAATATAATTATTTTTAGATAAATTAAAACAATGATTTGAGAGCCAGTTTGGGGCAGTGGTTAAGGCACCAGGTTAGAAAATGGGATACTGTAAATTCTAGTCCTGCCTTAGGCACAAAGTTGGCTGGTGACCTGGGGCCAGTTATCCTCTCTCAGCCCTAGGAAGAAGGCAATGGCAAACCACTTCTGAAATCTTGCCAAGAAAACTGCAGGGACTGGTCTAAGCAGTTGCCAGGCGTCAACACTGACTTGAATTATCTAAAAATAATTATAAAAACAAACAAACATACAAAACCCCCCCAGTGCTTTATATGACACAGTGATACTTGTTTTCTTCACCTCTTCTCTTCTCTTCTCTTCTCTTCTCTTCTCTTCTCTTCTCTTCTCTTCTCTTCTCTTCTCTTCTCTTCTCTTCTCTTCTCTTCTCAGATTTGTTACCACCCATCTCATTGAAATGAGTGGTTTACAGCAAAGATAAAATTCATTAAAATGCAATATAAAACAATCCTAATAATAAATAAATAGCTTCCAGGAAAGATGGGGAGTTGGTGGATAATTCAAGGGAACGTCGTCAGGGCGCTAACCACCCTCAGGGATAGGTAGAGCCCATATTGTCCCATGCACACTGGCAGAGCCAGGTCTTTAAACCTTTTTGGAAAGTTGGGAGGGTAGGGGCCCACCACACCTGGGCGGGGGGAGAATATTCCAGAAGGCTCTCTTCCTGGGTCCCACCAGCCAACATTCTCTTGCTGATGGGGTCTGCAATATGCCCTCTTTGCCTGACTGGGTGGGACGGGTTGATGTAATGGGGATGAGACGGTCACTCAGGTAACCTGGACCTGTGCCATGTAGGGCTTTAAATGTGATAACCAATACCTTGAATTGGACCCGGAAGCAAACCGGCACCCAATGCAGCTCCCGCAGCAAAGGTGTTACATGTGCCATCCTAAGGGCACCTAATATCATCTGCGTGGCTGCATTTTGAACCAGCTGTAGCTTCCGCCCCATGTAGAGCACATTGCAATAGTCTAGCCAGGAGATGACCAGGGCGTGAATGACTGACTGGAGAGCCTCCTGATCCAAGAAGGGGTGTAACTGGTGCACCACATGAAGGTGGGCAAAGGCCCTCCTGGCCATGACTGCCACCTACTCCTCGAGCAGGAGTTGTGAGTCCAGGAGGACTCTCAGATTATGCACCAGATCTGTCTGGAGCAGTGCCACCCCATCCAAAACCAAAGATGATAAATTTTTGGATACAGAGGGGCCTCTAATCCACAGCCACTCCGTCTTACCAGGGTTCAGCTGAAGTCTGTTGTTCTCCATCCAGACCCCCACAGCCTCCAGGTACCTTGAAAGGGTGGTCATGGCATCACTCAAGTCACCTGGGTTGGAGATGTGTAACTGGGTATCATTGGCACATTGATGATACCTCATCCCATGGTGGCAGATGATCTCACCCAGTGGTTTCATGTAGATATTAAAAAGGAGCGGAGAGAGTAGCAAACCCTGTGGGGGTTTTAATTAAATCCTAGAGCAGCAGAGGAAAGGCAGAGTATTCACACTGGCGAATTCCCAGGTAATTAATTACTGCCACAGCAGAGACTGTACCTTTACCAACATAATGGTTAATCCAACTTCGTTGTGGTGTTCTTGGTTTTGACATTGGTTTTATGTTTTATATTTGAGTTTTTTTAAAAAAAATATTTCTCTTTACTTATGTACTTATTTGTAAAATTTCATAATATCCATTTGACAATATAGGGCCATAAAGGAGTAAAAAATACAATTACATATAAGAACATTTTAAAAATGAATTGCATTTTTAATCTCCATTAACATGAATTATTGTGACATAGTTTTAAGGCTATAGAATGCAAAACAAGGTAACAACACCAGTATTTAATATTTGTAGTAAACCAGAAGTGGCTTGAATTTAAGATAGGGTTGTTTGTGTTTGGTGTTCATGTAATATTTTAGAAACATAGAGTTGGAAGGGTCCTACAAAATAATCTAGTCCAGAGGTGTACAACTTTTCAGATGCAAGAGCCACACTCTAAAAAATGAGAAGAACCCCCACAGGACAAGTAAGGGAGTTAGGCTGGGACAGAAACTAAATTTGATTGAATTTGCTTATTTAGTAAAATTAACTAAATGCAGATAATTTGATGGTTCCCACTCTATACAAGATTTTCTCATTTTTGTCTCATTAAAAATTAGTCCAGTGTAATTGGACCTAAGATTTCATGGTTGGACCTAACATTTTGGGAACTGTATGTGCACCTGGGAGATAGTCCAATACTGGGGAATCTATGACCCATCAGACGTTGCTGAACTCAAAGTCCCATCATTTCTCAACTTTGGCCATGCTGGCCAGGACTATTGGTAGCTGTAGTTCAGCTCAAGTGTGGGATTTGCAATGGAGAATACTGCTTCAAGCCTTTGAACATCTGATGAAGGACAGTATTACCAGTTAGAAACTGCTTCTACATTTAGCCATTTCCTCCCATTTCATATCTATTTGTTCAAATCCTGCTCTCTAGAGCACTATTTTCCAACCTTGACAAGTTCCAGATGCGTGGATTTTAATTCCCAAATTCTCAGCAATGGCCATGCAGGCTGGGGAATGTTAGGAATTGAAGTCCACATCTGGAAGTTCAGAAAGGTTGAAAAGAACAAACTTTGTGACAAGTATTCAAATTCTGCATGAGATTCTGATCAATTAAATTCTGGTTGACTAAAAAAAAGCTGAGATTAATTAAATAGAAGAAAAGGAAGAATAGCAGTTTAAAAAAGTGAAAGAAAATAGTTCCCCCAGGCGGGCCTCAGATTGATGATCTTAAATGGAAAATTTTTATTGCTAAAGGATTGGTTATGTGAGCAATTTTTCTAATTCATTTTGATGGATTAACATTCCCCATTTGGTGCCCTCCTGAATTGTTAGACCTCCATCCCTATCACTGTCAGTCAGCATGCATGACGACCATCCTGACTGAAAATTATGAAAGTTAAAGTCCCACAGTTTTGCAGTAGATTAAGGAAGGATGTTTTTATCTCATTGTGGCAGTCACAGCCCTGTAGGTTATACCTACAGTGGGGCAAAAAAGTATTTAGTCAGCCACCAATTGTGCAAGTTCTCCCACTTAAAAAGATGAGAGAGGCCTGTAATTTTCATCATAGGTATACCTCAACTATGAGAGACAAAATGGGGGAAAAAATCCAGAAAAATCACATTGTCTGATTTTTAAAGAATTTATTTGCAAATCATGGTGGAAAATAAGTATTTGGTCAATATTAAAAGTTCATCTCAATACTTTGTTATATATCCTTTGTTGGCAATGACAGAGGTCAAACGTTTTCTGTAAGTCTTCACAAGGTTTTCACACACTGTTGCTGGTATTTTGGCCCATTCCTCCATGCAGATCTCCTCTAGAGCAGTGATGTTTTGGAGCTGTCGCTGGGCAACACGGACTTTCAACTCCCTCCAAAGGTTTTCCATGGGGTTGAGATCTGGAGACTGGCTAGGCCACTCCAGGACCTTGAAATACTTCTTACGAAGCCACTCCTTCGTTGCCCGGGTAGTGTGTTTGGGATCATTGTCATGCTGAAAGACCCAGCCACATTTCATCTTCAATGCCCTTGCTGATGGAAGGAGGTGTTCACTCAAAATCTCACGATACATGGCCCCATTCATTCTTTCCTTTACACGGATCAGTCGTCCTGGTCCCTTTGCAGAAAAACAGCCCCAAAGCATGATGTTTCCACCCCCATGCTTCACAATAGGTATGGTGTTCTTTGGATGCAACTCAGCATTCTCTCTCCTCCAAACACAACGAGTTGAGTTTAGACCAAAACGTTCTACTTTGGTTTCATCTGACCATATGACATTCTCTCAATCCTCTTCTGGATCATCTAAATGCTCTCTAGCAAACTTCAGACAGGCCCAGACATGTACTGGCTTAAGCAGGGGGACACATCTGGCGCTGCAGGATTTGAGTCCCTGGTGGCATAGTGTGTTACCGATGGTAGCCTTTGTTACTTTGGTCCCAGCTCTCTGCAGGTCATTCACTAGGTCCCCCCGTGTGGTTTTGGGATTTTTGCTCACCATTCTTGTGATCATTTTGACCCCACAGGGTGAGATCCTGCATGGAGCCCCAGATCAAGGGAGATTATCAGTGGTCTTATATGTCTTCCATTTTCTAATTATTGCTCCCACAGTTGATTTCTTCACACCAAGCTACTTGCCTATTGCAGATTCAGTCTTCCCAGCCTGGTGCAGGTCTACAATTTCGTTTCTGGTGTCCTTCAACAGCTCTTTGGTCTTGGCCATAGTGGAGTTTGGAGTGTGACTGTTTGAGGTTGTGGACAGGTGTCTTTTATACTGATAACAAGGTCAAACAGGTGCCATTACTACAGGTAACGAGTGGAGGACAGAGGAGCCTCTTAAAGAAGTAGTTACAGGTCTGTGAGAGCCAGACATCTTGCTTGTTTGTAGGTGACCAAATACTTATTTTCCATCATGATTTGCAAATAAATCCTTTAAAAATCAGACAGTGTGATTTTCTAGATTTCTTTTCTCATTTTGTCTCTCATAGTTGAGGTATACCTATGATGGAAATTACAGGCCTCTCTCATCTTTTTAAGTGGGAGAACTGGCACAATTGGTGGCTGACTAAATACTTTTTTGCCCCACTGTATGTTCCACTTACCTACACATATTCCCTAATATGGCTAATAACTTCAGAGAAAGGAGTTTTAGTATAGGAAAATAGCATAAGCCAAAAGGCTTGAACTTCCCCACCAAACTTTGTTCCTCCATCCTTTTCTTTAGAATGAATGATGTTTTGTATTTTCTCCAATAAAGCTCTGAGTGAACTCAGATGTCACTCACCCTTGGCATTTCCCCCCATTTCTTCTAGTCTGCAGAGTTTGGCTGTTTATTTGGTCTTCCTCTTCATTTCAGAAAGAGCTTCTGTAGACCACCTCATTCTCTGGGCATCTATTAGTATTTTTCTCCCATAGATTTTCCAATGTAACATTTCTTTCTATTTTACATAAAAGAATTATGCCTATGACATTGATGTAAAGCATCGTGATGCTTACTGTATATTATATGATGTACTCAAAGCACTGTTTGTTAGTCTGAGCATAAATGACATTGATTAGTAGTCTTTAATTTCACATCTGATCTTAATAAAAATGACATTGCTGCAGTGAGCAGATCCTTGCTTCACTGAACTATAAATTGAATAACTCCTAAGTTTTCTTCCATCTCGTGCTGAACACATGAGTGTCTTCAGCATTTTATGAGAAACTCAGTCCTTTTTGGTGACAGCATACCATATTAGTTAGGTCATAGGAATGCTCATCACAGCTTTATCAAATGCCAGGCTCTTGAGGGGGATGGAAAGACAGTTTTACTTGAAATATGCAAAAATCCAGATCAAGACAATACCTTTGTGAGCATGGAAGATTTAATTTCCAAGAAATCTTCATGGGAAGCAAATCTGGTAGGTTCCTCATTTTTGAAAATACAGAATCCAGCTGTAATCTCCAACCAGCAAACTCACTTTGTGATCCCTGAGCCAACACACCAGTTCATTAATAGGCGGAAAAGAGAAGTAGAGAGTAATCATTAACTTTTAAAAGATGTTTCTGTTTTTGTCAATTTTTCTAGGCTGATCTAATTTATAAACTGAATATGACCGACAGGTAAGTTTTGAAAAAATCTATATAATCTTTGTGTGTTTATGAGAATCTTCAGGCTGCTGCAATGAGCACAATGACTGCTTTTACCTATTAGGTTCTTGATTCCTGACCAGACTAGTTAGGCAGGACACTGGAAACTATACTTGTGGCCACTGTTAATTTCAGTGATGATATAATGCTTAACTCTGGTTCCGGTAGGTAGGTGGAAATATGAATCGGAGTGCATATGGAATATGAGGGAAATTAACATGGCATAGCAAGGTGCCTCCAGCCTTTTAACTGTAGTGAAGAGGTAATCTCTGCTGAATTTTAATATCTAAGACCAGATGACTTGCATCCCACAGTTTAGCTAAATCTTTATGTATTATTTTTGAAAAATCCTGGAAAATAGGTGAAGGATGACTAGAGGAGGGCAAGCATCTATATTTTAAGTGGGATAAGAGTGGGGTAGGATCTGAGGAATTAACAATAATGCTTGGAAAGATACCACAGTAGTATGTATTAATTATGTGGTGTATTATTTGTTAAAATGTTATGTTTAAAAAGAAGGGATAGATGCTACAATAAAATTCTCAGATGGAGTTTGGGATGTCCTATTAAATTGGAAAAAAACTAAAGTGCAAACTGTTAAGACTGTTTATAAGAAATTCAAAACAAACAGGGAATTAAATGCTAAATTAAAATTTCAGATTAATTGTAGTATAATGGATGAGATACCTACCATTTAACATAAAAATGCTTATAAATATTTGAAAAAGTATATTATTTTTATCTTTCTTATTGGTAATTGTTAGCCTACATGGGATGAGATTTATCTTCTGTTAAAACGAGAAAATCCATTAATGCATTCCAGGATAATGGTGATTTAAATACATGGATCCATTCCAGGCTTGCTGAGTAGGCCTCAAAGCCCAATAGCATTTAATAATTCAGAAATTATGTTAATATATTTATTTTATTTCTAACAGTTTTGCATTTGGTTCCTTGATCTCTGCTGTTGATCCAGTAGCTACTATTGCTATCTTTAATGCTCTTAATGTGGACCCTGTACTTAACATGCTGGTCTTTGGAGAAAGTATTCTCAATGATGCAGTCTCAATTGTCCTGACAAAGTAAGTATATTCATGTACATGGAGGAAAAAATCTACTGTTTGAAATTAATGCTCATTTAGACAAAAATCTATTAAAGTGGTACTTTAAACACTACTTATTTTAATGCAAGAAATGTGCATAATATGCACTTATGCTCTTTGGGTTAGTATAATTTTTAACTGCCACTCCTCCTTAATTGCATGTATTGACAAACTGATGCTTGCCACCCACTCTTACGTGAAGCAGCCCCAATTATTCTTCCTCTTAAGATCCACAGAAGTATAAACTATACATAATTACACACAAGGCCAGGAATTTGTGTTGCGGTCACTGTTTAGCATTGTGAAGTCTTTAGGAATTTTTTTTAAAAATTCTAATTCATATGGGAAACTGGTGTGTCAGTTCAGTCTCCTTTCATGGTTTATATTGGTTGCAGTATTAGTTTCTGGGTTTGAGGCCAGAAATGGAGTTATTTTGTAAAACTTTACAAAGTTCTTATTTTAATAAATCAATATGATCTGTTGGGCAAAATGGATAGTTGGTTTGAAACTCATGTAGCTGGAAATAAGTTTCATTGATTAACTGGATGCTATGCATAAGGATATCATTTTATTTATTTATTTTTAAAAGCTTTATATAGATGGCTTCCATGTATACATATTAATGTGATCTGATTCTCAACTTATATGTCAAGGATCTAACTCCTCCCAACTTTATTCACATTAGGATCCTGATGTACTTTCTGCCCCCTCCCTCCCTCCCTCAGAACATAAGCCATTTTTTCCTCCCATATTCCCATTTGCTTTGAGGATCAGAAGAGCAAGCACCTTATTTTTGATTCTCTAACATTGCGTCTTCTTCCCCTTGTACTTTTTCTATGAAAGATCTATTAGAAGCATTTTGTTTCTTTTGCTGTAGTAGGTTTCCTCCTGGCTTATTTTGTACCACTGTTAACAACAATACAAAAACAAGTCTAGGCTTCCAGATTTTTAGCACAGCTGTGTTTCTCTTTGAAAAATATTGTATCAGGACTTGAATGAATGTCTTTTGTCATTCCCCTAGTCATATCACAGTGAAAGCATTTTAAGAGCAATTTCAACAACAACAAACATGTAGAGATTCTGGATTCTGTAATCCCAGACCTAACATTCTAATATGTAACCTCCTTGGTTGTCCTTGTTTTGTTTTTATTCTCAGTACAGCGGAAGGTTTGACAAGAGAACATACGTCTGATGTAAGTGGATGGCAAACCTTTTTACAAGCGCTGGCTTACTTCCTGAAGATGTTCTTTGGTTCTGCAGCACTGGGGACTCTGACTGGTCTTATTTCTGCATTAATATCCTTTGCTTTTAAATAAAATAAACATTTGCTATTGAATGACCCTTGGTTGCATTTCTGAAGATGATTATTCTTTTAAAACTTAATATTTTTAAGAAAAGAGCTAGTGAGTAACAATTTCAGATTTGCATGAAACTTATATTTGTACAAGACTTTCATTAAGGCCCAAGTGGCTGTGTAATAACTCATCATACGTGCTAATGGATGTGGCTAATGTATATTTTCTTGCTGCAATTTTAGTACTTTAATTATATTTTCAATAACATGTTAGTACATGTTCCAATTTTCAAATGTATTAAATATCTTATTGATTTTTTCATGTTGGGGGCTTTAGAATTGAATCCTGAAATTATCCTATATTAAAAGTCTATCCAGCTGGGTGGTCCGGCTCTTTTAGTATGGATTCATGTCAGACTAAAGGTCTGACATCTCATAGCAGTTTGAGTTGCTTTTCTATTACAAAATGTATGCTTCAGTAATCTTTCAGTAATATCTGGTAAACAGAAGCATTATTTCATCATGTTCTGAGTTTCTGAGTTTCTCTTTTCCTATAAACAGTAGAATTCCATAATTCTTTTTTTGTTAAAGTATATGTTTGATTTGCTTATTTTATGTGCAAAGAGCTGACAATGGTTAAGTTGGTAGTGGTAAGTAACAAAACTAACATTACTTCTACAGCATGGGTGGGAAGGGGAACTTATAGAAACACAGGAATAATAACAACAGCAGCAGCAGTAGCAGCCTTCATTACAAAAATTGCTAAGCAGTATGCAAACATAGAAAATCATAGAATTACAGAGTTGAACAGGGTCATCAGTCCAAACTAAAGTATCTTCAACAGATGGCTGTCCAGCCTCTACTTCACATGAAGTGAAGGGAAGCCCACTATCTCTCTAGGTAACTGGTTCTATCCTGAATTGCTCTCACTGTTAGTCACTGAACATGCCTTCCTATCATTCTTTTATTATTTGGTGAATTATTATTGTTAATAATTCTCTACTGAACTGCATGCACAGTCTGGTTATATAGTATATTATGGACATTGGACATCTTCTCATGAAGATTCAGCCTAACACTGCTTGTCCTTTTAAGCAATGGATTCTTTTCTACTTTTTCTGACTGGCAGCTAAAAATTGACGGGAAACTTAGGTTAGGCTATGATGTGCCTGAGGTCATGAAGACAGACTACTTTTATGCCACTCCTCTGGATTTCCAGTTTTAGGTAGCTAAGTCTGAAGCAGACTTCAGCTTCATCACCTCTCATTTAATTATACTCTCAATTATCTTTGTTGTTTTTATACTGATTAAAAAAAGCCTCCAGGAATATTATGTAAGTCCAAATTCCACACATTAGACCAGCAAGAGCATTAAATATTGGTAGAGCTCAATTAATGTGCTATGGGTGGACTGTGCCTATGAGAAAATTATATTCATTTTTTTGTCATTTTTGTAGTGTTTTGTGCATTCCATCTGTTAGACAAAATGTAATATGTCTAACAAAGGAAAGCACTACTTGGACAGGTCTAAATGGTTTAGGCCAGGGTTCCTCAACCTTGGCAACTTTAAGACGGGTGGACTTCAACTCCCAAAATTCTGGAAGTTGAAGTCCACCCGTCTTAAAGTTGCCAAGGTTGAGGAACCCTGGTTTAGGCTACCATCCAGCTCCCCTTTTCTAGCTCTAGCCACCATAGCCCTTAGTCAAGGATGGTGGTAGTTGACATCTGGAACATTTGGAGCAGGGCATCTCAAATTGCAATAGACAATTTACTGAGTTATTTTTTTCATGAGAAGCCAAGTTAAAGACATTTTTATTTCTGAGGATTCAGTAGATAATGTTGTCTGAATGTGTTTTGTTTTATCTCAGATCAGTAACTAGAAATTTGTGTGAGAAATTACACTAGTTCATTATTATTTATTTGTATTTATATTTCACATTTGTCATTGCCCATCTCCCTAGATGTGACTCTGGGCGATTTACAGTAAAAGAATAAATATTAATTAAAATACAATAAAACAATAGACCGACAAATAATACAAATTATCAAGATTTTAGATCAGGATCAGACAACCTGTTGTTTTTAGATGTTTAAATTAATGTTTTGGACCAAAAGTCCCATAATGCCAGATTGTTGGACATGCTAATTGGAATGTGTGAGTCACATTGTAAAAAAAAAAATGGCAGTACCATATCTTTGGTTTAGATAGGCATACTATCCCAATCTAAAATATTTCAAAAGTGCTTATAAAAGGGAGATAAAATGTTTAATTTGTTTCTTTGTAAGTGTTGATAAAAACAATTCTCTTTGAAGTTTTCAATTCTAGGATGAAAAGCCCATGGGTTTTGAAATATTATTAGATTTAGCATCCCTTCATCCCTAATGATGGGTCATATTGCCTGGAACTATAGAGAGTGGGAGCCTAACAACATTGTATTGGCCACTATTCAAACTGAATATTAATTAGCTTGTAGAGCAACTTGGAAAATTAGAACATCCAGTGCTTAGAGTTTCAAAAGTAGGTTTAGAACAGCCTCGAGGCAGGGTTAACTTTTTTAGAAATAGAATTAGACAAAATAATCTCTAGATGGCGATTCTCCAACTTTATGGATCTGTGATTACTCAGGTATTCTTAAAAGCAGATCTTGGACAGATTTACTGAAATATCACATAGAGCAAAATGCCTGTTAAAGTGAATTTCAGAGGTTCCTTTTTAGGCAAAAGATCTGAAAAATTTCAAGGGGAGTCCAAAAAAGTTTCAATAACAGGAGCCAGTTTATTGGAGGCAGCGTGTTTGTATTATCCATTCTTAGCCTTGAATATGAAGTATAAGAATGGATCATTAATTGAAAAATCAAATTGGCTATCCAGGCCAATAAGCATAAATGTACCCACTTTCTGTATCTTTGTCCTTTTCGCAGCTATTTTTGGGCAGTAAAATTATTAATTGGCTTCTTTATAGAAAAAGATCTATGTTCATCACAGAGATAGTAAGTTGGTTTTCATTCCATTCAAGCGTTTATACTCATGCTTTCAAATAAGTTAAAACTAGATATATAAAGTACAGTGGTACCTTGGGTCATGAACTTAATTTGTTCCGCGACTCTGGTCGCGACCCGAATCAAATTTTCCCATAAGGTTCAATGTAAATATGGTTAATTTGTTCTGACCCCTACGAATTTGGTCACCAACCAATTTTGGTTGCGACCTGAATCAAATTTTCCCATAAGGTTCAATGTAAATACGGTTAATCCATTCTGAACCATATGTATTTTTTTTTTTAAACCACAAAAATATGACACAAAGTACAGTATGGTACACTATGAAGAGAGAGAACGCTAACCTTGCTTGAGACGACTTCTGGCATGGAGGACAGGAAGGCGGGTGGGGAGGCAGTTATTGTTTGGAGGGAGAGTCCCCCTCCCTACAGGAAGCCACGACCACGTGTGTCAGGGAAAATGGCCACGGATCCTGTTCGTCACCTGATGTGGAGTTCGCGAACGGAAGCAAAATTTTGCGAACGGTGCTGTTCGTGACCCGAATTGGTCGTGAACAGAAGCGTTCGTGACCCGAGGTACCACTGTACAGGGAAACTCATTATGGAATTGTTTTCTACCTTAAAAGACATATTACTTGTCTTCCCTTAGAAATTTAATGTGTTAGAAGATGATCACCGAAAACTACTTTTTCAGCATCTCATATTCTAAAAGTTACAGTTGTATGCAAGGATACTTAAACCTTGTTGAAGTCAGTAAGATTTAAGCAGCCTAACAACTACAATGTTGTTCTTCAAGTGAGGTCTTAAATCTAATGTTAAAGACATGCATGGTGAATAGGAAAAAAATTAGATATAAAGCTAAGAATATTGTAAAGTTAAAAGCCCTGCTGTAATAAAAAGCATTTTTCTATGCACTGTACTAGAAGCTTTAAAAATCTTTTAAAAATAATTCTTTGTTGCACAGAACACCAACACCTGGTAGCACCTGTTATTCCACTTGAAAAATTCCATCAGCTAAACAGTTTGAAGAAAAATAATTGCACTGTATGATTTAACATGAGATCTTAAGCCTTTCAATGGAGCCCTAATGACAAATGAGAACTTCCTAATTACCTGACTTTCCTATTCTTTTCATCTTTTAATTTTACTTAACTGTTTGTAATTAACGTGCTGAAACATATTGATTTACGAAAAACTCCTTCCCTGGAGTTTGGAATGATGATTATCTTTGCCTATCTTCCTTATGGACTTGCAGAAGGAATTTCTCTCTCAGGTAAGTTGCAAAACAAATCCACCCAAAGCTATTGGCAGTGTTGAAACAGTTTTCAGTTCTCTAGAACATTCAGTATATTCCAACTTCCTGGTATACTTCCTCCCTACAACCTTCACTGAGGGCTATAACGAGAGAGAAGTTGATAATTTATTCTCCAAGTTTTTATATTTTCTCACGTTTACGTTAATCCCTTACATCCAAAAAGAGACTTTACAAATTTGGAATTTGGGAAATCAGTCTTTCAAGCTAGTATATGATGTTCCCTGGCCGTAATGGCCAAGTTCATAGGTTGTGCTAAGTCATAGTGAGATTTGCTTGGTTTTCCCTTAAAAATCCAGTACTTATGGCTTTTTATAGAACCATGGAAAGTATGGAGTGAAAGGTACCTTATAAGTCATTTAGTTCTACCCTATGCTCAGAATAGGAATCACTAAACCATCCAAACAGATGGCTATCCAGCTACTATCTGAAAACTTCCAGCAAAAAGAATCCATTACTGTTCTACGCAACGTGTTCCATTGCTTAACAGCATTTATCAGGACATTCCTTCTGATATTTCTCCTGAATCTCTTTAAATTTACACAATCTGGCTCTTAGATTTAGCAGAGAGTAGATGCCCCTGCTTTTAGGTATTTGTAGACATTTAGTCTTTTCTTTTGCAACCTAAACATCTCCAGCTTCTTTAACCATTCCCCATAGAGCTTGGTTTCCAGACTCTTTATCATCCTGGTACCTTTCCTTTTAATTTGCTTCAGTTTCTCTATATCCCTTGTACAGTGCAGTGCCCAGGACTGGACATAATTGCTCAAATGCAGAATAATTAGTAAAAAGTACAGTGGAACTCAGGTCCTGTGATTTGGACACAATGTTTCTGTTAATGCAATCCAAGATTATGTTGGCCTTTTTAGGTGCTATGTCCATTGATAGTCCACAAGTATTTCTAGATCCTTCTGACATACATTGCCACTAAATCAATAGACATTTGACGTTTTATATCCATATGGAGGACCTTGCTTTTCTCACAGATGAGCATCTTTCCATTGATTTTGGTCCAGTTTTCATTCTCACAGAGATAATTTTGAATTGCAATTTTGTCCTCTAAGATATTAACCAATTATCCTAGCTTGGTAACACCTAAACATTTGAGAAGCATCTCTTCTATCTCCTAGGTCATTTATAAAGATGTTCACTAGCATTGGGCCAAAGATGTAATCCTGGGAAACTCTATCCATATTTCTCTTTGGGACAATGCAGAACCATTTCAAGCAACCTTTTAAGTAATAGTTTATGATTTAGTATGAAGTCTGAATCCAGATAGTACACTGGACAGAAAACTACATTCAACCCAGGACAATATCAGATTTATTTATTTAAGAGCTGGCAAAGAAGGCTCCCCCCAGGCTCCCATACAGAGTATTTTCTGTAGTAATCTTCTGAGTCACTGTTCTTCTCTCTGGAATAGCATTCCCCTAGAGCAATGTTGTCCGAACTTGGCCACTTTAAGATGAGTGGACTTCAACTCCCAGAATTCCCCAGCCAGCATGGCTGGCTAGGGAATTCTGGGAGTTGAAGTCCACTCATCTTAAAGTGGCCAAGTTTGGACAACACTGCCCTAGAGATTACACCAGCACTGACTTTTGCATTTTCATAAAGAAATTAAGACTTTTTCAGTTGGCCTTGGGCTCTGATGTGTTGAGTTTGTCCTTCCTGCAGGGAAAAGTTGTCTTTAATTTGGTTAATCCTTGGTTCTGTGTTATGTTGTTCTATTAATTTATGTTCTTAATCTTACTGCTCTAATTAGGTGTGTGAGCTGCTCAGAGTCAGTTTGCAACTGAAGTAACATATAAGCCTGGAAACTAAAATAAAATAAAATTGTACTAAGCTTGGGTTTTAACGTACTGTTCAATCATAGATTAAAGGAAGAAGGGGCCTGTACATCAGTGAGAGCCCAGGTACATATATCTTTTGCCCTGCACTGTATTTGGTGGGGATAACGTATGCGTTAGAAAAATATGTGGTTATGTTAATTGGATACAGTAGCAGTATATCAGATTGCTTGAACTAGGAAAGAAGAAAAGTATTCTGGAAAGTGTATCAAATTGCTTGAACTGGAAAAGGAGAGATGGGAGAAGACTGTGACAGTTTTGAAGGATCAAAGTTGTTTCATAATCAGAAACAACCTCTTTTGCATAGAATTTGCATTAAGTAGCCAGTGTGCTTATTTTAGCACCGTATATTGTACATTGTTTTTAGAGTCTGGGATAATAGAACGTTTCTACAAAGGTTTGGGGATGATGTGGTCTGGCCTCAGTCAGAAGAGATTTGCTATGATATCTTGTAGAGAACAACATTTTACAATTAAATATTCATGTTTATGATTTGAAGCATTCTCATTTATCTGCAGCTGCTGGCAGAACCTGGTCCCAAATATGCCTCTCTCTAAATAAACTCTGCCTCTCATTAATCTCAAACAGCTTGAAATACATGTTGTCTTACAAGTGGCTGCTTGTCCTCTGGTTTTCTAGTTGTTGCTGTATCATTTCTTAAGAAACACCATGGGCAGCTAATAACAACTGAAAGTCTAAGTGTATTTGTATCCATGCTGATTTTCCCAGAAAGCATCTGTTTTGATAGCTACAGCCACTTCTATCCAGTTAAGATGATAGTTTTGCATATGCGAATCAGAGTGGATTTTAAAGTTCTTCTCTAGTCCTGAAATAATCCCTGGAGAGCCAATGCTTGCTCTTTTATAGCATTTTCATTCCAAATAAAATCTTGGCAATTGTAATGCAACTAATAATTAAAATTTTGGAGCACTTTCACCAATGCAATAATCATTCAATGGAATAGTAGATTTAAATTGGACAAAATAAATTATGTAACACAGCAACTAAAAGAAATCAGCCAAAGGATTATGAGTTTGAGGTTCACTGAGTCTGTCAGCTACTATCAGATCACTGTTTGTATTCTTATTCTGCAGAGACCTTGCCATCTCCCTGTTTTCTGGTATAATATCACACACGACTTCTTATTTTCTACATGTGAAACTTGTTTTTGGATTCTGGCAGTATAGAAATCTGAGAAATAAACAAACAACAGCATCAAATGACATCCAGGTGGAATCGGGTAATATGACACATATGATACTGGTTCCATGGAGTCTCTGCAGCACTGGAGTAGCTTGGCCTCTTTCTTCCAGCCCTGAACAGAATGTATAGGAAGTATATGGGGGCTGAACTAATAGCTACCAGTTCTGTATGTAATGCTAAGCCATAACGTATTTTGCTTTTGTGTTTTGCTAACTCGGATAATTCTGGTATATTCAGTAAAATATGGTAAAATGGTTTGGTATGCAATGTTTAGGTCATTTCTTAAAAACTGTAGTAGAAGGTTTGTTGGGCACTTTCAGATGGTCCTTAAAACCAAAGTATAAATTGCTAATGAGTCAGAATTTACTCTCTCAATCCTGTTGCAGTTGAACAGGCCATAGCTATTACTGTGATTCCTTGAAAGAGCACATCTGCCAAATATCAATATATGGCTGGCAGCCTGTCTTTAGTTGATGATCACCACTTATACAATGACGTAAGTTTATTTTTAAAGAAAAATTACACTGTTAAAAAAAACCCACTTAATTCCTCTAACATACTAAAAAATGTCAACTTAAAATTATTCATTGCTATTGTTAAAAATAGCATAATTCAGTCTCAATGTAATCTTATGAACAGGCTTGAGATAGATTATCTTTATTCTACTTCAGTTGACCTCCTGGCATTAATCTGTACATAAATCTCAGTATTTTCAACTAGTTTTTGTTTGAAGTAAAGAAGGCATTAGGTTACATTCCTGAAAAAGGGTACCTGCTGAGGCTTCAAGCAATGCATTTCATTTCTATTATTGCTACTTAAGAATTTAAATCTACCCTGTAGTATAATCGGAGTGTTAAAATTGCAAAAGACTGTTTCTCAATATATTATGGATAAAGAAAGTGGTAAGGAAATTGATGGGAAAAATCACTCCACTCCTTTCCATGTCCTTAAACAGTATAATAATAATATTATTAGAGAACAGTATTTCCAAAACTATTCTGCTTTTTAATAACTATGCATTTGAGAGCAAAGAACCCAATAACAAAAACAGCTGAACAGAATATTTTAGGCATTTCTCTTTGTAGGGTCTTTAGTCCAAGCATTGACTGTGCATGATAACCATCCATGGCAAGCACTCAACATCTAATTACTCATATAGATTGCCCATATTAATGGTTCTTGCAATTCAGTTTAATGGAGAAATTGGGCACCAAATTAGTCTTATTTAAAACAATAGGTCCAGGCTATTGTTAAAAAGACCAAAGAGCTCAATTTTGGAGGGTTATGATCTGCTCTTCCATATACTGAAGGAAGTGGAGCAGAAGTTTGCTTTATGTACAAAGGTTCCAGTTATACTTTCCTAATCATCTAGTCACTGAGTGGTAGATGTTCTTTACTTGGATAATAGTGATGATTTATTAAATCTGTATGCTGCCAAACCTTCAAAATTCACAGTGGCTTACAAAATAAAAATACCATAAAATATCCATGGTAAATAATACTTTACAATAAAATGTCATGAATCAAATACTGATTTAGAGGCTGTTCGGACATAGTCCCTCTCTTCAATAACACATTCCTATATAGCTGGACACTGTGTTTGAGTGCGGTACCCTTGGCACTTTCAGTTCAGGTTGAACAGGGAGCTGATCTACAGTGGTACTTAAAAGTTTGTGAACCCTTTTGAATTTATTTAATATTTCTGCATAAATATGACCTAAAACATGATCTGTTCTCCATGCAAGTCCTAAACCTAGATAAATATAACCCAGTTAAATAAATGAGTCAAAAACATTATACTTGTTCATTTGTTTATTGAGGAAAATGATCCAAAATATGTATTTGTGTGTGGCAAAAGTATGTGAACCTTTGTTTCAGTAACTGGTATGCCCTCCTTGGGCAGCAATAACTGCAACTAAATGTTTCCAAGAACTGTTGATCAGTCCTGGACATTGGCTTGGAGGAATTTTAACCCATTCCTCCTTACAGAATAACTTCAACTCAGGAATGTTGGTAGGCTTCCTTGCATGAACTGCCCACTTCAGGTCCTTCCATAACATAACAAATTCTATAGGATTAAGGTCAGAACTTTGACTTGGCCATCCCAGAACATTAACTTTATTCTGCTTTAACCATTTTTTTGATCATATGACTTGTGTGTTTTGGATTGTTGTCTTGCTGCATGACCCACTTGCTCTTGAGCTTCAGTTCACGGACAGATACCCTGACTTTTTCCTGCAGAATTTTCTGGTACAATTCAGAATTCATTGTTCCATCAATGACGGCAAGCTATCCTGATCCAGAGGCAGCAAAACAGGCCCAAACCATTATACTATTACCACCGCAGTTGGGATAGGGTTCCTATACTGGAATGCAATGTTTGCTTTTAATCAAACACAATGCTTTTCATTCAAGCCAAAACCTTCTATTTTGGTCTCATTTGTCCACAGAACATTCTTCCAATAGCCTTCTGACTTATCCATGTGGTCTTTCACAAATGGTAGATGAGCAGCAATGTTCTTTTTGGAGAGTAGTGGCTTTCTCCTTGCATTCCTACCACTGTTGTTCAGTGTCCAATGGTAGTTGATATTCATCAATGTAAGAGACTCCTTTAGTTCCTTAGACATTACCCTGGGGTTCTTTGAGACCTCCTGGAGTATGACATGCCTTGCTCTTGGTGTGATCTTGGTTGGTATCCTGGGAAGGGTAACAATGGTACTGAATTGCCTCCATTTGTACATGATCTGCCTAACAGTGGACTGGTGGAGTCCAAACTCTTTGGAAATAGTTTTGTAACCTTTTCCAGCCTGGTGAGCATCAACAACTGTTTTTTGGAGGTCCTCAGAAATCTCCTTTGTTCGAGCCATGACACACTTCCATATCCCTGTGTTGTGAAGATCAGACTTTCATAGTGAATTCCCAGAATCTTGTTCTTTAGGTAAGGCAAAACCTCCCAAACTCAAACCTAACATCCCATTGACTGAAACACCTGACTCTAATTTCCCCTTCAAATGAACTGATAATCCTAGAAGTTCACATACTTTTTCCAAATGTAAATGTGTAGCTTTCAATCATTTTCCTCAATAAATGAATGAACAAGTATAATGTTTTCAAATCATTTGTTTAATTGGGTTCTCTTAATCTAGTTTTAGAACTTGTGTGGAGAACAGGTCATTTTTCTGGTCATATGTAGAAATGCAGAAATACTGAAAATTCAAAAGGTTTCACAAACTTTTAAGCACCACTGTATCAGAAAGATCCAATTCTTCAGTTTGTTAGAGTAGTAGTATGTATTTGCAGGCCTCAATCGTGTGGGATTGGGTATACTTTAGAAGAGGAGAACATGGTCTTCTTCAAGAGCTAAAATTCAATAGATTAAAGGAGAACCAGGCTGGGGAAGGTTGGTCTCAAAGATGCCTTTTCAAATCCTGGCATTTTTTTTTCCTGCAAGCATTATCACATTCTCTGTGAGAATTCTGAAGAGTGACAATATTGTTTATAATGAAACTAATAACTACGATCTTTAGTTAAGCACTGGCCATTCTCCTTGGGTCTGTTAACTAGTATTTGCTTGCCTATTGTTGGCCTAGTGGAAACAACTTTCAAAGTGTGTAATATTCTGGGCCCCTTCTCTTTATATATACTATGTTGCTTTTTGGATAACTGGAATTATGTAACTGGGAGGGCAATTATTTTGTAATTTCTAGGGTTTGGGCTTTTTATTTTCAATAGGAAAATATGGATTTGGCATGTCATTAGTGATACGATTGATCAGGCTTACATGAAAGCACTACAGGAACTCCCGTGCAAATATGACTTCCAGGGAAGCAATGGCAAACTGAAGATGGCTTCAGTTTTAGCTGAAGCTGACAACCACAGCAGAACAAGGAGCTGATGGATGGATTGGTGCCATGAAATTCCTCCCTGGACAAAGGGGAAGACTTAGGATCACCCTTAGGGCTCCTTACAGAGGCTCCCTGGGACAAGACCATAAAACAGTGGTCTCCAGCAGGTATTAGAGCTCTGGGAGCTAGGAGATTCAGCTTGCCCAAGCTGCGGCTTAGAGCCTTCAAAGAGACACTGGGTTCGCCCACTTCCTTTCTTTATCACTTTTGCAAATGGCTTATAAATGTCTTTTGGGATACTAAGAACCTTCAGAAAGACAAGTTTTATTTCACTGGGTAATTTTCCTTCAATCCTCAATGAAAGAAGTTTCATGTAAGTTTAAGGACTTAAAGATTTTTTTTTTATTGGAAATAAGCAGCAAAAGGATGATTAGAACATTGATTTTGGAAAGTTATAAATGGACTAAGGGGCTAGAATGACTGGGAATAAGATTTTGAAATAAACTGTAAGAATCCTTCCTGTGGTTTGTTTAAAATCCTATTAAAAAATATGAAGATTTTGAAATTAAGTGTAAGAAATTTTTCCATGGGAAAATGGTGTGGATTGGAGAAAAACATGATAAAAGGAGACCTTGAAGGCTGTTTACTAGAGGTAACCAGAAATAACTAAAGATTACAATTAAAGGAGAAGACCCACAAATGCAGAATGGAGAAAAGTATTTTAACTCTGGAAGATTTCAAGGATATTTGGCAACAATGTACTTAGAGCTTTCTCTTAAGATTGTTTGATACTACAAAAATGGGTTTTAAAGAGGAGATAGAAGAGGATACAACTGAGAATCAGGTTGTTTTGGATATGCATTTAAAAATGATGGAATATAAGAATGATATTGACAAAGATGCTACACAGGACTTATAAATGAAACTCACTGATGTTTTAATAGCTAAAAGGGACATACAAATAAATCAAAAGAGTGACGTGGATGTGTGGATTTCAGCGCAGAAGAGTGACTTGGACAACTTTCTTATTTTGGATTTACAAAAGAGATGTGTTATACTTATGAAGGAGTTTCTGAGAAAAGATAAAGATAGAATGAAAAGAAACCAGCTTTTGGGACATTACTTAAAATGAATAAACATCAAGACTTTTAAAACCAAAAAGTTGGTTTGTTTGATCAAGGTTAAAATATATGATGTTTTTTCTTCTTGTAGTTTTTCATGGATTTTTCTTGACCAGGACTGAATGATGAGATCTTAAAGATTTGCTATTAGATAAGATATGGGGAAGTGAAATTTTTTGTTGTATGATTAGAGAAAGTGATGGGTTATGATGTTAAAATTGAAAGAAAGTATTAAATTTGTGAAGGAATTTCTGAGAGAAGATGAAGAGAAAATGATAAGAAATTAAGTTGTGGGATATTATTTGAGGGGTTTAAAGATTAAGATTTTCTGGTAGCTCTTAATGGAATTATTTTTCTTAAGTTTGAACAAGCTTTTTTATAGGTTTGCTTATAGATATAAAACATGGGAAGAAGAGATTTTTGTTATATTTTTAGGGAAAATGATAAGTTACTGTGTAAAGGAAATAAAATGAAATTGATTTACTTGTTTAATGTTATATATATTGTTATTTCTGGTAACTCATAATGGCTGATTAAGATTGAATGATGAGGTTTTCTTATTTACTAATAGATAAAAGACGAGATACGGGATGAAGAGATCTTTGGTTAAAATGTTAGAGAAGATGATAAGTTACTGAAAATGTTTGTACTTGTCTTGATGAAGGGGGAAGTCACTTCTTTATATATTCTTTTTTCTTATACATATATATATATATATATATATATATATATATATATAATTTTTCCTCCCCCCCTTTTTCTTCTTTTTCTTTTGCACTTTTTATTCTTTCTTTTTTCTTTTTATATTTTTCTTACTTTCTATTTGTTTTTTTTAATCTCTGTATTTTTAAACTGTAATAAATATTATTATTAAAAAAAAGGAACTCCAGGGCAAATACAAAACTCCTGAGTAAGCAGTCCAAGTCCTTCAAGGGTACTAAGCTGTCCCCAACTTTGAAGTGTGGTGTGAAAATATTGCATATCATATTCAGGTGCTTTTGTACTTGTGCAGTTGAGCCAAAGGATTGAGCTACTTCTGGCAGCCAACCCAACTCATGTTGATTTGTGCAATTGTTAGACCTGAGTTTCCAGTCTGAATATCTACCTAATATGCTTTCCCATTCTTCTACTGCAGAACAATGCTGATAATTTATTTATTGGGTTTTAATTAGTAACAATTTAAGGAAAAATGTAAAATTATAAAGTATATCTGACTGTAAAATTTCTCCCCCCCCCAGGTATCATGGCTATCTTGTTTTCCGGCATTGTAATGTCTCACTACACCCATCATAATCTTTCTCCGGTTACACAGATACTCATGCAGCAGACGCTGAGAACTGTTGCATTCATGTGTGGTATGTGCTATCTATTGCTTGGACTCTTATTATCAAAGCAGATTTTTCCAAATGCTTCCTAATTATCCTAACAGCTTTTGCAATGGCAATCTATGGGTTAGTGCACAAGCGAATGTCCATTGCCTATTAATTTAGTTATTTATATTTCAAATTTGTCAGCGCCCAGCTACTATGGAGTGACTAGCTAGCTTCTGTGAATAATTAGTAGTATTTTCCACACATTTTTATCCTACCAATTCACCAGGAGTTATGAGCAGTGAAGTTGAGAGTTATCTCTACTGCTATTCTTAAATTGTTATTGACCAATTCAAATTATCCAGTGAGCTTCATGATTTGCCAGAAGATTAAAGCCAGCCCTCCTACATTTATGTCATTCATTGCTCTGTTCATGAGTAAATAAGAGATGAAACTTTGATTTCATTCCATATTGTTACCAATGCATCACTTTCTGTTGGAAAAGCTGGCCCATTGTCAAGTAATCAAACAATGTTTGTGCCAATGAATTGCATATAATAGTATGTTTTCTTTTTATTACAATGTTAAGGCAAAGAAATGGCAATAGGTTAACATATCAGCATATGGATAAAATCAAAGATTTTTCTGGCCCAAGGGTGAGGGAACTTGCAATCTGGCGGGTGTTACGGAACTCCAGCTCCAGCCACTCCAGGCGATAATGAAAGAAGTTGGAAAGTGTAGTTCAGCAACACCTGCAAGATTGGGGAATACTGGTCTGAAAAATGTGTATTCAGTTCCTGGCATCTTTTTCCTGCAAGCACTGACTCATTCTCAAGTTCCCCATCCCTCATCTAGTCTAATGTCTTAGATGCTCCTGACCAGATAAATGTATTTAAAAAATAGTTTTGAAGGTTACAGCATATGGCTTCTCTATATCTCAGCAGGTGGCAGCATCTTGCTGTCCTTGCTTGGGCTCAGAAGGAGATTTTACATTACAACTTGGTGTATGATTACTCAGACATCGGTAGGCCCCATTTAATCCAGTAGGATTCCCAACTAAACATGCATACCATTGCAGCCTTAAACATTACAATTCATAGTCATTGATTGATCTATTCCTTGTGATTTCAAAGTCATTCAAGGATATGAATTGTGGATAGGAGGAAGCAGAGATGTTTCTGTAACTGTGAGCATTTCTTCTCCACAGTTCTCAGAACAGACCTACTAATATGGAGTCTGCCAAGCAGTAAAGTCACCTTTACTGACAAGGGGGATAAAATGTGCTGTAAATCTTTTCCTCCCTTCCCCTCCAGGCTCTGGCTAAGTCTTGCCACAAGATTGATAACAAAATAGATCTCTTTGACTCTTTTCTCCCCTCCAGGCTACTTTTAGATGATAAAGAGGCAACTTGCCTTCATTTTCATTAAAAAAAATTTGGCTATCAGGAAGCTATTTGGGAAGGAAAAAAAATTACAGGCAATAAATTCATGTGGAATTAATATAGTTCTCTGTACCCTGTCTCTTCTTAGGTGGCATAAGTTTTTAAATATATTTATTATTTGAAAGATATGAAGCTAAACACAGTATTAATGATAGGGACAGAGGTGAAAAAGACAGATCTTACAATTTCATAGATGTGGGAGTCAGAGGCAATGCTACAGAAAAAAGATAATGCCAGCACAAAACCTGCATTGCTAGATTAGATCACAGTTCCACTGATCCACTACCTGTTTTCTTTCACAACAGCCAACTAGATACTACCAGGAGACGCACAACCAGAACTTGTGGTAAACAGACTTTCCTGTGGTTTGCCCCATCATTAGGTGTGCCTCTTGTCTTTGAACATGGATATTCTGCTGAGCTATTAAAGCTAAATTAGTACCAAATCTGAATGCTGCTTTTTGATGTTTAAAGCACAGAGACACAGAAGATTGAACATCTGTTAAGAGAGGAAAAGAGGAAATAGCTGGGGGAAACAGAAGATCCTGAAAAGATTTCTTGCTGGCAAGATGAATCATACTGCAGTGTTTTGGTTAACACTGCAGTATGGTAGACCTAAATGTTGTGTGTTTTCAGTCTTTTTTTTTTTTTTTTTTAATGACTGGGCTCCATTGCTAAATCTTGTGCAGTGAATGCTAGGTTTTAAGAGAACCCTGTTGAAGAAGTCAAGCTTCTGTTGGAAGTGGCCCAGACCACTGAAAGTAATAATTCAATGAAAGAGGAATCACTAGTCCTTTCTTTTCTTCTTTTGGAAAAAGACAGGAGCAGTCTATCAGGACATCTTGAACATTTTTCTTTCTCCTTTTTCTGTACCATCTAGGCATATAAGAGACTGTATCTGCATCAAACATTTCTTTCAAAACTCTGAAGTTTAAAAAATTAAACATAGGGACTTGAATGTCCAGTGTGGTACTTTGTGATTACTCATTTCTGTTTTTTCTCTTTCAGAAACATGTGTTTTTGCATTTCTGGGCTTGTCAATTTTTAGCTTTCCTCACAAGTTCGAAATGTCCTTTGTCATCTGGTGCATAGTAGGTATCAAAGCTTATTAGAGTTTATTTGCTCCACCTGACCCCAGTCTGGCAAGACAGCCTATAGAATGTGTGACGGAGGACTGCAGTTTGTTTATTTGTTGCAACAGTGTGCATGCTGTCTACTCACTGGAATCTAGTGGGATTGCAATATTAAAAACAATGCAATATGTATGTATAATAACATCACAGACTAAATTATCTCTTCCTTCACTGTAGCCAGTTGAATTCCAAAGGACCCATGAGAATGACTCTTATGAGTCAAATTAGGCTCTTCTGGGAGAGCCAATGGGTGCATAGGACATTCCTTTGCCACTGGACACTGTCTTTGGGGTGAACAGTGGTTATAGGTCTGTTCTGAGATTAAAGGGCTTGTTCACTATATAATAGCCACTCTTATCTTGATTTCAGGATGTTCATTGATTTGCATAGCAATCTTAAATCTTAAGAGAAGGGTTATCCTTCTTATAACTCTGGTGAGATTGAACTCTGCATGCATCCTTATAACAACATTTGATAGTCTTAAAAGATACTATCGAATTCTTTTTGACTTTTGGCTACCGTAGACTAGCATCATTCTTCTCCTAACATGTTACTATTCAGTGAACTCGGTTCTGATTCAGTTATAAACCAACTTTGTATTTCCACTTTATTTATGATTCATTCTGAGGCAGTCAAGGCTACAAAGAAAGGCCTCAGCAAGAGGAGGCTAACTGCTAGAAGAGTGCAAGCCCTACTTTGTAGGATAAGGCCAACGTTAATTTGGTTTAGCATGCCGCTTCCAGGATTTCCTAGTCAGGAATTTCTGTAAACTCATAAGTAATGCATAATAGTGATGCTACATTTTGTTTGCCCTATGTATTTTATTGTATTTATTTATTATTTCAATTTATATAGCTGCCCATCTCAAATGCATGGCTCTGGGCAGCTCACAGCAATTGAAACTAATATAATAATAATATGTAATACACACACACACATAACATACAATATAAAATATTTGGAATTAAAGAAATATTCCTTTTACTCCTTGAATAGAAATCTTTATTGTCATTGTACTACTTGTACAACGAAATTAAATCCCACCCCAGTGCAGCTTTAAAAATATAAAAACCATAGAACACATAAAACACATAACACACATAAAACACATATAACACAACCTTCACATTCCATATTGCACAACCCCTGATGCTGCATTAATACTGCACTATACGATAGAATTCAGTATAGTTACAGCTCTAAGATAGAAGCTATTCTTCAGCCTATTTGAGCTATATACAACCTAAGTGCTAACAGTTTGCTCCTTTTCTTCCCTCTTATACATAGTATGCTCTCATGCATGTTTATTTGAGGGTTAAGACCTTCTCTTTTTATTTGTTATCAGGTGAATTTGGAGTGGACTGGAGCCTTAGCTTAACATCCCCTAAGCCTTCTCTCATAGTCAGAAGTAGTTAAAAAGTAGCAAATTGATGGCTTGCCCCACCCCTTCCAAACTGGATAAAGATAAACATGTACATATGGGATGCAACACATCTGAGAAAGAAAAAATGGGTATATGACTGAACTCAGTTCATAAAAAGAGTCCTGTTGGATCAGACCAAAGGGCTACCTAAGCTAGCATTCTGTTTCCATATTGGCCCTAGATGCTGAGAGGAGACTAATAAGGAAGTTACGAATCCCAATCCCCATTTTCCCATCGTTACTTCCCAGCAACTGATATTAAAAGTTTAAATTTGCTTCTTTTTGACAGGTGCTTGTCCTTTTTGGTAGAGCAGTCAATATTTTCCCCCTCTCTTATCTGCTCAATTTCTTCCGTGATCACAAGATCACTCCTAAAATGATGTTCATCATGTGGTTTAGTGGTAAGCTCTTGCCATTTTCATTCTTGGGTATTGTTCTGCATAGCACCATAATTGTAAATGAGTCTTCATAAGATCATGTAAAACTCTATGCTGGGTCTCTGCATGAAAAACTTACATTTTATCTATATTTTGACTAATTGATTGATTGATATTTCCCACTATTCAAAGGAATTGTTTCCACCTGATCAGAAAAAAAAAGTTTGGGGCAGGGATAAATCTTTCAGTGCAGATTTCTAATTCTCTATTGGACATTTTGCAGGAAATAAGGAAGTAGTTCAGCTTTCCCCAACATGGTGTTATCTAGTTGTGTTGTGACAGTGACTTCTAGATTTTCTCAGCAGCACACTGGCTGGGAATTCAGAGTTTCAAGACCAAGATATATGGTCTTGATTTGAGGGTGGGATTTGAGGGTGAGAAAAGCCTGATGAGAGTGACTTCTACTGGTCTCAGATGGAACTTTTGTCCCAGGTCATGTATGGGCATCTGACCACCCATGAGCCACATGTTGTCTTTAAAGGCCTCTTATCAAGCCCACCATCATTCTTCTCCAGTTCCTCCTTACACCTTGATAGTACGTATAAGGATGCATGATTTTCCTGACAGGTCATCTCCAGCACACAGAACCCTAATACGCATCTTGACAGGCAGTTAGGAACTCAATTTAAATGGAGAAAATGCGGCCTGGGGGAAAATCTCTGCATATATATGACAGTATATTTGCATGTGTATATAGAAGTGTATTTCTAATCCATTGCTGATTGCCACATGGAGCCATTGGGGCAAAAAGACTGCCCATCCCTGGAGAAGATAGATCTTGGGTATAGAAGGAACAAACCTAGTATAAGGCAACTTCATATGAGTAAAATTTCAGCACTGATGAGACAAAGTGGAGAATGGTAGCACTGGCATAGTTTTGTGCCAGTAAATACTTCATTGCAAGCAATTCCTTGTAAGCTATCCTAAACTAGGATGCTCGTCCCTTAATCTTGAAACAGCAAAAGAAACAATCATTGTGATAGCTTTGATAGAAAATTATTCATAGAGGGACTGAGGAATGCTTATATGCTTCCCTGTGTTTCTCCCCATTAATTAGGCTTACGTGGGGCAATTCCTTATGCCTTGAGCCTCCACTTGGGCCTGGAACCAATTGAGAAGCGGCAGTTGATTGGCACCACGACAATCATCATTGTGTTGTTCACAATTTTATTGCTGGGTGGAGGAACAATGCCTTTAATCAGGCTGATTGATATTGAAGACTCTAAGGCCCGGCGGAAGAACAAGAAGGATATCAATCTCAGCAAGACAGAGAAAATGGTGAGCTTTCTGTATTCCTTGTTTAAGTGAGATAGATTCTTTTACTTGTGAGTCTTTCATAAACCTCTTTGCCTTTTTCCATTCCTGTATATTTGCTTTCCCTAATTTGGCATCCTCTAAATTTGTTAGGGACTATACTACCAGAACTCTTCCTATTGGCTGGGAATTCTGATTGTAGTCATGGTACATCTGGAACACCCCAGTTTGGTAAGCCTGCTTTCTGTAATTAAGGCAGAAAAGAGGCAAGGGGGACAGATCTTTGGGAGTCTTCTGAATATTATTACATATGGAGCTTCTCTTTCTTCTAACACAGTCCTGTTTCAGCAGGCAAGTTGTGAATGTAGTGTAGTGTAATTATTAGTCAGCTACCTTGAAGTGAAATAACATTTCCATTGAAATTCAAATACAATCCCACCAGTTGGACTGAGTCACATCTAAGTGGATGATGATAACACACAGATGGTGAGTCACACGTCTCTCAAAGGGATGATAGGGTGTACTTCACTGATAAGCTGCAGATGTAAATTACTGGCAAGCAGGTCAAAAATAAGAAAAAATGCATATCTATATTCAGAAGTTGGGAAGAGTGCCTGTGCTTATTTAAAGCCCCTATCTTGGCAAAGCAGAAGCTCTGTGAAACAATCAGCCTTACCTGAGACACTGTCTTGCTTTTTACCAAGCACACAAGATTTTCAGAGCAGGCTAGCATTCTGGGGAAATTACTTTGTATTGAAAATGCTTTTAAACTAAATGCAAATCCATGTTTTATGTAGCCCAAATGCTTGCTGTTCATATATTGGTTCTGTATCTGTACTCTGAAGACACACAATGGCTTAATTTGCACGTTGCCCTAAGCTACATTTTAGTGTGATATGCTAGAGCCTCAAGTTACTCTTCTCCATTTTTCTTGGCATGTTTATTAGAAGATGGTTAGAAATATGAAATATATCAGTACTATTCATGATGTTTGAACCTAGATAAACCCAAGACCTTTGAGCTATGGTACATTAGCATAGTTTAAATTCCTAATCCATAGCTAATGCTAATCATTATTTTAGGGTGGGCCAAATAAATAATGACAGTTAATTGAAAACAGAAACAAGAACTTCTAATCCTGCAGTCATGCTACATGAAGCAGAGAGTAGAATCAGCATGCAAACCTAAGGTTCATCCATACTTATACCTGTAGCATCAGTAGTGCTATTTAGTATTATGCTTGCATGCATTCAGTGGCAGAGTTCACAGACAATGTACAGCGACTACATAGCTTGTTTGCTTTCAGTGTTGGGTGAACCATCCATTGTAATTTATAGACCACAGTTTATGGCTTAGTGTTATAAACTGGGAGGGGAGAGTCATTTAAAAACCTCCCTGGCAGACCTCACTTTCTAAGAGTTTCCCAGTGAAAAATAATAATGGGCAGCCATCAGCCAATTAGAACTCCCCAACACTGTCCAGTCTGTCCACTGAGGAGTGCTTATCTTCTACCCAGGATTTCTTCCTTCAGCCCAGCTCTAGGCAAATAGAAAGGAAGGTGATTTGAGTCTTCTTGCCCAAAGCTCAGAAACACAGAATGTAACAAATCTAGTGCCAATCTAGAAACACAAGGCAGTCTTGCATGTGGAGAAGGTTTTAATGAGAAATCCCCTTATAAAACTAATTTGTTCTTTGTCTCCTTCCCAGGGTCACCATACTAGCTGCCTGCCTTTACTCCTGATGTGATTTCATTCGTATCTAAGCCATCTGAAATATCATACATGCTATTAAATCTCCACCCTAATCAAACCATATCTATCTGTATATCTATCTACCTTTCCATCTAAAAGGAGTTCATTGGAAAAAAAGGAGTGTAGGGAAAACAAGGGAAGGCAATAGTCATACATACCAAATTGTAAATAAAATCAGTGGAGTCAGCTTACCTAAATGAGATTCCTATTATCTTTTACAATAAGATCTTGGCATTTAGCAGATATTCCCTATAGAGAGGATGATTGGAGAGCGGTCTTTGGGTTTCTTTGCTCTCCTTCCCTTTTTTCTTTTCCTTTTTCTTGCTTCTCTAAGCACTTCTCTCCAGTTTTATAGGAAGTGGGGCACAAATGAAAAGCAGCATCTTTGGGGAGACTGGTTCTTGCTTTGCTCAATCAAGGACAGTGCTGCACCTCTGATATCCTCAATCTAGGCCACAAATTAGAGATTATCTAGGGGCTAAACTCACCTTCTTAATGACTCTGGATGGAATTATAAAGGTGTTGTTTATTTTTCACCAGTTTTACCTTTGTATATACTGTATGGGGCTGTATGGGAGAGATTGGAGAAACAAAGAGCTGAATTCCATCTCTTCAGTCCTCTTAACAGTTGATCAGATGTTTTATGGAGCTCTACAATGCCCTCCAAAACTAGGGGTTTGTTACACTTAGTGAGATGTTGTCTTTCAATAAATCCCAGTTAAGTTAATCATGGGTTATTCTGATAATATGAAAGCAAGTCAATGTGTATAAGGCATGCTTAAGTGTTTCTGCATATTAATGTGTATTTGTGCTGGAATTCTCAGATGTAATTCCACCTAGACCATTTAAATCTTTAAATCCTCATCCCTGAGGACCTACACATGCTTGTCAGAAGAAGGTTGGAATCTTTTTGGAAAAGATGTACTTGCTAAGTTCTGTGCTTGGTTGCACCCTTTTTTACTTGGTGCTGCATTGCAGTTGCAGAATATACAGAGTTGGTCATTTTGCAATGTGAACTTTTTCTGCTAGCGTTCTTCTCAACCACCCTTTGTTTTGAGGTGACTGATATGAATTCAGATCAGGTAAAAGGCAGCTGGAAGGTAAAGTCACAAAACAGACAAGCCATTTTTGTGACAATAACCTGACTAATGAAATCCCGGTTCCTAGCAGGTCCTTTGCTGCTTTCTTTTCTATCACATTTGGTGCAGTGAGAACTGCCGAAGTCATAAAGCAGCACAAATTTAAAGTCTGTGACAGTCAGAAATCCACCCTGAATGCCCATTCTTGAAATGGTTGAATGCAAGTCAAAGTTTCTCTTTTGATGATCTTCAGTTCTTGGATATTGCTTGTCTCTAGTGATTTTCTTAATTTTTCTATTATTATAATAAAGTTATTGACACTTTTGTTGAATTGCACATAAACACAGAAGATAAAATGGGAGGACTAAGGAATGTCAGAGAAACAACTGTTTTTTATTCTTATAATCATCTCTCCCAGGGAAACACCATTGAATCTGAACACTTGTCTGAACTCACAGAGGAAGAGTATGAAGCCCATTATATAAAACGTCAGGATCTCAAAGGCTTTATGTGGCTTGATGTCAAATATTTGAATCCTTTCTTTACCAGACGGCTCACCCAAGAGGTAGGTTCTACCTAAACAAATCCTACAGCAGATTGACTTGCAGCCTAATTTGATGCCCAAGAATGCAATGACTGCTATTTGTATTAAAATAACCCAGTTATTTTAGACTGGACAAGCTTCCTGCACCAACATTTTGATTGTCTCTTTATAGGAGCCTCATTTAACTGGCTAGGTTCAGGCATCATTCTCTGCCATGATTTTTTCCAAGCATAGTTTGCTGAACAAAACAGAATCAAATCAGAGTCAGTGTTGCAGATAAACAGAGTAATCATAGCCTGTTGACAGATTCCTGGCTTATTTTCCTTCCTTTGAGCTCCTCTTGCTTTGTGCCTTTTAATTGATTGGGAGACTTGAGAAGGGAGCAAAAAACACAACAGGAATAACAGAACATGCATCTCTATTCACATGTCACCCTAAACCACAGTTGCAATCTAAGCCCAAAATAGCCTAAAGTTTACTGCCCTAAAACTATCCATGGTTTGTTCATGGATGTCACCCCATTCACAGTAAACCAAAACAACCACACTGAGATTTAGCACAATGTAAACCCAAGCAGATGTAAGTTTCTTGCTCATGGGAATCAAGGAATTGATTCCCAAGGTGAATGATTTCCAAACCAACCAGAATAAGTAACCATAGTTTAATATCCTGGATTGTGTTGAAATACTTAACTATAGTTTTCTCCTACAAAGGACACAATGGTTACTTGTACATGCCACATATATTTTCTAGCATGTGCAAAGGAATGATTGGAACACTGTGTGTGGCCATACAATGCCTTATTAAAGGAGATAATAGTACTTCAGACATGGCCCACTATAGTCTGAGTTAGGTATCTTAAGGCCCTAGAGATGTACAGAACATTCCATGCATCAGGCAGTATTGGGTGGTCAATGCCTAGACTGCATATTTCATCTGTGCACAGACCTAGAGCATGCAAGTTCCAACAAAGATCGCTTGGAATAGGAGACAGCAGGAAAAGCTGGTTGCAGAGAAGTTGGGCAGGTGGGTGTGGAGTGCCAGCAGGGAAGAAAGGTATGCAGTGACAGAGAGGTAGGATGGATGAGTCGGGTAGGTATGTTAGGTGGGTGGGTGTTAGAAGCATGGAAGGGATTTGCATGGGGACAGGGAGTGACAATGGAGAAGGAAAGTGTGGGGAAAACTGGGTGGGCCAGGTTGGACTGGGCAGGTATGCTGTGCTTGAATTCAAGTATAGTGGTGACTAAGAGGGGTGGGTGCAGGACTGGGAAGATTGATTGGCCAGGTTGATGCACAGGCGATATGAAGGAGGGGAGAGAGGTACATCAGCCTTGCCTTGCTTGTCCATTGTGACTTCTCTCGATTTGTCTCAGCTGGAACCTGGATTAGTCTAAATGTTTCGTTTCAGTTGCATCATGACCTACCTGGAACAGTCTAGCTGAACTTCTGAGTCACAGTATGTTTAGTCTGCGTATGGTCTGTGTATGGAGCAAAACGTGCTTTGTGCGTACCCCTTTGAGCTGTTTTTCAGGAAATTTATGTAAATAACATTGCTGTAACAAAAAGACAAAACATATTCATGCATTCTAGGAAACCAAGTAAGTAATGTGAAGAACCACATGCTTCCAAATGAGTTGTCTTATCACTTGAATTTTTCAAATGAGGGGTTTTCCTACATGCACTTCCTATTTTTCTCTCTATATCTGCTGCTTCCCATGTTCAAAATATACATGGAAAGAGAAAGACCTGAGATTTTTCAGGGGAACTCTCCCTAATCTGTCAGTGTTAACACTGTCTTGCAGTATTTTTTTCTCTTCATTTAAACCTAGCATTTCAGATCTACATAATTTTGTATGTACTGAATTGAAGTTGTACTGCCTTATATGCAGGCAGATAAAGAAGTGCAATTCGGTCTTTCTAAAGGGGCTGCAATTTCCCTTTACCGTAGGACTTACATCATGGGCGCATACAGATGAAAAGCCTTACTAACAAATGGTATGAGGAGGTGCGACAAGGACCTTCTGGATCAGAAGATGACGAGCAGGAGTTGCTGTAGCAGGCTGGGGTGTGTGTGCCCTTCTGCTGACATCTCCAAGTTTAGTTTTAAGGCAGAGACTGTTGTACACACATCCCATATGCAACTTGGTAAGGTTGTTGTCAAGTGGCTCTTTGCCCAGTATAAAGTTATGTCATGTGCTAGAATCCAAGATCATCTCTAATACCATTCGTTTTTTACTCTTTTGAAATTATGACACCTTTTCAGGCAGCAATTATCCCAAGTGCATTAGGATAATTAGAAACATGGGTGGTACTGGCTGTGATTTTCTGCTGTAAATGTACGTTAAAGAAAATTCTGTAGGAAAGCTTTAAAAAAATTAGTGCACTTTACTGTACTTTTGCTAATATACTGGTCCAGTACTGGAAGGACGATGCTGTGAATTTCTATTGACAGTGAGCAAGTAAGTGAATATTTAAGGCCTCAACATTGATCTTTAAATATATAATGAACTCAGGATGCAGAGTATGAACACTGACAGAAGGCAAAAACAGCTAATTAAAGCCTCTTGGCCTTTGGGATTTCTAAATAAGTTTGATCTGATTTCTTATTTCTAAGTTTGAAACAACCTGACACAAGGTTCCATACTCTAACTTCAATCATTTGGTTCCAGAACAAAGCTTTATTTGAAATCTGTCAAGCTTAATTTCCACCTTTCTCATTCCCTTCCTTTGAGAATAGCTCCGTAGCACTTGGTAATGCCCAAACAATGGATGGGTAGCTTAAAGCCAGAGCATGGAAGAGGCAAATAAGGAATTTCCTTTTTCTGGGGAAAACCCATAAAGTTGGAAACAATTCAGCTGCTTTTTATTATTCACAGATTGGCTTTTACATATTGTCTAATCTTCTTTAGGTGCTTGAAAAATCCTGTGCACTCATGCAAAAACACCAAATCATATGATGACTGTACCTTTTTTAAAAGCTGGGTGGGGAGAATTACTGGAATTTTGCCCTGCATGTAAAACATTGGTAGACGGAATATTACCATATTAAAAAAGAGGAAAAAGTGGATGTATTTCTTTTTCACCTGAGGGAAATTGAGTTATTTTTGTAAACCACATAAACTCTCATTTGCTTCCAAATTGGTACAGTCTCAGAGAGTTTATGCCACATGATTTTTCCTCATACTTGGAACAGTCTCAAGATTCACTGCAGATAGAAAGGAATAGGCAGTTGAGACAGTCTCCTATCCTCAGAGGGTTTTGATTAGAGTGGCCTATCAGCCCTATAAAACAAACAAACAACTAAATATTCCCTTAGGTATCCTGAATCTTAATGTCGCTTTTTCTGCAATGCTGGTGTAATGGTCTGATAAAGCTTATGCGAATGCTCTTTTACAGACATGCTCTCAGTAACATTGTGTAATACTGAAAGCAGGAATAATGCAGTAGGTGCACTTCAGGTGAATGGTTGTTGGTTTAAATTCCTATTCTTCAGCAACCCTTCAGTGTGCTGACCAGAAGATGAGATTATAATTCAAAAGGTGTGGAGACGGGAAGCAAAACTGAGTCATTCTGTAGGACAGAAATGGGCAACTTTTTTTCCTCCCAGATTCTGCTGGGGATACATGCCAGGACTGTTCTGAACCCCAGAATGAATGGGGATGCCTTTTCTCTTTTCAACACCTCTCTTTTTTTTTCCTACAGGGTAGGGACAGATTATTGTTTCACAATGTTTTTAGTATTAGCCAAAGTTTGGCGTGAAATTATTTACTTGTTTATTATTATTTCCATTTATATGGTTGCCCATATAAATTCATGACTCTGGGCAGCTAACAACAATTAAAAACTACAGAGAAACAAACAATATAAAAAACTGCATAAATACTATCAGCAGCTGAGGTTAGAAAACAAAAAACAAAAACCCACCAACAGCAAATTAACCCAACCACTGCATGGGCTTTGCCACGCATCCAGATCCCCAAGTCTGGTGACAAAACCCACATCTTCAAGGCCTTGTGAAATTAGCTCTGAAGGTTGCATGCAGCACAAGAACTGGTGGTTTGTCATCCAAACGTGCAAGAATGCTTGCTCAGTTACCAGTATCCAAGCAGAAGAAGACTGAGGAAATGCAAGTGAAATTCAACCACCTCTTTGAGTTTTATATTTCAGATAACTAGCTTAAATTGCAAGGTCAAAATACCTAAAATAAAATAAAATATTCAGTGTCAAGTGAGTAGACTTCTGAATTTCTTAAAAATTACTGGAATATAAGTACAGTAAAAATGTAATGCAGCCTACTCTACTACTTATGTATATTAGACTTCTAAGGTAGTATTAACACAAAGGAGTTTGCATGCTATTAAAGATGCTTATTTGGGACTCCTAACTAGTCCCCTAGCAAGGTATTGGATTAATCCCCAGTCAGCATAGCCAATACAATCATAGAATCATAGAATGCAAGGGTTGGAAGGGACCTTGAAAAT
This sequence comes from Python bivittatus, assembly GCF_059951505.1. Taxonomy (NCBI): domain Eukaryota; kingdom Metazoa; phylum Chordata; class Lepidosauria; order Squamata; family Pythonidae; genus Python; species Python bivittatus. The sequence continues at coordinate 86,087,990 of NW_028277098.1, forward strand.
CGTTTGGTCCAACCATTTGACTGCTACTAAGCACTCTCAACAAATGGCCACGTAGCCTCTATTTAAATACCTTCAGTGAAGGAGAGTCCATTATCTTCTGAGGCAAGTATTTCTTTTAGCAAACAGTTGTTAACATTAGAAAATTGTTTCTGATGTCCAGTTGAAATCTGCTTTCTTATACAGTGGTACCTCTAGTTACGAACTTAATCCGTTCCGTGACTCTGGTTGCAACTTGAGTTGGTCTCAAGTTGAGGTAAAGTTTCCCATAAGGTTCAATGTAAATACGGTTAATCCGTTCCACCCTCCGAATTTGGTTGCACCACGAGGCAAATTTCCTCATAAGGTTCAATGTAAATACGGCTAATCCGCCCTCCGAATTTGGTCACACCCCGAGGTAAATTTCCCCCATAAGGTTCAATGTAAATACGGCTAAACAGTTCTGAAACATATGCATTTTATTTTTAAACCTCAAAAACCTTCCAAACGCCACAAAAACCTTCCAAACGCCACAAAACACACCACAAGCCTCACCGAACGTCTCCTTGCTACCGCGATCTCGCCTACAGGAAGCCGCGACCGCGTGGCAGCAGGGAAAATGGCTGCGGATCTGGTTCGTAAGTAGAGGCGGAGTTCGCAAGTAGAGGTAAATTTTGGGGGCCGGAGCTGGTCGTATCTTGAAAAATTCATAAGGACGGGCGTTCGTAACTAGAGGTACCACTGTAATTTAAATTCATTGTTTCTTCTTGTTCTTCTTGAACAGTTCTGACCATAATCTATATGACAGACATCAGATACCTAAAGACATCTGTCATGACTCCCCACAGTCTTTTGTTCTGCAGACTAAATATACTCAAACAACTCCAATCATTCCGCATAACCTTTTTCTTGCAAGTCTCTTATCCTCTTGGTCACTCTCCTATGGACACATTCCAGCTTGTTTATGTTCATCCTCAAATATGGAGCCTGGAACTGGGCATAGTATTCTGGGCATGGACTAGAAGGCAGCAGGTTGAAAAATTTATCTTGACTACAACATCAGGTATTCCCAAACTATTCAGTGCATGTGTTCCGGGAGAGCCATGGTCATAAAGTAGGTTTATGAGTCAGCCTCATGGTGAAGATGAAGGTGGTGTGGTAATACCCTGGCTAAGCTTTCCCTAAGCATGTCTTCAGATCTGCAGTATATGGCTACAACTTTCAAAGTTCCCATCAACAAAACGAGTGTTAATTCTGGCAATTTTGGGAATTGTCGTTCCAACATACCTGGGGGACTCCAGTTTGAGGAAGGCTACCCCTAACTATTGATTACAAAATTAATTGCTCCGTGTCTTATGGAGGAAAGTACAACTTGTGAAACCTTGGGGCCCATATGAGGCTCTGTACCAGAGGTTGAGCATAACACTCAATTAGTGGACAGTGCCAGGGTCTGTTCTTTGACATGTCAGGAATTTTATTTATTTATTTATTTATTTATTACATTCGATTTATTGTCCGCCCATCTCCCCCCAATGGGGAACTCTGGGTGGCTCACAAAGTACATATTATACAATTATACAAGTAATTACGCTGTGTGACCGGCAGGAGTCGCTAGGGGGTCATCCGGGCTTTTCCTCCTCCGTAGATCTTCCTCGCCGCTCGCCGCTCATGCCGGCTGCATTCGGAGTTCAGCCAGCACCGGTATTTTGCTCCCCTGTGCAGCACCGCCGGTTCCTCCCATCTAAACGGGAGTACCCATTTATCTACTCGCAGATGGAATAGCTTTCAAATTGCTGGGTGAGCAAGGAGCTAGGACAAGCGACAGGAGCTCACCCTGTCCCGCGGAGCTGGGCTCGAACCGCAGGAGAGCCAATCATTTCTGACCGGCAACTCCTGCATCATTAAGCCCTTGCGCCACCGCGTCCCTGTAAAGTCATGCTGAAAGTAAAGTCATGCTGAAAGCTTCTTCAAGGCTTAAGGCAACTATTTTACTCCTAAATCCACCCAACCCACCCAACTGGAAAAAAGAAAATAAATGTCATCCATTTGGGGTGGGGTGGGGAGGGGTGAGGAGAGCTCTTAGAGCCACAGAAGGGATGCTGGCAGGTCACATGAGACCCTTGGTTACACTTTCCCTTCTCATATCTCTTACATTTCAGTTGCCAATTTGCAGGACAAACTAAGGCCGTTTTCAACCTTGGGATCTCTAGTTGCTGATCTCTATAATACAACATGGAAGATGTTAGTTTATAATACAACATGGAAGATGTTAGTTTGTCTTTCATTAAGTTCAGCTAATAGCTATTCATTTAATTTAATTATCAGCCTTTATGTCAACATTCTGAACTTTTCATGATTCTGTCCTATCACAGGGATAGGCAAGGTCTTTACCATCAAGAGTGCATTTGCAGGCATACCTATTTTTACTACTACTGCATATAATGGATTGTAATTATTGCAGAGTATAATGATGCACTATTCCCATTAAGCATTTTTCCCATGCAAGTCTACCAAAATTAAATTGAATGAATGCATTGCTTGTTAAAAATGCATGCCTGTTAGAATATGTATTTGTTCCCCTCTTTTTGTGTACATTACATTTATTTTTATTGACAAGTGCAGAGGCATATATTTCATAAAAGTTACAGTGTTAAACTAATAAACATGAGGTTATCACATCAAGATTTTTATGGTGGCATATGTCAGACGCCATCCCCCCCTCGATGTCTGGGTGCCAGTGTGCCTAAAGACATCTTCCTGGTGTCCCTGCTTACCTGACTTTTTCATTATTTTTTAAAAATTATCTTCATTTAAAAAAAAAAGGTTGTACAATAGCTTCCAGCACTATTTCTTTACAAAATCAAAGTGGAAATGGGCAGCAGCCCAAGGCTTTCTGAAGGCTATTTAATGAATTCAGGACATGGGCAAAAATCTCATCTATTCATTCAGTTTCTAAGGCTGCCCACCTGACTATGACTCTGGGCGGTTTACAAAGGGTTGAAATGAATAATGCGATCAATAAAGAATAATTTAAAAAATGGCCATGCAGGTGGGGGATGGGGGGAACCCTAACAATTAAACTATACATTCTCAAGTGGTGGAGTCTTGCAACTTCCTGGGCCACACCTGTGGCAAGTGCCAGGTCTTTAAGGCTCCCTTACAGCACAGCAGGGTTGGGACCATACAGACTTTGGGTGAATGCTGTTCCAGAGGGCAGGATGAAGCATGCTTCCTGGGTACTGTAAGATGATGCTGTTTATTAGGTGGGACCAATGCATGTCAACTGTGTTGATCTTATAGGACAGACAGAAACAACTGGAGAAAGGCAGGCTTGCAAACAACCAGGGCTTTTTAGGTGACAATGTTATGTAGGGCTTTGTAGAGGACAATCAATAACTTCAAGATGATGATGGGAATTATCACCAAGGCCCATCAAATTGTTGTTTCTATGTGAAAAAAGGAAGGAATGATTAAATGTTTGGCACAAAATCCATATTAACTGTATTTATTTAAATTCAAACATAAAATCAATTAAAATTTATTTTTTTGTCCTTGTCTTGCCTACTTTATGGAGTGTGGTCCATGGCATGCCAGTCATAGACTAAGCAACATGTTGGGGCTGTTGTGAAATTGGCATCATCACTATGTGCCAGAAAGAATTTTAAACAAAAGTTAGCCCTTGCACAATTAACAGCAATCTCCACAGTGGACATTACCTCTGATTTACTTATCAGCAATAGCAAAAAGAACTACCAAATAGTTTTTATTCATATGTCTTATCATTTCATATCAAACAGACTTAGAAAACCAGTATATTTAGGTAGGGGTATAAGAACACTTCTGAAGTTTATCATATAGAGGTCATCATGACAATAGAATGAGTAAGACCTCAGCCTCAGATCGTGTCCCTACACGAAGCATTTTGGAATGTTAGGATATCTCTGCATACAAGCTGGCATTTTAGCATCAGAAATAGAGGCATAGATATTTGAATGTGCCTTGCAAAGCACAAAATACAGTGGAACCTCGAGTTATGAATTTAATCCGTTCCGTGACTCTGGTTGCAACTCGAATTGGTTGCAACACGAGGCAAATTTTCCCATAAGGTTCAATGTAATTACCGTTAATCCATTCCGGCGTCTGCGGACCACGCATCAGGGGCGGAAAAACAGCCGCGGACCATGCAGCAGGGCGGAAAAATGGCCGCAGACCATATGTCAGGGGTGGAAAAATGGCCACGGACCACGTGTCAGGGGCAGAAAAATGGCAGTGGACCACGTGTCAGGGGGGAAATGGCAGCGGACCACGTGGAACGGGTGGAAAAATGGCCGCGGACCACGTGGAACGGGTGGAAAAACAGCCGCGGAACACGTGGAACGGGCGGAAAAACGGCCACGGACCACGTGGAACGGGCGGGAAAACGGCCGCGGACCACGTGGAACGGGCGGAAAAACGGCCGCGGACCACGTGGAACGGGCGGGAAAACGGCCGCGGACCACGTGGAACGGGCGGAAAACGGCCGCGGACCACGTGGAACGGGCGGAAAACGGCCGCGGACCACGTGGAACGGGCGGAAAAACGGCCGCGGACCACGTGGAACGGGCGGAAAAACGGCCGCGGACCACGTGGAACGGGCGGAAAAACGGCCGCGGACCACGTGGAACGGGCGGAAAAACGGCCGCGGACCACGTGGAACGGGCGGAAAACGGCCGCGGACCACGTGGAACGGGCAGAAAATGGCCGTGGACCACGTGGAACGGGCAGAAAATGGCTGCAGATCCAGTTCGTAAGTCGAGGTGAGTTCGCAAGTCGAGGTAAATTTTTGGGGCCGGAGCTGGTTGTATCTCGAAAAATTCATAAGGAGGGGCGTTCGTAACTAGAGGTACCACTGTACTTGCCTTTTCCCCCTGCTGTCTGTTCCCCCTGGGCATATATTCTGTCTCTCAAGCCCTGCAGAATAGGCTTTGTACATGCCCAACTCAACAAGCCAGTGATTTCTGTCTGTGTATTTTATTATGTTTACAGCAGGGGAAGAGAATGTTTTAAACCCAGTTCTGGGAAAGGCTTCAAGGGCCACATTCCAATTTTAATGGGGCCAAAGTTAAAGTGGGCAAAATGAAAGCAAGCAAGCAAGCAACAAAGAAACCAACTTCCAAAATAAGCAAGAGCACTTGCCTGCTCAAGAACAAGCAAAAGCGTCACTTTAAAAAGCTGTTCCTTCGCAGGCGTGTTTACAGGGGAAAGGTAAAAAAAGTCAAGATTGCAGCTTTGCCCATGTGATCAAATCCCTGTCCCCATTTTTATATGTAATTCCTTTGTATGCCTACTTTGAAGTGAATCTCACTAGATTCAGTGAAGCTTATTCTGAGATAATAGTGAATAAAATTGCAGTCACAAACAATACAGATGCCGATTCTTCCAGCATTCCCTCCTCTGTTTTTGCTAGTTTATATAAAATCTACAGGAGCACTTTTTTTTGTTCTTTGTAAAAAGCTTCAACAAATTGCTCCTTCAATAATGCAATCTAATTTGTGTCTATTTCAGTGAATTCAGTGTGGTGAACATGGATTGAATTCAAAAGTTTGCAGCACCATATGAAAAAAGACAAACATCTCTCCACCTTCTCTCCTTCATACTGTTGGCTTATAATATACAAACAATATAATCAAGAAAAGCACATTTGTAATCTGTGCCACATGTTGCCTGTATTAGAACTTTACCAAAGGTTGTTAGATCTACTCACAGATCTCTGGTTCTAGCATTGTTCAAACATATAATATATTCCTGAGGTCTGGATACTTAGAAAATAGCCATCCTAAAGTGAAGATAGGGGACGTGGTGGCGCAGTGGCTTAATGACACTGAAAGTTGCCGGCCAGAAATGGTTGACACTTCAGCGGTTCGAGCCCAGCTCCGCGCAGCAGAGCGAGCTCCTGCTTCCTCCCCAGCTCCTGCCAACCCAGCAGCTCGAAAACTTACGTGAGTAGATAAATGGGTACTCTCACCCCGGTGGGAGGAAAAATGCTGGCGGCGCTTGCACGGGAGACGGGACCAAGTTGCCGGTAATGCGGAAGCCGCGCACGCCTGAAAAAGGCGCGAAGCAACGGAAACCCCGCCTCCTGCGCCCGCCAGCTGGGCTCTGCTCTAGGAAGGAGGCAATGGCAAACCACTTCCAAAACACCTTGCCTTGAAAACTGCAGGGACTTGTCCAGGCAGTCGCTGCAGAATCGGTAATGATTGAGTGCGGATAAAGAAAAAAGAAGATGGGAGGCAGATTAGCTAGTGTTGTTAATTGGTTAATTGACCATAATCTGGATACCTTGCCTTTAATTGGTTGTGAACAAATCCTGCCTCCAGCAACAAGAGAAAGAGAAATCTTCCCTTGATAAAATGGGCATGAAATAAGCACAACTAGAAAAGTACCCTAGAGGGGAAAAGAAAAAAAAAGTTTGGAACAGCAACAGACTCTTCCAGGTTTGTTCATTTTAACTGTTGGAGCTTGGTTTCTTCCAGGGCATTTCATGGCAAGGTTTTGGTGGAGGATGATGCTTTGAAAAATATGGTGGCCCACCAAAATTCATGATGCTGCCTCTGAACTCCTCACCATGGAGAGTAAGCTGTATCCCATAGAAGATAATATATGTAGATCAGGGTTGAACTATGGAGTCCTTGGTGCTCTCTGATCTTGGTTGTTTGATTGCAGATGTTTCATTACCTGATTAGATATCATCAGTGCTAGTGAGTGTAGGGTTTGTTCCCTGTCTATATAGTACCTTGGTGGGGGTGTGGTTTTCTCCTTGGTTGCTTGATTAGGGTATTGTTTTCTGCTTGATTGTTTGTCTGGTGTTAATCCCTGCTTATCTGGGTGTAGGCTTCTGGAGAGGATGTGTTCTGGTCTTTTTGTTTCTTTCTTTCTTTTTTATTGTTTCTTTTGAATGGTGTGCACAATGAAACTCCTTAATCTCATGATGAAAACTCATCGCATGGTAAATTTTCACATGATGGAAACTCCTTAAAATGAGTTTTCACGTGAGGAAAACTCCTTGATTTCATAACACGTGGACAGAATCAACCATAGTTTCAACTGGGAAACTCTGAGCATCCTAGACCAAGCCAAATCCTAAAATACTAGGGAATTCCTGGAAGCTTGGTATTCAGACAAATCAGTCATCAATAGACATATAGAGATAAACCACATTTACACACCATTCAAAAGAGACAATAAAAAAGCTAAGAAAGAAACAAAAAGACCAGAACACATCCTCTCCAGCAGCCTCCACCCAGATATGCAGGGATTAACATCAGACAGTCAAGCAGAAAACAATATACTAATCAAGGAACTACCAAGGAGAAAACCACACCTCCACCAACACTAGCAGGGCAAGCTACTGTATATAAACAGGGAGAAAACTCCACACTCCTTCTGATGATATTACCTAGTTGGGTAATGAAACGTCTGCAAGCAAACAACCAAGCTCAGAGAGCACCAAGGACTCCACAGGAAGCTGTATCTCACATACTGAATGTGGGTCTGTGTTAGATTTTGTGAAAGTGGCAGAGAGCCAAACAACCTTGTGTATTACTTTTGAAACCATTCACTTCTGCCATGACAAACATGGCTGCATAGCATGACCTTCTGGCAGGACCAGGCCACTAACAGAAAAAGAGTTTGCATGTCATGTGATGAGTTGGGCAAGCACATCGATTTTTTTTCCTTGAGATGATTGTGGCTGTGTGGTTTGACTTAGATCATTGTTTTTCAAACTTGGCAACTTTAAGATGAGTGGACTTCAACTCCCAGAATTCCCCATCCAACACGGTGGCTGGGGAATTCTGGGAGTTGAAGTCCACACATCTTAAAGTTGCAAAGTTTGAAAAAATACTGGCTTAGTTTGTCCCCAGATGTCATCACACTATTATTTTGTTACTACTGTTTATTATTTATTATTTTTTGTTTTTGTTCTTTGTTGGTTGTTAATCCTGTGCTCACTACCCAGAATCGCAACTGCAGGGTAGGCGGCTATATAAATCAAATTTAAAAAATGTCAAACTTTTGAGAGCCAATTACACCCCACCCAAGATTCTCACAGACGTTTATTCAACCACTTTATTGAAAGGTAAAAGGTGGCATAATGTCACATAAATCTCAGTAATGAAATAAATTCCCTTTTAGGGCCCATTTATCCTTTGAGTAGATTCTCTTTCATTTTTATGGTAACTATCCCTGGATGAACAGGACATGTAGCCAACCATCTACCAGGTAAGGGAGGAATCTCCAGATATACTGAACTTGTAATTTCTCCTTCCCAGGCTCAAAGAAGACCATTACATTCCGGTTTGTTGGTTAAACAAGAATTGGGCACATTCATGCATCATAGTAAGCATCAAACCATACTCTACAAAGCATGATGGGCAGGACTTACACAAGGCAGTAAGCCACAATCAAACCCTATTATGATTTACTGCAGGCACATGCTGTTTTTAGAAAGAGACATAAGAAGATAACATATCAGATGTCTTTGAAAGGTTTTGACATGCATTTTTGAATCATGAATTATCCTAGATAATAAAGTCTGATGTTTGGGAATCATATCATTACATCTCAGGTCATTAAGTATAAAAATTTCGATCTCTCATTGTTCTTTTTTCTGAAGGAGTCATGTCTAAAAATCATACCTCAAGTATCATTTGATCTGGCTATGTACAAAAGGTATACTGAAGTTTCATGGGAGCATAAGTTAACATCAAAGAAAAATTTTCATACTCATTTCTTTGATTCATAAAAACATATATGCATTTTGGCATCATACATAGCAAAATTAACTTTAGGAATTACTTTTACTGAATTTTCTCTTTTTTTAACTGAAGTATGAGTGGAAATTGTCCTTTATATATTTGAAATACTGTTATACTTAAGTAGATGTATCATATGATTCATTTGTATGTTTCTCAGTTCTTTTCCATTAATGAACAATGTGTGCGCGCACACACCCATACATATACTTAATTCAAGGAATCCATTTTTAACATGGAGATTGGTCATTTCCTGCCCTCTAGTGGTGATTTTGTAGGGAAAGAGCTCAGACAGGTTTTTAAAAAGATGTTACATCAAGCATAATTAAGTAACTGATGCATCTGAAAAGTAATCAAGCTCTTAGCTTGAAGCAGTAGGTCTTGAAAAGCACATTTAACTGTTTAATGTATGCTTCTTAAAAATACTATTACAGTTTAAAACCATATATACTTTTGTTGCATCTTAAGGACTAATAAATGTATCATGGGTGTAGCATTTCTTGGTTTAAGGTTGATTTCTTCATATGGCAAACATGATTCCTTGGGCACTTGATTTGTTTTCACCATTAAACTTCTGTGGATCCAATTTGTTGCTCAACATGTGATGATCAGAGCTGGATACAGAATTCAAAATACAGCTTCCCTTGAGCTGGTCATTATGATTCTGTAAATGTGTCCTAAGATCGCATTTGCTTTTTGAATAGCACACAACGCTACTGGCTCATTCTCACTTTGTGACCCACAAAGATACCTGGGTCCAATATCCCTCATCCTACTGTGGCATTTCCCAACCTCTGACCTCAAAATGTGTTAGACTAGTGCCCTTCCCCCTTTCCCACCATCATGGTCAAGAATCAAAGAGATATGATGAAGAACTCTAGTCCTCTTTCCGTTACATGTTTCCTCCTTTGAGGACATAATGATGGCCTGGGATATGAGTACCGCACAGTAGCTGAGGCACAGGATAGAGGTGAGAGGACTAGTTCAAGGCTTGAGGAAGCTTTGAGCAAAGATCCCTCCCTCGTACATCTGTCTTCTCTAGATGGGGCTTGGTGACCTAGCTCGGAAGCAGCACTCTGAGAAGCACTTCAATCTCTAAGGTAAAGTTCACTCCATATTCTTATCATAATGTTCAGAGCATTGTGGGATAATGAATTGCTGTTAGAGCTAGCCACCTACTTCTGCTTTTGGAGCACTAGGTCAAGAAAGAATTATTTAAAGGAGGACTGTGCGTAGCAGTGAGTCTTACCAGTTGGTTGAAGCCCTGGCAGCTGTTTACAGATGCTGAGTGCCGATATTTAGAGTAGTTTTCCAATGAAAGGGGGAGGAAGGTAAAAGCCATGGGAAAGAAAGGTGAGAGAAAGGCAGATGAGAAGGGCAATTAAAATTGCTCTACTTGGCTTTTTATAACCAGAATTCCATTTGGTGGTCATTATGCAAGACTCTGAATTACTCTCCCAGATGTCAATAATTCCTTACCTATAAAATGGTGCTCACTGTCCAGAGACTGGCAGAAAAGACGTGTGGCAGGACATCCACTGGGACAGAGCCTTTCGCATAGCACCAGCATATAGCACTTGTAATGGCATCTTTCCATTCAAAGAGTAGCTTTGCTATTTGGGCTGTGCTGAAGCACTTTTGTTCCTAATGACTGCCATTGCTCAGAGGTTCCAGTCGATTAGTTAACAAAACCAGAGCAGCTCCCATTGGTCATTTTAGGCTTAAGGCCCTTGTGAAAGCATGTTGCTGCATGCATGGCCATTCATCTTCTTTGGAGGTGAAGATGCCCTTGATGATACTCCAGAGAGCAGGGAGTCTAAGCGGAATGATGCTCCTTGACAACTTTTCAAAAGAATAACAAATCTTAAGACTACTTTATTTTCTCTTCCCCAATTTGCCTTCTCCCCCAAAAAACCAAGAACTGGCACAGGCACAACTCAGTTGGACAATAGCAGGTCTTAAAATACCCACAGCTGCAGTCAAACAGCGAGAGGAAATATCACAGTGATTTTAAAAATGAGCCCAATCTAGGAATAAGTCACTGGATGTGACATGCTGTATAGGAAAATAGCAATGGCAGATTAAATCAGATGGTGGGAATGTGACTTGTGGGAAGTCATAACATTCTATTTGGGTGTATTTTCTTTTACCACAACATGTTATGTGTAAAAGAAAATACAAATAAAAAAAAGCATACAGGTGATATTTAGTATTCCAAATAATAGCTAGTGCTAGACATATATTCATGTCATATTATAAAATTAAGTCATTAATAATTTATTCTGCTCATTTTACAATAAAAAGCCTATAAGTTTGTGTGTGCTGTCTAACCTTCTAAATAGTCCCTCAAAATGAAACTCTCATGAGTAAAATCCTTGTTCAAATGTAGAAACAGAGGCCACTTGAGGTCACTGCAAAATTGACAGAGAACGGGTGCAGAATCCATTTCCAGTAGGACTGAGGGCTGCATAGATAAAGATCACTTCATCCCAGGCTTCAAAGCAGAGGTGAGGGGATTTCTCCCTCATTCTCCTTTGTTATTATCCCTCCTTTTCTTGATAAACTCTTATCTGAACCTTAAATGCCACTAGGGGTCTCACCCACCCACCCACCTCAGCCCCTGCCTTCTTTTCCCCTTATTGCTTGTTTGATTTGGTTGGATTTTAGTCCAATCGCTATCTAGAGGATGTTCTGGGAGTCTACAAAGTAAAATAAATAATAAACGGATTTAAAACACAATAATGACAAAGAGGCCCTTAAAGCGTCTAATGTATGGTCAGGTTGTGAATGCTAAGTCCCAAATGTGAGATTAAAAACACAGGTCTTCACTTAGTGGCAAAACCCAGGGAACATTGGGGCCAGTCTGCCCTCTAAGGGAAGAATATTCCAAAACCAGGGTGCTCCATCAGGGAAAGGCCTTTCTGTAGCAGACCATCTCCCAGCCATGGGCTACTGAAGACAACGCTCCCCCAAGGTAGATCTTAACATTGGGGCCGATGTGGAGTAAGACTGGTGCTCCTTTAAATATCAGGGTCCTAAACCATTAAGGGTCTTAAATAGGGCCTGCCCCAGCCTTTTGGAATTGACCCCCACCTGAGATTTGAGGGGCTTCTACTGTGAAGACCTCTTCCAAGCCTTGGGCTAGGACAGGACTGAGTTGGGGTCAATAGTATAGGTGGTCCTATGCCTGGTAGGAAGGTTTGTTCTGTTTTTATCTTGCTTTTATCAATTATTGTAAGCCACCTAGGGTGTCTATATGAGGTAAGTGGCCATACAAGTTTTATAAATACATAAATAAATAAACATCCATCCAAATTTTTTTGTCTGACCAGTAGCATCTAATAAAACCTAAAAATCGCCTATCTCTTTTGTCTAAGTTGGGCACGTATCTGACAGTCTGGCCCAGGAGAGCCAAATTCAAATGTTGGGAAAGCATTTGGGAAGAAGTCTTCAGTAGGTCCATCTCTTCCTTGCTATTATGATTATTGCCCCACAGTCTACAAGGCAAGCAAAGATGCTGCCCATTTTCTATCTCCCTTCCTGTCCTGTGCTGTTGATAGGCTCAGACTAGGTGGCTGAACAGAACATGAGGAAGAGCAACTAGTCCAGGAGGCTCTGGGAGTCCACATGAATGCAGATCTGGGGAGTTGCCTAATTATGTCAATTCTGATTTAAGTATAGCTGCCCAGCATCCAAGAAATGATGTAATCATCTTGTAATAATTCCAGGTGCCTCTCTACTTTTTGGCCACAGCTCTCTGTGCCACTTCCTCTCGACTACCAGTTTCTTTAACTAACTAAGAACCATAGGAGAAGACAGGTCCTGGAAAGGTTCTAGGAAAGAGTTTGCACCCCAAGCTCAAGTTTAGAAACATTTTTTTTTTTTTAAAAAGTACACCAAAGTGCAGTTCAGTCTGATTTAAAACTTGGACCTGATTACTTGGGAGCAAGGGTTTCCTCTGGGAAAGAATTTTTTTTCAAGCATTGCAACCAGAGTTTGAAAGCCTTGGAAATTTATTCTCTTGTCTCTATTAATTTGTCCCCCTTCAGACTTGAAACACATCCGGATTGGTCTGTTGGAAATATTCTGGTTCCTTTGTCTGGTCCTTCAGTTGTGTTAATCTAGCTGGAAACCATCTGAATCTGATGTGTTTCAATATGAAACATGCCTTTTCATTTAACCGGTCAATCTCCAGTGGCACCTTAGCCTTTGCACAATAGAATATTGAGCTAAGATAGTAAAAATTGCCTTTTGGTATTTTAACATATAAGTATTGTATTCCCAAATTACATTTTAAGTTCTCTCCCTCCCCCCTCCCTCGCAATCACAAGGTAAAATGACAGATTTTTATCCATTTCATTGCTGAAATTCCCAGTAGTAATAGCCTATGGACATTGTGACAGTTCACTGCTGGTAGCATAGACTAGCCATGTGCACTGGTTTATATAGCCCTCTTTATAAACCTGCTTTTGCCCAAACAGCTGCCCATCTAGTTATAAGAAGGGCAAACTTCATATTTGAACTTGCGTTATCCTTAAATTCACCCGTCCGGACAACAGCCTGGACTAGCAGAGAGATAACCTGGTTACAAACCTAGCCACAATTGTTGGATATATTATACTTCTTTAAATTGTAATGTTCCATGTGATCACAGGACCCAGTGTTGTGGGCATTTTAGTGGCATGAGTCCCTCTGCAGAAGGAGGAAGGCATGGGGAATATTGTTTTCAGCAAAGGGTTGCATCTCTCATGATGTCAGGCTTGGGGGAAGATATGCTGGTCCTAAGCAGGGTGAGACTTGAAAGTGGGCACACTGCTCCCTTCTCTCTCTGGCCTAGCCTATTCTGTCCTCCTCCTCCTTCCCCTCTCAGCAGACAAATGGGAGAAGGGCAACATGTTCTTGGAGGGATCTGCAAAAATCACTTGCAGGAAACAATATGAAAGCTGTCTGAAATGAGGGACAAATTAGGGCCAAATGTGCTGCTCAGAGAGCTGCAGATCACCTGGGCAATTTTTACTGAAGGATGTTTACCTTAAATATATAAACAAATCATGATTACTCTTTAAATCATCTATCTGGCATGCGCTTAGGCTATGGTGTAGAGCAGCCAGGAGGGATTTAGTTTGGGGGGCTAAAGATTCTAAAATCTCCTTGGTGTGCCTTGAGACTCTGGGACGAGGCTGAGGTTTCAGAGGAGCCCGACAGTCACAGTGGGAGGGGTGAAGCTGTAAAGGAGCAAGACCAAGGGTTTTCTTCTTGTTTTCCCCGGCTTTGGGGGAAATTTCCAAGTCTGTTGTTGTTGTTAAATCTAATTTAAACCTATGTTAAGGCTTATTCTATATTATCATGCCTTTTCTACTTCAAAATGGTGGAAGTAGAAAAATCACCAGTTTTCAGCAATCATGATCTTGGGGAGTTCCAGAATATCTCAAAAAGAGGGCTTAATAATGGTGGCCACAATTTGCTTTCCTTAAGCCAACAGATGCAATTCCAGAGGTGGTATCTAGCGGTGTGAGACAGGACAAATTGTTTGGTATGAATGCAGAGGCCAGGCAACATCTGGAAACATCATTATTCTCTCTGGCTAATTTTGTCTGTGTTCAGAAGCTTATTCCCAGCAACTGATCTCTGAAAATGGATCCCCATTTTCACATTCCCTGTCATGCTCTCAGCAATAATGCCTTGATTGTGTTTGACTCTATTAAGTTGCATATCATTGGATGCTACTTAAATGATCTGAAAGTTTCAGATTGTCCTGTTTTCATGCCCAAATGCTTGCATATCATGCTAACTGGGTTGTGAAGTGGATTCATACATGCTCTGCATGTGCCACTTTTGTGCAGATAGATGCTGTGAATTGCTCTGGAACTGAGATGTTTTGATAGATAATGGTTAAACATCAGTTGCTCAATTTACTAGGTAACAACTGCTCTAAAACTCTCAATTTCCAGTACTGGTATTAAAGGAAATCGCTTGCCATTGTCTATTTTTAACCAGGCTGGAAACTAAGGCTAGAAAGGAAATAGCTTGCAGTACAGTCTTCTCAACCTGGGGGTTTCTCAGATAAATTGGGACTGCAGCATGGTGGTGGGTTTGTCCGAGCACATCTGGATGAGAACTACTTTCTCTTCTGGAAGATTTACTTACTTAATAACAGGATCAATGCATTTCAGGGGGGGAAAGAACGTTTCAGGAACCAGCTTCAGAACACTGGGTTTTCACAATCTTTGCTTCAGAGTGAAAGTCTGAGAGAAGCTCAGCTGAAGACAGAAATTGTCTCTCCTACTTCAGATGGTACCATGAATCTGTATGCAGAGGATGGCATTTCTGAGTCAGGAATTGTGGGCAGCAAACTCAAGTAGCACAGATACTTCCAGAGAAGAGTCATTGAAGTTTTGTCATTAAAACACACACACATGCATTTTTGTCAACTGAGATTAGCATTTAATGGCCATGTGCCCTGGATGCTATAGCCCTCTTTGTAAACCTTTGTAAGAAATCTGCACTTTCATAGTAAGCAGGCAAGACTTCAACAGTGACCGAAATTCTCTTTTGCTGCTTCAGGGAGACTCACACAAATATAGGTATACTTTTGAATAAGATTTGGCAACTGTATGCTTTAACCCAGGAAAAGATATTAGGGTGACAATACATGGAATTTTCAGCCAAGATAGTATGGATAGTGACAGTGGTAGTTCTGGACCCAAACAAAATGGTATATGCCTTTTCTGAATATGCCTCCTTTATCTTAGCTAAGATGTCCAGGGGAGGAAGGGCCATAACTTTACTAAAAGAAAAGGTGATAAAGGAGAGGCCTGTAAACTGCCCATCAGTTGCCCTTATTGATTGATTGATTGATTGTTTGATTATATGCCATCAAGTCATTTTTGACTCCTAACAGACAGACAGACTTATTGATCTAGTTTTCCCCCTAAGATGAATATACTGTATTTCTATTTCAATTCTAGTTATTATTTCTGATTCCCTGCCTATATATAAAAATTAGCATATGCAAATCTGTATCCCACTTTGTCCTTTTTTTTTTTTTTTTTTTACCAATGCATAAGTGGAGTCCTGTCCATTTAATCATTATGCAAAGCAATTTTTAGGTGGGGAAACCTGTCTCTCCTTTGTATGACAAACTGCACTGATCATAATTCCCTCAACTTCAAAAGGTAGGGAATTTGTCTTTCTTCATATCCGGTCGCTCTCATTCACACTTATTTTTCCTGCCTGTGTGTCCTTTAAAGATTGGAATTGCATCCAACAGCAACAGTGAGGGGATAGTGCCTTGCTGCTGATTGTTTTCTCCCAGCCTTCAGTTTAAATTATTAACCCTGTCGGAGTCCAAACGTTTTGACTCTGAAGTGCAGTTTAATATTCCAGCCTTGCCCGTGGTGTGCCCAGCAAATTATTCAAGCTCTTAATCCAAACAACACGGGAAAAACTACATTTCAATTTAAACTCAAGTTAATAGAAGCTAAAATGCAGGAATGCCAGGCTAAGCTGATATTGGCTGTTTGATGCCATATAGATTTGTTTGCACCAGCAGGGTTTTAAATTGCCCTATTTGCATCTATAATCACAGAATGTTAACTTGCAAATGAGGCTTTCACTTCTGTGAATGAGAGCTAAGATGCTTGCTCCACAACTGCCATCTGGAGAAGCAGGTTAAAATTTTGAAATTCAAGAATATATATGACTTGTTTATGACCAATCAAAACCTTTCCTTTTAGTGCAGGGACCACTAATTTAGTATAGTTTGGGGCACAGGAATTTGTCTTACACTGCACCAGCCTGTTGGTTCATTTATTCACTTATGCCACTAGTGACATTGGTGGAGAAGTTTCAGAATTTCAGAGGAGAGTTTCGCCATATCCTTCTTGGAGAAGTGAAGCGTAGAAATGGGACTGTAGGTGTGCAAAACAGCCCATCTTTCATTGAACAAGGATCTGTAATTAGTATTGCCCCCAACGTTATTCTTCATGTATGTATGTATGTATGTATGTATGTATGTATGTATGTATGTATGTGAGCACCTTTATTTGATCTGGGTTCTGTTATAGCTCATAGTCACATACTTATGGCATCCACTGAGGTGCACATTACAGCTCTCCCCACTTCTGATGCTTCATAGTTTGGGAATGGCCAGGAACTGGTGTTTTGAGAGTGCTGGAGAAGTAGCTTGATCAATGGTCAGAAGTTTCTGCTGGGAACACACTCACACACATTTCAGTGAGATACCAACCTTCTCTCGAGATTGTGATAAGGCAAATGGTTCACACTCATTGAACAGGGAGGCTGGTCCTATTAGATCAGTGCACCCCAGCAGCTGATGGACCCAGATGGTTTCCAGAGGGAGCTGCAGGTTATTCCTGATGACCTGCTGCATGGTTCTACCGAGGCCTTAGTTGTCACTTGGAATGAGAGGGCAGCTGAGGCTTTAGATTGGATCGTGCTCCCCCTCCTGTAGATCCTGTCACTCTCCATGGTTTGTGGAAGAACTCAGGGAGATGAAATGGGAGAAGAGATGTCTAGAGTTGCTGGAAAACAGCGAGGGATGAACTCAGTCAAATATGGGTGAGAGCCTCTATTAAAGCCCACCTTGTGACAGTAAGGGCAGCGATGCAACAATACTTCTCTGCCCTTATTGCATCTGCGGAAAGCCATCCGGCTGCCTTGTTTAAGGCAACATGAGCCTTAAACAAGGCTTAAATGTTGGAGGTTTACTAGAAGGCCAGGCAGCCACACTTGCTCTGCTAACTGGGAATGGTTCGATCCTGTTGGGCCTGAGGAAGTGGATAGGGTCCTTATGACAGTGAGCTCAGGCACCTGCTCCTTAAATCCATGCCCCTCCTGGTTAGCTAAGGCTCTCCAGGGGGTAGCGTGTGGTTGTTCTTCTTTGAGAATGGGGGTTGTTCCGCTGCCCCTTAAGGAGGCATTGGTTTGCTCCCTGCTCAAGAAGCCATCGCTGGATCTTACTGCTGGACAATTTTCGTCCAGTGTCTAAGCTCCCTTTTTTAGGGAAGATTGTGGAGAAGGTGGTTGCGCAGCAGCTTCAGCGTGCCCTGAATGAAGTGGATTATCTGGACCCTTTTCCATCAGGATTCAGGCCTGGGCAAGGGACAGAGATGGCATTGGTTGAACTTTTGGATGATCTCTGGCAGGAGTGGGACAGAGGTAGGGCATCTGTCCTTGCTCTTCTTGATCTCTTGCCTGCCTTCGATACCATCAACCATGGTATCCTTCTGGATCGGCTCCATGAGTTGGGAGTGGGTGGCACAGTATTGTGCTGGTTTTCTTTCTGCAGGGCCAGTACCAGTCAGTGTTTGTTGGGAGTGAGAGGTCCAGAACCCTCCAGAACGTGGGTTCCTCAGGGTCCGGTACTCTCCCCACTTGTATTTAACCTCTACATGAAGCTGCTGGGTGGGATCATTTGTCACCATAGGGAGAAGAGAGGGAACTTCCTTCCCCTTCACCACCAATGTTTCTCCTGCAGCAAAATGTTCCTTTCTCCTATCCTATTCCACTTGTCACTAATACCCTTGCAATGTCTTATATATAGATTGTGGCACACTTCAAATAACTCTCAGATCAGGTCCTTTGAAACCCAAGCACTTCATGAAAATCTTTTGCTATCTTTGGGCAATCCATCACCACTAGAGGGCAGCCCATGCTCGTGGTTTCATTCTTCCTGACCTATAACATAAAATTAAAAAGGTGCCAAATATCATGGAGATTTATGCATAGCTGAATGACCTTATATTATCCTACTCAACTGGCAGAGGCAGGGCCTTTTGCCCAACAGCTTTCCTCAATGAGATCCAGCAAGGCAGAGCAAGACAAAGATATGCATTAAGAGGTACTTTATGCTTCAGCCCTGCAGTTTCTCAGAAAATTTCCCCCCTTGTTAAAAAGGCTTTTGTTTTTCCAGATTACTTGAGAATCTGTTTCAAAGTTCCCCCTGGTGGTATTTTGGAGCTTCCTTCTTGGAAGTGGCAAGGGTGAAATTTCTGGTGTAGTTGTTTTCTATTACACATCTTTCCACACTGTGAAGCCTCCTTGTCTGTCCACATTTCTGAACTCCTCCACAGGAGATCTCTCATGGCGCTTTCCCCTGGAACTTTATGAAGCTCTGGGAAGCCAGGAAGAGATAATTGTACAGACTTTCACACATACCCCCTTGTAATAAAATGGCATCAAACACTCTTCAATAAGCCAACAGGGCAGGGAGTGTTAGAGTTACCTTAAGGAAAATTAACCTTCACAAGTCAGACTAGTTATATAATGACTTGTTATACAAACAGGCATGAACTGATTAACGAAGAAGTAACTCTGCCCATAGTTATAATGATCCCCAATCACTAATCACAGTGGATCCTCTCCTCTCCTCTCCTCTCCTCTCCTCTCCTCTCCTCTCCTCTCCTCTCCTCTCCTCTCCTCTCCTCTCCTCTCCTCTCCTCTCCTCTCACAAGGTTCCAAAAAGAAAGAAAATCCCACCAAGAATGACCATCTTTCAGCCATCCTTGTGGAAAGTGGGAGGCTTGATCAGAGTTATCCATAATCATGGGTTACTAATATGTAGAGTAAGTGGATACTCCAGGGAAGTGGATGGATGGTCAGCTGCATCATACAGACTCAATCAGTGTGTAAGAAGACTTGTCTGTGTTGACTGAAATTTCAGCCATTTCTTTTCTTCCTCTTCTATAGGAATCAAAGGGATTGAAAACTAGGGGAAAAAATGTAGGCGAACTTTTCAACCTAGCACTATTCGTAACATTCAGTTGATCTGAAAAAACCGGACCCTGCACCTGCGGGAAAATGCTAGGAAGAAAAAAAAAAAAGATTCTGTAATAATCAATAATTTTCTATGATAATAGTAGAAAATACAGTTGCCAATGATGGGATAATCATTTAGGAAATATTGGTATCAAAACCTTGCCAGTGACTTTCAGCTCCTAAGATGTGTTTGTGATGCCATTAAAAAAATCTTTCCCCCTGCATATTTCTTAGCTCTCCCAAGAGTTATTTGGTGTTTTGCTCTACCTTTTATTATTAAATCAGGATTCCAGTCATGATTTATCCAGTGGCAGAAATAAAACATTTGTTGTAATCTTTACATCTTCCAGCTCTCTTTTCCATCCTGACTAAATATTTTACTATCATTAGAGTCAGCTCATTTTAATAGGAGCCAACTGGGGACTTCTGGCATTCAAACTACTGAAGATTAAGGAAGATTCTCAAGAACCAGAGAATCAAATCCAGAAGAGTTGCCATTTCCTTCCTAAACCATCCTGTGTTCAAGCCAGTAAGGACAGTAGCAGAAGGGGCAGTTTTCATCTTTTTTTGTGGGAAGGGAGTTGAGATTTCCCTTAAATAGTTTTTAAACGCCTTCTTCTTTTGGCTTTAGATAAGAAGAAAAATGAGCACGTCAGCTCCAGGAAAGACTAAGGAACAAGAGCATTTGGGATCTAATGGAAGTAAAGCAATTCCTAGCCTGGGTGTGAGGTGCCATTCCTTGTGGCACCTGCCACCTTCAAAGAGCATGACTAGAAGAGATAGGGCACTGGAGATTTAGACCTGTATCTGCCTCAAGACTTCTTTACCACCTTGACAGGTAGATCTACAACATCCACCTCAGCTCCCTTTCTCAAGACATTGGGATCGTTCGCTAATTTATAATATGTATTAAGGAACGCCAAGAGAGACTTATAGATAGACAGATTATATTCTAGTATACACATTACTTATACTGGGGGAGGGGGCAACACACTATTTTAAAAAAGATACTACATTTTTGCTCAAATGCTCAGAACTGTCACTATCCTTTTTAACAATTATTCAAACTTTTCTTATATTAGTAGTCATGCTCATTCAAAACATATTTGATTTTAGATTTGGAGAGGGCTGACTCATCACATTTTGATTTGTGGGGCATGAAGTGGCACCCTTCATTTTTATTCCTGAGCTTGGTTAGGGGATTAGATGAAAGAATTAAAATTAAAAAAACGTAATTATCCCCAACTTGGTGGCCTTTCTCTTCACATCTGTGTGCTAGGAATATCGATGTAAAGAGAAGCAGAAGAGGGGAGGGGAGATCAAGTGCAGCATGATCACTTTTCTGATCAAGGATTGATAAATCAGACCCTGGACAGCTTTAAGATGGTATTCAGTTGAGAAGTACTTTCATCAAAGGGGGGAATTCATTTTGGAGGCTTATGAATCTTCCTTAAATGAATATTTTCAAATCCAATAATTTTAAATAGGTATTTCAGCACACATGTGCCAAAATAGGGTAATATTAACAACTTGGGAAGATCAGCATATATGAGTGTGTATGTGTGTGTGCTTGTGTGTGCGTGCGAGTGAGTGAATTTCATGAAAAAACCCAAGAATAAGTTAACAGTTCTCTCTATATTACAGTTAAATCAATCAATCAATCAATCTCTCTCTCTCTCTCTCTCTCACTTAGAGAAAAACTGCTTCAAGGTTATAATACGATAGCTTATGTTTCTAGTTATATTAAATAAGAATTACTAAACTGAATTGTTGAAAATGTCAAAACAATGTCAAGATAATTTTGATATTTCATGAGACTGCTTTTTATCAAAATGATAAAAATTACAGTTTGTTGCTGAATTTTGGTGGTAAATCAAAATTTACTCTGTCATAAAGATAATAATAATAAGCAAGAACTGGTGGGGCCACAAAATAGACAAAGTAATAGAAAATGAAGAAGCTAAAGTGCTCTGGGACTTTAGAATTCAAACAGACAAGCATCTGCCACACAACACCCCAGACTGAGCAATTGTTCATCAGAAAGACAAGTCTGGATCGTGGACATTGCAATTCCTGGAGACAGCAGAATAGAAGAGAAAGAACTGGAGAAAATCACAAAATACAAAGACCTGCAAATAGAAGTAGAATGACTGTGATAAAAGAAAGCAAGGATAGTACCAATAGTAATAGGCATCTTGGGTGCAATCCCAAAACATCTGGAGCGCCATTTGAACACCATCAGTATTGATATAATCATCAGTCAATTCTAAAAGGCAGCTTTACTTGGAATAGCTGATATCCTGCAATGATACCTTTAACACCATCAAACAACATCTGCCTATCCCAGGTCCTTGGGAAGGACTCAATAGGTGGATAAAAATGCCAAATCCATCCATAAACATCTGGATGACTGTGTGACCAACCATATTAATAATAAATAATGCAAGATAAGAATGAAGCTCTAGAAGCCACAGAGGATTCTCAGAGACAATCTATGTGTCCCATAAATCAGAGTTTGTACTCCCTCCATTGTAAAAAACACCATAACCACCAAAAAGAAAAATATTTTGGAAGAAAGCCAAGACAGATAGTTAAATTACAGCATAAGACAACAGCCTTTAATTTTTATCTAGATGTTTGAGAAAAAACTAGCAGTATAAACAGAATATGTAAAATATCAGATAAACCTCTTTTGAGGAGCTTTTGGGAATGGAGACCTCCCCATTGAGAGGCCCCTCTTTTTACTGGTTTGATCTCAGATGTTGTAGGCATCATCAGGACTTATTCCACCCATGAAGTTCTTAATGTACATATGGACATGGGTGATTAGCCACCAAAGTACCCAACAGAGAACTGTTGTAGTATGGAACATTTCTATCCAGTCAACTAGACTTGTCTTTTTCCAGGCTGTTCCATTCTGTTCCCATTCCCTGAATAGTCTATCTAATTTCTTCTTCCTTTTAATGTACCCAGATTCCAACAGACAGACAGTGACTTTTGCTGACTGATTATGTCCAGTTTACAATGCAGTGTGGAAGAGCACATAGTCAGCTTCCTCCCCTAAGATACTTATTTTTCTTCTGGAACTGTCAAGGTTCCTCTGGGAATGCCCATCCTTGCCTACTGCTTCTCAGGGGTCCTTGTTTTTCTACCATCCTGTAGTTTCCCATTAACTGATTATGTAGTTGGAAGAAACAATTTGGAAGAACGGATTGCAACAATTCCACCTTGAATAAGCTGCTTTCAAAAATCCTGGACACAAGCCACAGAAAAAATAGGCACTGGCAAAGAACAAAGTAAGAAAAGGCTTGCTGTACAGCATTAGATAAGCTTGAATGAAGATGCTTGGATGATAAATAATAAAAATGGTTGATAAGAAAGCAATTAGAATTAACAAAGAGGCTGCTAATCACTTACCCACCAGTAAAACAGAAGGGAAAAAAAAAGAAATTATGACTTCCCATGAGGAGAATTTTAAAACATTATACTAGACCTGAGATTCATAGTAAGTAACTATTCCCCCTAGGCATGGATGTCAGTGTGCATGTAGCCATGCTCCAGTTATAATACAGTTCTAGAAACCTTTCAAGACTGGATGGATCAGCCTATGAGTTGAATTTTTCTATGGGGGGAAAAGTACAGCATTTTATTCACCTTTGCTCCCCACCTTGTATGCCAAAGGGCCATTGATCTTGTGACTTGTACTCCACTAACTTGTGATTCAAGCTGGGAAGAACTGGCTTGCACCGAAGGACATTGCCAGCAAAAAGTATGCAATCTTTTACATCTGGAAGGAGGCAGCATGAAAAGCAAGATGGGCCAGCTACTTTGTGTCTCCAAATGAGCCACTCCCTAGTACACTCTTAGCATTAGGTGGGGTCTTTCAGAAAACAGATGTAAAAAATAAACATTTAGAGGAAGCATGAAGAAAATCTGCAGGGTTGGTAGATGTCCCCAGGGTCTTTGCAGTTTACCCATGTGTCCCCTGGTGACAAGATCATCAGACACTATTATGTGGTGATGCACTAAGAAGCAGATTCAGAGACAATAATGCTTTTCTTCCCAGATGGTCTGTTCTCTTCAGCTTGCACCACCAAAGCTGACTCACGTGTTCACAATTCTCTGTGCATTCTCACTGCAGGCTTCCTCTGTGATGGTGTCACAAAACCTTATATCTCACTGCCACCTGTGTCATCACCAGCTGCTTCCCTTGTTTCACCTTCTATCTCAGGTTTCCTCACTACCACCAACCACACTGATTCAGAATCAGTTTCCCTTTTTCACACAGATTCTTCTTGATCTCCTTTCTTTTTTTCTGCCTAAATTAACTCAAAGGAGTGTGCCAAAAATCTTTTTCAGTGCCCTACCCCAAATAACTGTAGTCTCTGAAGCAACAAGAGTCCCCACAACACCCCCCTCTACAAGACAGTTGCATAACAGCAATAGCACCACATGGTCTGGTGCAGAAGACAAGTGGGAAACTTACAACTCTAGCAAACTACACTAATACAAAGACATATCCCTAGAAACTTGCTAACTGTTATGCACATGGGGAACAGCTGCGAGGAACTGCAAACAAGCAAAACACCCACTCCAGATCCATTTCAGCTGCCTTTTAAACTAATATAAGCAGGATGGTGTACATTTGTCTGGTTATATGCCAAAAATCTGAGTGGTTGCCTCTTGGGGACTTGTAAAGCATCAAACCAACATCTTGTGGTAAAGATGTGTGAACAGAATGCTATGTCAGCTTAAGCTGTGGAGCAGGGTGAGGGGTGCAGCAAATATTCCCACCAACAGGAAAATACTGTAGGTTGCCTCTGCGAAGCTTCAGCACTGCAAACAGAAAAAATGCTGCGTTTTCTTTTTTCTTTCTCTTTTCTTTTGATTTTGGATACACCATAAGCAAGGCAGAAATAAATCAGCCCAGCTGTCAAACAGAGGATGGAGTGAGAACACAGGGATCCAGAAATTCTTCTGGAGTAATGCAATGAGCCTATACGGAAATGTATAAAATCTTGAGTGAAGGTTACATACTGCAGGGTAGGCATCCATTTCTAACCAAAATGATGAAATGTGTGTTGCGTTGGAAGCCCTGTGCTTTTGTCCTTGTACCACAAAGTCACACACAAATATGTAAGGGGCAGAGTTTGTATTGCAATACTTGTTTCATAATTGCTGCTGGCATCCATGTTGTAGTGTTACATTGCTCTGGATGGGAGTTTTCCTCTTCACCAGGTTGCTGTCATGCAAAGAAAACCGATCTTTTTAGCAGCCCTCACTGTGACCTTGGAATTATTTCCAAGACCAACATTTGTTCAACTTAGTCTTCAAGACCTTCTACAGAATACATTCTAACATGGAACAAGGAGGGCATAAGGTGTATGTATAATAATTATAGTGATATTTTTTAAAAGTCTCTTTAAGGTGCTGTAAGATTGATCATTCCCATCCTGCTTTCTTTTTCTAGTTATGTCATAGCTTAATATTTATTTACATGTTTATTTTAGCAGGGTTATAAGCTGCTCCAATGAAGCTGACTCCGGAATGTACAGTTCCCAATAACCACAATCAATGGCCTCCGAAATGATAATGATGATAATAATCTATTCGATTTATAAGGCTATCAAATCAAAAGACTCAAGGCAGTGTACAGAGTTAAAATATCATTAAATATTTACAAATACAAAACCGAATATAACATGTTGGAAAGAGAAATGCAAGTAAAGTTCCAGCACCCATCACCCATCAGTTGGGTTCATCAATTGCCCTGGCTTCTAGTTTCTTTCAAAAGCCAACCTTTTGAGCTTTTCTGGACCAGATGAGCCTCCATTAAGATCTCATTCCCCACCAGAGAGAATGACATAACACTCCAGCCCCTTTGGCCAGGTGAAACAGCCTTTCTAAAAGCCAGGAGGGAAGGCAATGTTAAAGACCTCAACTTCCCCTCTCAGACAGCAATGCAATGACCTTCACAACCATTTATTTAAGGATACAAGTCTTTAAAAATGTATAAATGTGGGAGTCACAGTGGAACACAAGAAGCTCTGGATTTTGGTTGGAGCGTGGTTCCAGTGATATGGATGGAATGACAGCAAAAGCAGCTGGATGGAAAAACATTGGCATCTAACCCTCCCCAGGGGTGGGTTTGTGGTGTCACCAGAGCTAAAATGCTATTCTGGAAATAAACTTCTGAAAGGTTAAACTAGACATATAACTGAACTACCAACATTTGTCTGACCACTAGATGGCAGCAAAGAAAGTTATATTAACTTTCTTTGTTGCCATCTAGGGGTCAGACAGATTTTTGCAGACCACATTGCAGGCATAGTTAAGCCTACAGCTTGGATGTAGGGTAGGGGATTTTTTTTTAAAAAAAATAAATATCTCTCTTAACTGAACTCTAGAGTTGAAAACTTTCTAAATCTATTCAAAAGGTTGAGACAAAGGAAGGATTAACTGTGGACATTCAGAGGAGGTAAACTGTAGGAGAAGGTAAAACTCAGTCTCTTCAGAAATGCCTTTAATGCTGCAGTGAGATTATTACATGCACAAAGATGGAAAAACTCTGAAATACCCACAATGGAGGAATGGTTGGTGAAGATGATAGAACTTGCAGAGATGGCAAAATTGACTCCCTGGTTTGATTAGGGAAAAGACATTTGTTAGTGCCTAGAAACCCTTTATGGACTTTTTTCTGAAAATGGAAAAAATGAACTTGTGATTTATGGGTTTGATGATTAGAAAGGGTAGAGTATGGAAAGAAGGGAGCCATAATGTAACCTTCGAGAGAGAGGATAAATTATAAATGCATTTATAACTGCTGTAAAGAAGATTGGAAGCCACTCCTTTATATCCTTTTCTTTTTCTTTCTTTTCTGTTTTCTTTTCTTTCTTATTTATGTATCATTTTTCTTTGCTTCTAATTTGTTTAATTTGTTTTTCTTCCATAAAAATTTCTTCCATAAAAATTAATTAAAAAAAGAAAGAAATGCCTTTCGTGCCAGTTTAATCTTATAGACTTAGAAGAAGTCTCTACTAGTCCCGACAAAGAAGTAGCCCTGCTAGTTCAGACCAAAGGCCCACTGCAGCCTTCTGTTCCTTCAGCTATCAATGAGATGTCCCTAGGTAGCCTCCTCCAGCACATCTGATAGTAGGCTAGCTAAGTGTAGTTTGCAGAGCCTACCCACTCCCATTTCTTCAGTTCATTTGCGCTGACTGCCTGCTCAAACAAATGCTTCAGTATACCATCAGCAGCCCCAGAACATGATATGTCGTTAGAGCAACGCAGATCCGCGTGTCCGTGCTGAACTTCACAGCTCTGCTTGTGGGATGTCCACAGAAGAGGTAAAAAAATATCAAGAGGGTGGCATGATTGATGCATCATTTTTTTTTTACATTTGTTGTGATTTGCATGAAAAGGGGTGGGGTTTCAATAGTGAGGGCACAGCTGCCCTCCTTGAGCTTTGTGGATCCTCCCACCCTGCTTTGTGGATCCCTTGCCTCCAACTTCTGCAGCCAGAGGCCCCTTGTTTACTCTGTCTAAGGATGGAGCCAGCCTGTGAATTGTAGAAATTAGCAGATAATGCTGATTTCCAGACTAATGTTTGTACATCAAATATTATACTGTTTAAGGACACAAAAGCTATTACCTTTTCTGGTCAGTTGGCAGCGTTAAGAAGAACTACAGTATAGGTAGAATGTAGGTGGTGCCAGCTGTTTGCCTTGGCAGCCCTCAGCCCTGAGAGCGCTAGGCAAACAGCTGGCTCTAGTGCATTCCTTTCGATGAGTATTCCCATTGCATGCCTGCTTATTCTCTTGTAATCCCTTCCACTCCAATGAATGTAAATACAAACGTTAATTCCATTCTTGCTAATTATCCCAGTGCCTGGGTGAGCATTCAAAAGGGCTGGGGAGTGGGGAAAAAGGAAAGATGAAGTAAAATTAGAAGCACAGTTGTGGTCACGTGACTTTCCACTTAGCAACCACATCATATAGTAACTCAATTCCCGGTCCCAACTGTGGTCACTAAACAAGGACTCCCTGTACTCTAGTGTTTCTATCTACTATATATTCACTGTGATAAGTCAAATTTTTTTCAGGGGCATGCCATCAGACACACAGCCCACTTGTGACCACTGAACTCAGGATCAGTAGGGCTACCAGATCTGGGCTGCAAAATCTGGACAACCACTAAATGGCAAACAGAAGAGAGTGAAAAAGCTAATTCTTTGTTGATAACTAGTGGTTACTTGGATGTTTACAATCCAGATCTGGTAACTCTAGGGCAGTGTTTCTCAACCTTGGCAACTTTAAGATGGTTGGACTTCAAGTTGAAGTCCACCCATCTTACAGTTGTCAAGGTTGAGAAACACTGCTCTAGGGTCAGTCATACTTTCTTTTGTAAGGTGTCTGTATAATGGTTGCTCATCAGGTAGTAGAAGGGCTTTGGATAACAGGTGTGTTAACCATGAATCCCAAAATTTGGTTTCCACACATAATCTATGCTGAAATTTTGCACCGGTTTTCTACATTTTGTTACACCAAATGTGGGTTTTACGTATATACCCAGAACTTAAGGGTTAAACATGTTTCAGTTGGGGCTTCAGAGGTATGTTGCCCTATTCACCCAAACCTGCAACAAAATCTGTATCATTTTATTCTGCCAAGCCTGAAATTTGTACCTCCCTCCCCCAAAAGTGGGTAACTGACAAACTTTATGGAGAGCTACCAAACCATTCAAACGCTAGCATAGTCTTACCAATCCTGAACCAGCACCAAAGTTTTATACTGGTTTTGAACCAATTTTTCTATATAGCCTGGAGCTTCTATCCCCATAGTTAGGCAGGTATGGACTTTTCAAATCAGGTTTCATCAGAAATTATAATTTTTCAATATTCAACCTGAACCTGCACCACTTTTGTATCAGTTTGATACCATCCTTTTTCACTAAGCCCGGGATTTGTATCCCCCCACCAAAAATGCAGCTCCAGACAGCCACTGATTGGCAACTGTGGTGAGGAGACTCCCTCTACTTTTGAAAAACAGGACTTTTGGCCCTCACAAGATTATGAAACTTTGTTGTTGTTGTTGTTTAGTCGTTAAGTCGTGTCCGACTCTTCGTGACCCCATGAACCATATTGCGCCAGGCCTTCCTGTCCTTCACTGCCTCCCTGAGTTTGCTCAGTTTCATGCTCATTGCTTCAGTGATGCTATCTAACCATCTCATCCTCTGCCGTCCTCTTCTCCTTTTGCCTTCAATCTTTCCCAGCATCAGGGTCTTCTCCAAAGAGATCTCTCTTCGCATTAGGTGACCAAAATGTCTGAGCTTGAGCTTCATTATCGATCCTTCCAATGAGCAATCAGGGTTGATTTCCTTTAAGATTGACTGGTTTGACCTCCTAGCAGTCCAGGGGACTCTCAAGAGTCTTCTCCAGCACCACAGTTCAAAGGCATCAATTCTTCGGCGCTCGGCCTTTTTTATGGTCCAGCTCTCACAGCCATACATTACTACTGGAAAAACCATAGCTTTGACTATGCGGATCTTTGTCGGCAAGGTGACGTCTCTGCTTTTTAATATGCTATCTAGGCTTGCCATAGCTTTCCTCCCAAGGAGCAAGCGTCTTTTAATTTCATGGCTGCAGTCTCCATCTGCGGTGATCTTGGAGCCCAAATAAATGAAGTCTGTTACTGCTTCCATTTCTACCCCTTCTATTTGCCAGGAATTGATGGGTCCAGATGCCATGATCTTAGTTTTTTTAATGTTGAGTTTCAAGCCAGCTTTTGCACTCTCCTCTTTCACCCTCATCAAGAGGCTCTTTAGTTCTTCTTCACTTTCTGCCATTAGGGTGGTATCGTCCGCATATCTGAGGTTGTTGATGATTCTCCCTGCAATCTTAATTCCGGCTTGTGATTCTTCCAGCCTGGCATTTCTCATGATGTACTCTGCATATAGGTTAAATAAGCAGGGTGACAGTATACAGCCTTGTCGTACACCTTTCCCTATTTTGAACCAATTGGTTGTTCCATGACCGGTTCTAACTGTTGCTTCTTGGCCCGCATACAGATTTCTCAGGAGACAGGTAAGGTGGTCTGGTATTCCCATCTCTTTAAGAATTTGCCACAGTTTGTTGTGATCCACACAATCAAAGGCTTTTGCATAGTCAATGAAGCAGAAGTAGATATTTTTCTGGAACTCTCGTGCTTTCTCCATGATCCAGCGAATGTTGGCGATTTGATCTCTAGTTCCTCTGCCTCTTTGAAACCCAGCTTGTACATCCGGTAGTTCTCGGTTCATGTATTGCTGAAACCTAGCTTGTAGGATTTTGAGCATAACCTTGCTAGCATGTGAAATGAGTGCAATTGTGCGATAGTTTGAGCATTCTTTGGCATTGCCCTTCTTTGGAATTGGAACGTAAACTGACCTTTTCCAATCCCGTGGCCACTGTTGCATTTTCCAAACTTGCTGGCATATTGAGTGCAGCACTTTAACACCATCATCTTTTAGTATTTTAAATAACTCAGCTGGAATACTGTCATCTCCACTAGCTTTGTTGTTAGCAATGCTTCCTAAGGCCCACTTGACTTCACTCTCTAGGATGTCTGGCTCAAGGTCAGTGATCACACCAGCGTGGACATCAGGGACATTAAGATCTTTCTTGTATAGTTCTTCTGTGTATTCTTGCCACCTCTTCTTAATCTCTTCTGCTTCTGTTAGGTCCCTGCCTTTTTTGTCCTTTATCATGCCCATCTTTGCACTAAACGTTCCTTTCATATCTCCAATTTTCTTGTAGAGATCTCTAGTCTTCCCCATTCTATTGTTTTCCTCGATTTCTTTGCATTGTTCATTTAAGAAGGCCTTCTTATCTCTCCTGGCTATTCTCTGGAAATCTGCATTCAGTTGCTTATATCTTTCCCTTTCACCCTTGCTTTTCGCATTCCTTCTTTCCACAGCTATTTGTAAAGCCTCATCAGACAGCCATTTTGCTTTCTTGCATTTCTTTTTCTTTGGGATGGTTTTAGTTGCTGCCTCCTGTACAATATTACGGACCTCCGTCCATAGTTCTTCAGGCACTCTGTCTACCAAATCTAATCCTCTAAATCTATTCATCACCTTCACTGTGTACTCACAAGGAATATGATCTAAGTCATACCTGAGTGGTCTAGTGGTTTTCCCTACATTCTTCAATTTAAGCCTAAATTTTGCAGTAAGAAGCTCATGATCTGAGCCACAGTCAGCTCCTGGTCTTGTTTTTGCTGTCTGTATAGAGCTTCTCCATCTTTGGCTGCAAAGTATATAATCAATCTGGTTTCGGTATTGACCATCTGGTGATGTCCATGTGTAGAGTCGTCTCTTGTGTTGTTGGAAAAGAGTGTTTGCTATGACTAGCTTGTTCTCTTGACAGAACTCTATTAGCCTTTGCCCTGCTTCATTTTGTACTCCAAGGCCAAACTTGCCTGTTATTCCGATTACTCCTTGACTTCCTACTTTAACATTCCAATCCCCTATGATGAAAAGGACATCTTTTTTTGGTGCTAGTTCTAGAAGGTGTTGTAGGTCTTCATAGAAGCGGTCAACTTCAGCTTCTTCAGCATCAGTGGTTGGGGCATAGACTTGGATGACTGTGATGTTGAATGGTTTGCCTTGG
The DNA here is from genome assembly GCF_059951505.1 of Python bivittatus. NCBI lineage: Eukaryota > Metazoa > Chordata > Lepidosauria > Squamata > Pythonidae > Python > Python bivittatus. Next base: position 86,119,184 of record NW_028277098.1, read on the forward strand.
ATACGCACTGAGATCATTCTGTCGTTTTTGAGGTTGTACCCCATTACTGCCTTTCCCACTCTCTTATTCACTATGAGTGCAACTCCATTTCTTCTAAGGGTTTCTTGCCCACAGTAGTAGATATAATGGTCACCCGAATTAAATTCACCCATTCCCGTCCATTTCAGTTCGCTGATTCCCAAGATGTCGACGTTCAATCTTGTCATCTCATGTTTGACCACATCCAGCTTGCCTTGGTTCATAGATCTTACATTCCAGGTACCTATACCTGGCTTCACTGAGTTACGCAAGCCCCTTCGCCACGACAAGGCAGTGATCCATGAAGGGGATTATGAAACTAGAGTACGACAAACACATGTTTTCGGAACATCTGTCAATTAATTATGTGGATTGGAGGGTATGTAAATGTGCAGGGACTCAAAAACCTACAGCACTGATGTTGATCACAGTATTTAGCTGACCCCTGTAGGTAAAACACAAGGAAAAGTCCAAGAGCACTCATTTCTACCTCGCAACCCGCCATACCTGCTAATAATTCTACTGATACTGCCTTTTTTTCTTTTGACATCACATATAAAATTCTCTTAGTGAAAAGACATTTGAGCTGGAACATTGAAAATGCATGAAAAGATTGATCACCACTGCATGTGCTTAAATATTTGAAGACCAACAAAGCTACAAGGAAAAGAGACCAGGGCACAAGGGGTACAAAAGAAGAGACTGGTGAGTTGGAATGCCAACTTTCCAATGTGTTAGTGCAGCTGGGTCTTTCACTGTAGTTTTAGAGGATAACAGTGGATTCATATGTTGTACTAAATCATACTGTGATGTGTTTTGGTTTGGGTTAGGACACATCTACAAGTCCTCCTAAGTTCATATGAGGATGCCTGGCTAACAGTTCTTGAAGGGTATCTCTGTATGACAGTCTTCCTTTCATCATTACTGCATAGGCAATGCCAGCTAACATTGTTTTTTGTTTTTTTTTGACTGAAGCTGAAGTGGTGCTTTCCATCCTCCCCCAGCACAAGCCTTGCTATACGCATGTGTGCTGTTTTGGTGGCAACTGAACTGGTGAAGTGACAAGGCGTGGGATCTTCCCTGCTTCTACTGGCTGGTGCAGAGATGTCCTCACTTCTCCAGTTCCCTGGGTTAGTAGTGGTCCTTTGCATGCCACTTGCCAAAGTAGCTGTTGATATGCCACATGGGGGATCTTTGCAGATCCCCTCCCAGATCCCTGCACAGCAGCTGACATGCCATGCAATGGATCTGTGACAATCTTCTGTCATCCTCTGTATGATCTGCCAAGATGGCTGTTGGCAAGGTGTGAGGGGATCTGTATTGTGTATTCCATGCCAATGATGGTTTATTCAATAAATCCCGGTTGCACAAATTATGGCTAGTGGCCTGGCTTAATTCAGTCAGTGTCTACTCTCATGGGGCAAAAAGCTTCACCTGTTTTTCACCATTTATTTTTGATCAGTTGGCAACTCCACACTAAGCTTAACCATACTAAAGAATGATTTTCTACCAGACATCAAGGGGAACATAAATACTAGCAATACTTCTTCTTTAAAGAAGAAAAATGGAAAGATTAACCAATCTTTCTCCTGATGAAAAGTGGTTTGTGATTTATCATCCACAAATACAACCACAGGCTGAACATGTCTTATAAACTTAGCCAGGTGGTAAGGAAATGTGAATAATTCGTTAGGAAGAAACTGCATAGTGATTCGTAGAGGTAGAAACGCCAACCACTCTTCTACTGCGAAGATGGCTCAGGGCTCTTCCCACAGTTCAATTAAATTGCTCTCCAGCCAACTATGAGCTGACAGAAAAGCAAATGGGCATAGATTTTGCTGGCCTCAAAGGAGGAAGGTGTCTTCATTTCCCAGGCAGGAAAAACTGCTTCCCCCTCAGTTGTCAACCTCAGAAAAATACCTGCCAATCACAGTCTTCCTGTGATTGACAGTGTTTTTGAAGATGGCAAGACTCATGGGTTTAATCTTATGTCAAAACTCCTTCCTATTCACCTGCTGCTTCTCTAGACTGGGGATAGGCTAGGCGGGGTAGAAAGTGAAGCAGGACAGGATCTACTGGGTCTTCACTCCCATAGATCTGCTGATCCATAGAGTAAGAAACCAGGGGCTTTGAAAGAGCTTCCTCCCTTCTGTATATACCATCTCCCACCCTGTGAATTAGCAAGCTTGGGCTGGGAGAATTGGTATGTAAGAGAAGAGTGGAGTTTCTTTTCCCCTATGGACCTGCAACCCTGCATGATTGGAGATCTGTGCAATTTGAAAGAGCCCACCCCTGTTTCCCCCTTCATGGATCACTGCCTTGTCGTGGCGAAGGGGCTTGCGTAACTCAGTGAAGCCATGAGCTATACCGTGTAGGGCCACCCAAGACGGACAGGTCATGACAGAGAGTTCTGACAAAATGTGGTCCACTGGAGAAGAAAATGGCAACCCACTCCAGTATCCTTGCCAAGAAAACCCCATGGACAATGTTAAAAGGCTAAAAGATATGACGCCGGAAGATGAGCCCCTCAGGTCGGAAGGTGTCCAATATGCTACTGGGGAAGAGCGGAGGGCAATTCCAAGTAGCTCCAGAAAGAGTGAAGCGGCTGGGCCAAAGCCGAAAGGACGTTCAGCTGTGGATGTATCTGGAAGCGAAAAGAAGGTCCGATGCTGTAAAGAACAATACTGTATAGGTACCTGGAATGTAAGAACTATGAACCAAGGCAAGCTGGATGTGGTCAAACATGAGATGACAAGATTGAACATCGACATCTTGGGAATCAGCGAACTGAAATGGACGGGAATGGGTGAATTTAATTCGGGTGACCATTATATCTACTACTGTGGGCAAGAAACCCTTAGAAGAAATGGAGTTGCACTCATAGTCAATAAGAGAGTGGGAAAGGCAGTAATGGGGTACAACCTCAAAAATGACAGAATGATCTCAGTGCGTATCCAAGGCAAACCATTCAACATCACAGTCATCCAAGTCTATGCCCCAACCACTGATGCTGAAGAAGCTGAAGTTGACCGCTTTTATGAAGACCTACAACACCTTCTAGAACTAGCACCAAAAAAAGATGTCCTTTTCATCATAGGGGATTGGAATGTTAAAGTAGGAAGTCAAGGAGTAATCGGAATAACAGGCAAGTTTGGCCTTGGAGTACAAAATGAAGCAGGGCAAAGGCTAATAGAGTTCTGTCAAGAGAACAAGCTAGTCATAGCAAACACTCTTTTCCAACAACACAAGAGACGACTCTACACATGGACATCACCAGATGGTCAATACCGAAACCAGATTGATTATATACTTTGCAGCCAAAGATGGAGAAGCTCTATACAGACAGCAAAAACAAGACCAGGAGCTGACTGTGGCTCAGATCATGAGCTTCTTACTGCAAAATTTAGGCTTAAATTGAAGAATGTAGGGAAAACCACTAGACCACTCAGGTATGACTTAGATCATAATCCTTGTGAGTACACAGTGAAGGTGATGAATAGATTTAGAGGATTAGATTTGGTAGACAGAGTGCCTGAAGAACTATGGACGGAGGTCCGTAATATTGTACAGGAGGCAGCAACTAAAACCATCCCAAAGAAAAAGAAATGCAAGAAAGCAAAATGGCTGTCTGATGAGGCTTTACAAATAGCTGTGGAAAGAAGGAATGTGAAAAGCAAGGGTGAAAGGGAAAGATATAAGCAACTGAATGCAGATTTCCAGAGAATAGCAAGGAGAGATAAGAAGGCCTTCTTAAATGAACAATGCAAAGAAATCGAGGAAAACAATAGAATGGGGAAGACTAGAGATCTCTTCAAGAAAATTGGAGATATGAAAGGAACGTTTAGTGCAAAGATGGGCATGATAAAGGACAAAAAGGCAGGGACCTAACAGAAGCAGAAGAGATTAAGAAGAGGTGGCAAGAATACACAGAAGAACTATACAAGAAAGATCTTAATGTCCCTGATGTCCACCCTGGTGTGATCACTGACCTTGAGCCAGACATCCTAGAGAGTGAAGTCAAGTGGGCCTTAGGAAGCATTGCTAACAACAAAGCTAGTGGAGATGACAGTATTCCAGCTGAGTTATTTAAAATACTAAAAGATGATGGTGTTAAAGTGCTGCACTCAATATGCCAGCAAGTTTGGAAAATGCAACAGTGGCCACGGGATTGGAAAAGGTCAGTTTATGTTCCAATTCCAAAGAAGGGCAATGCCAAAGAATGCTCAAACTATCGCACAATTGCACTCATTTCACATGCTAGCAAGGTTATGCTCAAAATCCTACAAGCTAGGCTTCAGCAATACATGAACCGAGAGCTACCGGATGTACAAGCTGGGTTTCGAAGAGGCAGAGGAACTAGACATCAAATCGCCAACATTCGCTGGATCATGGAGAAAGCACGAGAGTTCCAGAAAAATATCTACTTCTGCTTCATTGACTATGCAAAAGCCTTTGATTGTGTGGATCACAACAAACTGTGGCAAGTTCTTAAAGAGATGGGAGTACCAGACCACCTTACCTGTCTCCTGAGAAATCTGTATGTGGGCCAAGAAGCAACAGTTAGAACCAGTCATGGAACAACCGATTGGTTCAAAATAGGGAAAGGTGTACGACAAGGCTGTATACTGTCACCCTGCTTATTTAACCTATATGCAGAGTACATCATGAGAAATGCTAGGCTGGAAGAATCACAAGCCGGAATTAAGATTGCAGGGAGAATCATCAACAACCTCAGATATGCAGACGATACCACCCTCATGGCAGAAAGTGAAGAAGAACTAAAGAGCCTCTTGATGAGGGTGAAAGAGGAGAGTGCAAAAGCTGGTTTGAAACTCAACATTAAAAAAACTAAGATCATGGCATCTGGACCCATCAATTCCTGGCAAATAGAAGGGGTAGAAATGGAAGCAGTAACAGACTTCATTTATTTGGGCTCCAAGATCACCGCAGACGGAGACTGCAGCCATGAAATTAAAAGACGCTTGCTCCTTGGGAGGAAAGCTATGGCAAGCCTAGATAGCATATTAAAAAGCAGAGACGTCACCTTGCCGACAAAGATCCGCTATGGTTTTTCCAGTAGTAATGTATGGCTGTGAGAGCTGGACCATAAAGAAGGCTGAGCGCCGAAGAATTGATGCCTTTGAACTGTGGTGCTGGAGAAGACTCTTAAGAGTCCCCTGGACTGCTAGGAGGTCAAACCAGTCAATCTTAAAGGAAATCAACCCTGACTGCTCATTGGAAGGATTGATAATGAAGCTCAAGCTCAGATACTTTGGTCACCTAATGCGAAGAGAGGACTCTTTGGAAAAGACCCTGATGCTGGGAAAGATTGAAGGCAAAAGGAGAAGAGGACGGCAGAGGATGAGATGGTTAGATAGCATCACTGAAGCAATGAGCATGAAACTGAGCAAACTCAGGGAGGCAGTGAAGGATAGGAAGGCCTGGCGCAATATGGTTCATGGGGTCACGAAGAGTCGGACACGACTTAACGACTAAACAACAACAACCCCTGTTTCACCTGCCACCTCCCCTATCCCTGGCTGCTGTGCCCAGACTAAGAGAAGTCCAAGTAAAGGGTAGAAGAGGGTCTTTATCTGCCAGGTCTCTGATCTCTCAAATCTGCTTCCTGTAGTATCAGGCAGCTGGGGAGGGCTTTGGAAACCTAGCTTTTCCCTTGAAAGAGTGCTAAATCTGTGTTCAAAAATACTTGTTATTTGGGTGCTTTGGGACACAGGGTTAGCACACTTCTGGAAGAACTTTGAACCCTTGTTCAAAAGCAGCCCAGACAAAAGCTATCAGGCTTGGGGAAGGGGTGTGTGGCAGAATGCCTTGAAGTGATGGAGAGAAAGCTGGCTCTCTTCCCTGCCACTGCTGGTTGGCTACTATTCAAGTTGGTTCAAGTTTTTAATCTGGGGATTGGCTTGGAAACCTAGCAAGTAAAAGGGAAGACTTGGGTTTGGGGGGAAAAATCAGTCTCCTGCTGCCCAAAGCAAAACCAAAAAACCTAGAGGGCAGTCCAAGAAACAGGAGGGGAGAAGGCATGACTGCACCAGTGTAAGGTGGCCAAGGAGTGCTGGGTGATCGCATAAGCTACAGAATTATTGTGAAGGACATCAAATTGTTCCACAGTAAGACTTCTGTGGTTTCCCTTAAGAGGGAAACACGCCTTTACAACTGGAGCAGCTAAGGATGACTTAAAGCTGCCTCAGATATGGGCTGGGGATGATATGAAGGAATACCATGAGGACGTGGCAGTAAAAAGAGGTTACCACAGCATGTTTATGCTGCGATTAAAAGCAAATGGGAAATATTGGCAGGTTATCATGGAATGAGTCAAACATTCAAGTGAAGTTCCTTCGAAAGTCAAGCTACTCAGCAAATGTGGTAGCAGCAGCCAACTCTGATTCAGTGATCCTGCTTTTTGGTTGCTCTGTGTCCTACCTATGCTGGAATGGCTACTTAAATTCAGCAAGCGATGCTGACACCAGCCATACAACTCAGCTTGAGGAAACTGCTTATTTCAGTTCTCTTCATACATCTTGCCATTGTACGCTAGTTCCCTAAGAAAAATCTCAGGTTTGTAATGTCCAGCTGATATTGGTTTGCTCGGTACAATAGAAATGGCTAAAGTGGGTTTGGCTAGTTTGTGGTTCAGCTTAGTATGGGAACCAGGCCATATTATTAAGCCATACTATTAGGGGGATATGTTATGTGAACATATCGATTGCATTTTGTTCAGCCCAGTTTAGCATTTAGCATGTCCTATGAACCTAGCCTCTCAGGTAGGCAAGCTTTTCCACAACCTCACAGGGATAATTGGTTGAGAGCTACCTTGCATTCCAGGAGGGGAGAGGCTGGTACTGGAAGCTGAGCTCAAAATGGGGGGCAAGGGATGAAAAATGCATATGAGATTGCAAAGTTGTGACACAAACTCTTCTCCTTAGGAACTGGCATGCAACATGATAGGAAAAGCTGAAGCCTGCATCATCATGTTTCATCATTTGGGAATCAGAGTAGCTAGCTGTAGATGGGATGTCTATGTTCACGAGCCCACCTTTCCCTCTTTTTGGCATCCCCTCTTGTCTCTGATACTCCCCCCCCCTTTTTCCCCTTAACACATCAGGTTGTCAGGAAAAGGGCAGATTGCTTCTGCCAAAAACCATTCTTGCCATTCTTCTACGTTGTGTGAACTAAGCCACCCCATTATGCCATAATATGACCTCTTTGTTTAGGTACAACATACCATGTGAACCCAGCCATTGTATTTTGTTAACCCAGGTTTAGGGTTTAGCATTAGCGACTGGGGTGTGGTTATTTTTTTCCTGCTCTAGCCCTGCAGTCCTCCAAGGCTGCTTAACCAGCCTAGAGCAGACTGAACAGTTAATAGCAGACTCTGAGTCAATTATTCCGTTCAGGATTACAACTTTCTGTAGCACTGACTTTACAGCCAGATCCTGAAAAGCTGCTAAAAGCACTCCCATCTCGTGCATCAAACCTGACTGGCTAAAGGACTGTTGCACCCATTAAGACTTCAAATTGATGCCTTTGTCTATCATAGAATGAGGGGCTTGAATATGCTTGGACCATTTCACAGTCTGCCTTCATGCCCAAGGATACAGTCACATTGGCTGCATCTCTCTAAGGCACATGGAGGTCCAGATCAGTGGCTTCCTCATGGATAGTTTGCCCTGTAGACTAATGCAGTTCAACCTGACAGCGCATTTGGGGAAATGAGCTTTTGTGACTTGGGTTGGGGAGGGGTGGAGAAAAGATACAAGGTGAAACACAGAGTGGAAGAGGCAATTTCAGCAGAGGACGATGTGGGACGACTGCTAATGTGGTCCTTGAGCATTGGAGTGCATAGATTTCCAGAAGGATGGAATTAGTAGAATTTATTAGTAGAATTCATTGGTAGCCACTTTTCCTATTAGCAACAAGTTCTTTTTACTATTAATAGTTGCACAGCAGGCAGAAATCCAACTAGTGCAGCTCTCCTACTTATGCACCCATACTCTAAGTTAAACCCTGAACTTCTGGATGTCCCAAAATTGTTTAAAGAGCAGAGTTTCTGTCAGGAAAAGTGCAACTTCATGAGGTTGTGGCAGTTGTTGAGATATATGGGAGATGGCCACCAAGACTCATATACATGCCATTGTCAATGTATCTTGCCTACACATTTCCTTTCCAAGACTTACATGGCCTTCACTACTTTCTTAACCTGCTATGCAGAAAAGCGAAGACAGATCTTCACAAAAAGAGCACTGTGAGGTTCTCTGGGTCACACGAAGTCTCAACTTGGGGTCATCAGTGATACGGTTGTCCTTTCAAAACTTTATAGACAGATGAGAAAAGATCTGTCACAGCCTGGAGAAAGTACAGCTTGGTTATTAATGAGATGATAATATTATTTACTGTACCAGTAGACGACTTCTGACTTAGGAGGGCAGTCCAATATTTTATTTTATTTATTTTATTTTGTTTTAATTTGCCACCCAACACTAATGTACTCCAGTAAACTTGGAGTGACCCACTCTGTCCAATGCAACCTTTTCTCAATTGTAATAAGGAAATTGTTGCCCCATGCATAGAGTCAATTGTCCCTCTTTTCCAAGTATGCAGTTTAGTAGCCCAAGTTCCTTTCTCTCCTACAAGCAAATCTGTGAGGTTCATTCACCCTGACTTTAAAATAACTAGGTAGGCCAGGCCAACCTAGCTGGTGCATAGACAGTGGCATGCTGATGAACATTCAATAACCAGCTCTGCTGGCTTCATTACTGCAGCCCCACAGCATGGTTAGTCACCAAACAGCTGATTAGTGCACTAGCCATTGTGGCTCAGCTCTGCTCTCAGCCGGCTTGCAAAATTCCAGAAAATTAAAAATCAGCTCTTGCAAGCCAGTGTGGGCCAGCTCCAACACACCCCTGTGCATAGACCATCATGAACCCTCTTTAAATTGTCATGCCGATCCTTAAAGACAAGAGCCCCAGCTTCCCTTGAATATTGCACTGTTTAACACCTCTGTGTCTGAATGGTTGTAGCTTTTGTCCTGCGTGGTGTGTCCTTCTGTCTGCTGGGTTCAGCACTAGAGGATGGCTCCCCTTTCCCTGTCTCCTGGAGTTTGGGGAAGAGAACACGGAATGAAATGGTCCACAGCAGGCCAAGACCGTGTGGCATAGAGGCTGCAGGGGTGAGAGCAGCTGATGATCTCCTATTAAGGTCTGTCAGAGCAGATGGTCTGTTCTGCTCACTGATTCTGGAGAAAAGAAAATGCTCCTGCCTCCATGCCCAAAAACTAACTCAACTTGTCAGCTCAGGAGTTTGCTCCCTTGCCTAAAATTCAAGTGGGTTCATTTTATCAAGGCTCATTGACCAAGGGTAATAATAGTGGCCCAGCAGCTGCAGATGGGTCCACGGGCTCAGATTTGTCACTGTTAAAGGAGCAAAAGAGATGGTGGAGAAGGAAATGAAGCTGCGCCTGTGATGAGTTTTATGGAAGGCAGCAACGGAAGGAGTTAAGCGTTACAAAATCATCTTGACACACAGGCAGTATCGAGTAGCCATTGCCGGGCCAAATGGTCACTACGATACTGCATTTGGTAGTATTTCTTGGCTCTGCTCTGATGGGGAGGTACCGTGATCCTGACACGGGTCAGACCGCTTCCAAAATGGGACAATGGGTTGCCAATGTGGTCATTTTGATCCCAAATGAGGGAGTAAATGCCAGATGGCTGGAGGGGTGGAGGAACAGGCCCAGCCAGCTCTTTTGTCTTTCGCAGAGATTTGTTTTGTAGAAATCCTCATCCCAGTCACCCAGCCATCACTGAGGAAATATGAAGTCTGTCCTTACTATTGTTATATCACTACAATGATGGTTAGAGTGCTCTAAAAAGCACTCTAAATCACTAGTGGGGATCCACTGTGTGTATGTTGAGATGAAAGCTGCTGTGATGTAGAACTGTGAAAGCAGCAGCTGATTCCAGTGTACCTCTGCACAGCTTTGGAATACACAAAGGTGATGTTCACAGAATACAGGAAGTACTCAGCCACAAACTAGCCAATCCCATTTTTGCCTGGCGTGTGGTGTGAACCTAGCCCAGGTGGTCAGTCCGGGACCTGGCATATTATATTTTACCCAATGCACATGGTGAGTTCACATAACCCATCAGGCTAAACAAAGATTAGCTAATTTGTGGTTCAGTGGATTATGCAAAGAAGGCCTGTCAAAGAGCAAGAGTTCTGGTAATATCGTGGTACACAGCTATCTTTCTCTGAGGATCTGATGAACAGGATGGCGGCTTGCCTATTTCCACATTTGTAAAGGAATTCATATATTACATTGGAAGTAAATCAAAATATTTTTGATTTCAGACGATGGGGAAGTGAGGCATTTTTTAAAGGCAGGAAATGAGTTTCTCAGTCAGAATGAAGAAGTCAGGGTGGGTTTTTCTGACTATCAGCAGTTGGCCTTCTGTGAAATGAATATTTTGCTGTACGTTTTATGGGAGCACCTCAGTGATTGGCATATGACTCCTCTCGAACTGGACATCTTTTATTAGGCAATGTTCTTGTCTCTGAGGCTCATCAGTTAAAAAAAATCTGCTGGAGCAGAAACCTGTGGGTTCACAAAGGTAGGATTTTGCATTTTTGAGTTCAGATGGCCTTTTTATTTTGTACAAATGTCCTTGAATAAGCTCCTTTTCTTTCAACCTTCAGGGAGAGAGCTGTTGTTTTGTACGTTTGTCAAGACCCACCAAAATAACTATCTTATGGAAGGATAAGCTGTCCTTCTGCACACCATGGCAGCCATTTTGTAAAAGTGCACTTCACATGTTCTCAAACTTCCTATATGGCTCCCAGCCAGGGGGTGTCAGTGGTCAGACAAAAAGTCAATATTGTAACTGTGACCATACAACTGAAGACCTGCCTCTTTTTTACATGTGCCACATGTTCAATGCCCATAAAAAGGGGTGGGGTCTTCAACTGCATGGTTGTGGCCACCATCTTGACCTTTTTAACCTCTCCTGAGGATGCCCCTGCTACCAGCCCCCAAAATTGGGCCCGTTTAAAATCCATGACCTACCTGGATGGAATTTGAAGTGTCTCACTTTTGAGTGCCTTCACTTCCACTTTATCTGCCCTGCTTTCTCTTCTTTCCACCTGCCACCAATCTTGTTTGGCAAGCTCCAGTTATTTTTGTCTCTGTCTACTGTTTATTTACATTTGACTTAGCTGTTCACTTATCTCTGCTGTTCCACCTTGATCTATTTGCCTCCCTCAGGAAGTATTTAAGCTGCACTAATCTAGGAGGCACTGAATTTAGTAGGACTTGGCTTTGAAGATCCCTGCCTTGGGTTGCACTGTGAATGGCTCTTCTCTTTGCTGAACCCTTTCGCAGGCAATTCGCTTGCTCTTGGCAACACTTTTTCTTGCACACTACTGTACATCTTTTATGAAACTTTAAATTTACATGGACCTAAAATGGCTTGCTGAATCACCCCACTATCAGTTCAGTATCTTCTTGTTAGAGCACCCAGCCAATACTTAAAAAGTCCCCAAGCACTGTATTCTGGTACAGACCTTTTATATTTCTTTCCTGAGAGTGCTATTCAGAGCATGCTTCAGGTATGTAGCGATGATCACATCATCTTTCATGAATATGTCCAGTTTGAAGTCTTCTTAAATTGGTGGCTATCCCAATGCGAGAGAACTATAGAATTCTCCCAGGCTGAAAACGAAACTTTCTGAGTCCAAATTCTCTAGAAAACAGGGTCTTTTGGCCTTATCCTGTACAATAGGCATGGGCTGAAGTACATGGGCTGCATGGAGCCTCCAATATTTGCTCCCCAAGATGATGGGACATAAATTTCAGACCCTTTAAAAACTATGAAACTTTAAACAAACAAAACTGACATTGTAAGCTTTGCAGAAGCTTAAATTACCAATTAATTGCACTCCTTAAAAACATCCAACCCCATCAGATTGATGTTTTCCCCAAGAAAACCCCCAAATGCAGAACAGTGCTCTGAAATGTTCAGCTCACTTCCAGCCTCACAAGTCATGTCTCCTGCAAAATGCCTGGGTGCAACCTCCCACTGCAGACTACAGAGCCCTATAAATACGAAAGGCAGAGCACCCCATGTTCTTCTTTTCACACTAAGTGTCCTTTATGGGCCTAGGCCTTGCAGCACTGGTAAATCAGTTGGGGTTGGGCAGTGGAGAGGGGTAGAGGTTTAATTGTCCTTCTGTAGTGATCTCAATTGCATTGAGATCCATGGTGTGGGAAAGAAGCTTGGTTGGTACAGGAGGAAGCCGTCAAAGTTTGGCTGAGTGAAGTTTGTCCTTCTTCTGTCCCATATAGCTTGGTTTGTTCCATTCAGCTTCCTTGAATGGCCCTGAATTTTAGAGTTTATAGAAATGAGAAGGAAAACTCACCTTTTCTCTACCCACTTTCACCCCACCCTGCATAATTTTATATGGCCGTTCTCTATTAAGGAGTCCCAAACATTCTAATATGTGCGTGTAGGGGTGTTGCTGTTAGCCTTTGACTGTTCTTTGATTGTCCTTGTTGGTCCCTGTTCTCTATTATGTAGTGAATGGCCATTTCAGTTTCTGTAATCTTAGTCTGCTTTAGTGTTTACTATATACATTTAAATTATATCCTGGTGAGTGCCATGTTTTGGGGGCTGAAAGCCATACTTCAGTTGGGGTGGGGTGGGCAGTAGGCAATATTCACCATGGATAGGGTGCTGATACCAAGCATTCAGTGCTGGGTTACACATAGAGGTAGTGGTTGGACTTTCTGGTGCAGTTCCCAAGTTGAGGGAGCTTTAATAGTTAAGACTATTTTAAAGCATATACTGCTATGTTCAGGTGTTCCCTGCTTAAAAATAATGGGAACCCATGCAGCTGATTGTTATTTAGAAGAAGCTGGGGGGGGGCACAAGTTGTCCACCCCTGTTTTAGGCTTTGAACCTGCTCAGAAACAGCTGGCATTTTCTGCTAATTTGAAGTTCTTAATGTTTTCTTATTGCAAACAGTTGGAATTTGTTTTTGTTTCTTTGCTTGCTACCTAATAATCCAGTTGCTGGCTATAGCCACCTTTTAAATTCCATATTAAAGTAAGGAACATTTCCTCTCCTCCACAACTGAAAAGTTGAAAACTTAATGCTTGCTGATTTGATCATAGTAGGCTTGCCAGTTGACTGGGGGGGAAAGGTGTTGGCTTCCTTGTCTTAAACTGCACTTTAGAAATCAGACACAGAAGCTTCTCACATCGACCAATAAGCCTTCTCCCCACCATTAGCTGTGTCTCAGGTTACTGTGAAAGGCACAGCTACTGAGGCAAGTTGAAAAATGGACTATCCTAGAATCTGAGCTTCATTAGTCATTGATATGCAGCCAGAGATGCCGAAACTATTCCCAGTTCAGGTGGAATGAACATTTGGCCCATACTGGGATGAAAGGAGTAATTTGTGGAGAAGGTGAATTTGTCTCCCAGCTTAAAGAGTGCTCCTGGTTGCAGCATTGCTGACAAATGTTCTGTCCTCCCTTCTCCTTGATCTGGTGTTATTAACTGTGGAGATTGAAACCTTCTCATATTCTTATGCCCAAAGGGACTTCTATCAGTACTTCTATTCATTCACTCAGCAGAAGGTGGAGTTCAGCAAACAGACTCACACTTAATTGAACCAGTGGTTAATAGTTTTGCACGAGCAGATTTATTTTGGAAAAAAAATGTACCATTTCTGCACAACAATTGAGTTCATAAGCAGAGATATAGAGGGTTTGGGTTGGATTATTCTTTCATGTGGCAGGGGTGGGTGATGCTGTGGATTTGACAGCTGTAGCCCTTGGTATTTTAACAGTGGCCACTGTGTAGTCTGGAGTGAGGGATTCAGGTTTTGGGTTGGGATTTCCAGCTTATAAAGGGTGTAAAAAAGCACTTGCAAACGGTTGGAATTTGTTCTTGTTTGCTTGCTTGCTAGCTATAGTGATCTCACAGTTTTTTTTTTGCATAGCACCAATAAGATTTGAAGCCCAGAACATCTTGTTTAACCCAGCTTTCTGTCTATGGGAATCTCTGAGAAACAGGTTAGATGGCTGGTTAGATGTCTAAGGTCCCAGTTGTGCAAAAATTTGCATGTGCGCTCACATTTGTCATATGGACCCAGTGTTGGGATAAGGAATATTGGGGTTCTGAGCTAAATAATATTCTGGGATCTCACATCTATCCTATTTTTCTGTCTGACATTGATTCCCTATTGTGTGGTTATAAAGCAGCCCCGGGGGATGGAAATGACATTCCCCTATTGGTAAATTTCAAGGAACCACACACAGAGAGAAAGATGCCCCACACACAGGGTAGCTGGATTGCACAAGCAAAAATTACCTATGTACTTTACATCTACCACTGAATCAGACATACCATATTAGCAGTTTGGTATGTCCTTTAGCTGGTAAGCTACTATACCTGAACATCTGGAGTTCTACAGAGAGGTGAAAAGTAGGGAACCCCTAGTCTTGTGATTCAGGAATGGATGTAAGTACACAGGGTCAGTATTGGGACTGAAGCCCACCAACTTTATCTAACCAAAATAGAGTTGCCACCTTATTTGCTGTCACTGCTACAGATTGACCTACAGATAGTTAGCAGTTAATTCTGGGTTCCACTCATTTTCAGGCCAGGCCAAGCATCTCCTGCCAAATTTTTATATACTAGGCCATTTAAGATGACAGCTCTAACACTTAGAGACTGCAGCAGTAGACTAGATTCCTTTGTATGAGGAGCCGTCTAGGACTCTGTCCTTTAGTAAACTTAGGCTGGTTGGCTAATATAGCCCTATGTAGTTGTTTCTGTGGCCCCCAATAAGACACATGATGGTAATAAAGTTGGCAATGCATATGCAACTCTGCAAAATCTGGGCTTATTTGCTTATTTGCACATGCTTGTGCATCTTCTGTGCAGGATATCACAGAATCTGGGTGCACCCATTTGCATTATAATTCTGGAAATCTGGGACAAATGGACAGTCCCAGCCCATTTTTGTTGAAGTGTCCCACTCACATAATAGCCATGTGCTAGTTATAATTGCAGACTAGCTGAGACTACCAGTAAGACCAAAGCCTCTGCCACATTCTGCATGGCTCATGCTTTGCCATGCTTGCTAGAGCTATGACCAGTATTGTCGGTTTAAAAAGTTATGCTGATACATCTAAGAAAGCTCCTTCCATCTTGATGGATCCCAAAGTGCTTTACAAGCCTCTGAGCGATTCACTGATCTTTGTGGCTTGGGTTGTTAAAACCGCACAGCAATCGCTTTTGCAAACACTGCAGAAGTATGGTCGCTTCTGAACTAAAGTGCAGCAAGTCTCCAACAACATAGAGCAACACTACATGCTAGGTTTAAGGACAGCAAGCAAGGAAGAATACTCTACCCAATGTAGACTGCACAAGAGAATTTCAGGCACAAAGCATCTAAGTGGCAGCTTGGGATTCGATGAAGACGCCAGCACGAATACATGAAGTGCTTGCATCACCAGTCTTCCTCTTTCAGCCTAAATGAGACTAAAGCACGCAAGAAATATCATGAGGAGAAGAACAGCTCAGAAGGGGAATATATCAAGCAATCATAGCTAGGCAAAAGTTTTGCTTTTGATCTGTTACCTTCAGGAGTGGCTCTGGAAAAGGTTGTTTGATGGGCCATATGAGGTGTGCAGATCTAAGGACTTAATTTGAACTGGGTCACCACTAGGGTTGCCAACTGACCTAGCGCCAATGCCCAGGAAATTTGAATCAGTTTCTCTAACAGTAAACCTGATCTATACAGAACAACCATCAAAATTCCCCACAGCATAGGAGATAAGTATTTTATATGGCCTTCTGAGATCTACTGTTCAAATTGCAGTTAAAGATAAAGAAATTATCCTCTGACGACTTGAAAAGTTGGCAGTCCTAGCTACTAGCCTTATTTTTACTGCACACATCCAGGCCCTGGTTAATCATGCCATATGATTAACTAACCATTAAGTTTCAAACCACAATTGATCTTTAGTTTGCATGAATATGGCAAACCTTGTTTGCAACCCAATACACCAGTCTAAGCTGATTTCTAGAATGCAACTGCTCATACCAGCTGATGAAAATTCACAGGTCCACCTAATGCAAGAATATATGCATTGGAGGCAACACACAACAATGTTGACTTTGGTGGAGTCAATAACAACCATTCTTGTCAACACTGTTGTCAATGTGGTATGACATGAACAGCTTCCTACTTCAGTTGCAAACCTCATCAGTTCACCCTGGGTTCTTTTAAAGAGCCTTCTGAAATTCTGAAAGTTTTCTCACTAACCAAGCACATCCAGCTGATGCCTCACCAAGTTATCATTCTGTGTTTTGTCCCCACCACCCCCACTTTGGATTATATGTTTGCATAAATGCTGCCTTTGCAGAGGGGGTGCAGTAGCATATTCACCTAGCTAAGAACTGAAATGGCTAGCAAATGCCCAATAATATATTGCACTCGTGGTTGGCCCTTCTTGAGAGTGTTGAGGAAAAGGCTCCACGGGTGGTATGAATTATGCCTCTCTGCTGTAAACAGCAAGGGAGGAGATGATGGTCTCCATCACCTTAGGTTTTCACACATGTTGCTTTGTCTGGTAGATTTCTTCCCAGAAGCAAAAGCCATTGTAGCTCATGTGTGTTATTTTATTGTATCCCTTCATCTTGTCTTCCTTAGATGTTGCTATTCCTCTGACATTATCTCCCCATGAAGAGTAATGCTTCAGTGAAGCAGAGGAGATTACTTGACAACAGTAACGTGCTTACAGATTTTGTGCTTGGTGCCCCAGTTATACAAGAGGAAAGCACTTCAGATATTGTCTGGTTTTTCTTTCTTTCTTTTTTTCCTGGAGTGACTCCCACTGAGAAGTCTGGGCTTCTTTTTTTCTTTTCTTTTTTAAAATCAAACTCTTCATTTCCTCTTCTTAGTTTTACTCATCACTGAATAAATACTGTGAATTTAATCAAGTGGAAGTGAAGGCAGATCATTGTGAGGAGGTCTTAACTCAGTGGGAGAGTTACATGCTTTGCATGCAGAAAATCCCAGGTTCGATCCCTGGTGTCTCTGATTAAAATGGTCTCAGGTGGCAGGACTGGAAAGAATCTTTCCTGGAGACCTGGAGAGCTGCTGCCAGTCAAAGTGGACAGTACTGGGTTGGATGGACCATTGGTCTGATGTAGCATAACAGCTTCAGAAATTCACCAAGGCATTGTAGGTTGGTGCACTATTGGATGACTTTTCATGACTCTGTTGTCCTTCTTGACACAGACTTTTGTGCAAATTGCACTTTTGATGCCAAGTTTTTCTAGTTATAAGAGTGAGATTTAATTTCTCTTCTCCAGTGACTCTGTAATGGAGGGCCTACTTTTAGACAAACTGTGGGTTCACTGGCCACCCTTCCCTCCAACTTTGATGGTCTACAAAAAGGTACAGAACCAACTTTGCTTCTCTAGGAACTCACACAGAGAATAACAGTGTCTGTGTCTGGACAGAATGAAGGGAGAAATCAGATTATAGAATACAGAAAGACAAGTAATTTATCCTATGTTGTGGAAAGAATATAGAGCAAAGAAGCATAGGTAGGGTGGTGTGACAAACTCTTCTTCTCATGATTCAATGCAGATAAAACTGTTCTTTTCCTTTGCCCACATTCCCTCTAGGGGTCTTAGGTGAGCTGCCAACATGAAATGGCACATCTGTCAGCTAGATTCTGTAACTGACTGAATATACAGTAGCAATGAGCTTTTCATTCTCCATCATGGAATGAACACCAGAACGTTTAGACTCCTTTTCCCCATCTCTTTCTCAGATTCTTTTCAGTGACAAGCAACATCTAGATTTTGCCCATTTTTCCAAAATAGGCAACATAATAAGCCCACTCACTTTGCAGCAAAGATGTCAGTGTGTAATAGATTATACCCACTGCAAAGCAATTTTGAGATGGTTCTGAGGACAAAACAAGATGTGCAAAAATGCAGAGGAGATTATTATGACCATAATCGTTTTTAGGCTCAATCCCTGGCACCACTATTTAGGAAGCCCAGATGACAGGTTAGAGATTAATTGGCAGTAGGCTAGATAGGCAGACCAATCCTCTGCCAAGCTATAAAGCAGTTCCATATGCTTCTCTTGAATCCAGCAGTTTTGGAGATACTTGGAGGACAATAAATAAATGTTCTTTTGGGTCCCTCAAATACTTTCTTGGTAGTCTTCTCTGATAAACTCAGAATGGGGGACAGCTAGCAGTAGGAAAGACTGCTACAGCTGCTAAACGTGACATTTATTCTTTCAGTAACAGATAACTGTAAGGGGAAAATAAATTATAATGGACTAGAGATGAAGAACATCTCTAGGTTAGAAGGGAGGTAAAAATCCCATCTGGCTATTATGGCGTCTTCTGCCTTTCAAGCAGCCCAGTGCTGAAAAGAGAGGCTGACCAAGGTTGGAGTTGACAGTGGTTGACATTCTTTTACTACAAATGTAACACCTATAGTGCTTACTAGAAATTGGCTGAAGTGAAATGGGGCTGAGAATTAATTTGTTGGCATTGTTACATCGGGTGCGGGTTCCAGACTAGTGCTGGACACTGTAGTTATTTTAAGACATTTTCACACCAAACCATAAAATAAAAATTATATACAGAAAAACCTAACATCAGTTCTTCTGAGCCCTGGCATATGCTGAACCATGTTGGGTGCAGATGACACCAAGATCAGAAGTGTTGGTCTCTACTGTAGTATCAAAAGAGAAAATATATTTGCTTTTTAAAAGCAGAAACTATATGTTGGATGTAATACAGGTAGTCCTTGACTTATAAGCATTTGTTTAACAAAAGTTCGAAATTAAAATGGTGCTGAAAAATGATTTATGACCAGTCCTTGCACCTACGACTGTCGTGTCCCTGCAGTCACATGATCTAAATTTGGGTGCTTGGCAATGGGCATGTATTTATGATGGTTGCAGCATCCTGGGGCCGCATGATCACCATTTACGACCTTCCCAGGGGGATTTTGACAAGCAAAGTCAATGGGGGAAGCCAGATTTTGTTTAACAACCATGTGATTCACTTAACAACCATGGTGATTTGTTTAATGACTGTGGCAAAAAAGGTGGTAAAATCAGGTGTGACTCACTTAATGACCGCATCGCTTAGCGATGGAAGTTCTGGTCCCGATTGTGGTCGTAAGTTGAGGACTACTTGTAGTTGACCAAAATCAGCAGCCCCATGGTCTCTATCTTAATTCCTATCTGTACTGAGCAGTACTCAGTATTGCTTAGTAATTGAAAAGATGTGATGAGATCATATTGTCTGGCAATCCATCTCTGTGAACAGTAGCCTATAAAAGGATGTGTTTATTATGTAACATCTCAACTTTCAGATTATTAGAAGTTTATGGGGAGAAGAGAGGAAGAGACTTGAAGCTTCTGGGCCTTAGAAAATAGGTTGTACCCCCTTCTCCCCTTTTTGGGCATAACTGTAGTCTCTATTTCTCCCCCCATCCCCCATGCCATTTTGTCCATTCTGGCCAATTTTAGAGGATGTTCTACTCTCATAATCTTTTCTATGACAATGCTCAGCCTTTGCTGTTGGGAGGAAATGTTGGCTGTGAATCTGGTGATCATCCGGGAAGATATCTGAGGGTACTTTGGGGTCCTTGGGCACCCCATTTTCTCCTCTTGTCCTACACTGAAGATCAGATTCTGAGGCTGGGAATACAAAGGCCACCCAGCTGATGGAAGGAGTATCAAGCTGGCAAAGTAAGTGACCTTCCTAGCCTAATATTTTGAATGATGGACAAAGGCAAGGGATGAAGAGAGAGAAAATCCTGTACTTAAATCTCTATGTGATGAGTAACAATTAACTTAATTTCTCCTACCCTGTACATTAGATCATTCAGACATAATACATGTGCCTCTTTTCCTCTTTCAGAGGGACATTTGTTTCCTGAGCCTCCCCTTAATTCCAGCAAATGAATGAATGGCTCAGAATTTTGTTCATCCACATTGCTCTTTCTGGTTGAAAATAACAAATGTTCATGCCCCAGTGCTGTTCTTTATGTCCACCAAATTTCTGTATTCCATATCTTCTTAGCAGCAGAATCTTTAAAGATGTTAAAGGATTGTTTTTTAAAAAATACAGCGATCTCCTTATTGTAGGCATACTTCTTGTTAAAAAGGAAGACTTGTTCTGCATCTTAAAAACAGGCCATTATAATATTATTATGTTGGTTCTGCTGTACCTTTTAGAAAGTGGAGGTTGAGAAATAGGACTTTGGAGGGAATTAACCAGACACAACAACATTGTTTGCTGGTATCTTATTTTGTCTGTTTTGAGCAACATTGCAATAATAGCTGTCACAAAAATGGCTCTAGTGAGTTTAGGCTATTTATTACAGAGTCCTAGTTTTTCACTGGCACTAGCTTTGTTAATATGTGCCAAGCTGAAAGGGATGGGATTGTCCTCTTAGATGGGGGGAAGCACTTTTTAAAAAATCTTTAGATCTGGTCCCTCCATTCTAAAGAAACTCCTATCTTTTCTTTTTGTTACAGTGATGACCAAATGCCTTGGGAACTCATCATAAAACCAGACTTCGTCATTATAGTCCAACCCTAAAGAATGCTCTGTCCTTGGAGGCCATTATTTTCAATGCCGTGTTTGGGCATGAAATGACCATTGGTCAAAATTCTTCACTATGTTTTGAGGCCACAAGTAGTTGTTCTTCTCTCAGGCAGTGATGGATTTAAATCAGAAGCAGTAATATTGAATGCTTACTTGCTTAAAGCACTGCAGATTTTAGGATGCTCCCTCTACTTAAGCCTCTTATTGAGGTAGAAAGATGTCATTACCCCTCAGATATAACTGTGGAAACAGTACCTGTTCATTGTTGAGTTCCACAACTGATGTTAAGGCTATAGAGGACAGAACTGAACATGTGTTGTAATAGCACCTTAGATTTCTTAGCTTTCTACCATGGAATACTTTATGAGAAATCAGTGTTCTTTATCATTAATAAACCATCATCATCCTTAAAGGCGGGGATATATAGGGAAAATAAAAACATGTAGGAAATTAGATGAATAATAGCTGAGTCAACACACTGGGTTGGTTCTGTGTTGACATAAGCTGATCTTTAAAAATATTATGGGCCAGAGGAAAACCTAGCTCAGGTACTACAGCAAACATCAGCACTGTGACTGTAGGAGCCATAGAACCTGCCTGACCGAACAGCAGATGTGCAACTTATCCAAGTTACTGTGTCAGTTTGTCAGCACATCTGATGAGCAAGTGACCCTCTGCCTCTGAGCTCTTATCAATGTAGTTTGATTGGATTAAAATTTTTGCACTCCAATTATGTGTGCAATTAATTATTCCTGCCTTCAGGGTCAACTGCGTGGATTGACTGAAACTGAGCTATGCAACTAATTCACAGTACAGTACAGATTGAACAAGTGGAGACCTATCCACGCATTTCAGCCATACCGCAGTTTGTAGTACTCTGATGTCATAAATACCAGAAGGACTGATAGATTATGTTTTGTTTTGTTTGGGGATTGGCATTATGGATCTTTTTTCTTACAGATGCAAAATTGTTGATACAAAATTACACCTATAAAAAAATGTGTATGATTTGCAGTATTGTCTAATTTCAAAGAACACTTTGGGAACAATGATACATAAGGATAAAAGATGAATTTTTAGATAGAAATTTAAAAAAAAAACTTTCCCAGCCTTACCATGTTAGCTGGAGGTGATGAACATTATAAATCAAATATCTGGAGAGCTTTAGATTGGGGAAGGTAGACCTAGGTAGAAAAGACCTACCCCTGCCTTTGAACCCTTTCCTCTTACCATGCTTACATAAGATCTCTCACAATGTTTGAAGGCAGAACATCTCCTGCCACATTCATAGTCCCTATTCCAGTCTTTTTTCTGGTCATGAGCACCATGACTTGCACAGTTCGCTTAAAACTCGGCCGGCAAGCTCTTCCATCTGTCAGAATTGCAAGACGGTTAGTCTTCGAGGCTGGGTCAGACTTCTGGGTGAGTCTGTAGCACCGGGGGTAATTGCTGAAGCATTCAAAAGTGTCAGAACAGTTCCTGCAGGATCCACGATGGTCGGTGAAAGCGGTAGAGAATCTCATGGAAGCCCGGCCATCTCGTGTGTGGAAGGATTGGAGGGTGATGACCCTGGAGCGGCTGCAACAGCAGACTGCACACACTGCCTGGAAGAATGAGAGGTCTTTGGAAAGGAACTTCTGGAAGTTGGGCTTGAAGAGCAGATACACCAAAGGGTTGTAGGTGGCCGAGGACTTGGCAAAGACAGCAGATAGGGCAAAGGCCAGGATTGGCACTTTGCTGGGATCACCAAATGCTGCCCACATAGCCACAATGGCATAGGGGGTCCAAGCAGCCAGAAATCCAATACACACGGAAATACTGAGCTGGAAGAGAGAGGGAACAACCAAGATGAAATTGGTAGCATGTTCTATGCTTTCCTTCATTTTAAGATTCTGCAAGGGGGTTCATACATTGCAATAAGGTAGAGTGCGGTTTGATTGGTTTGAGTTGATATGATATGTAAAGCCAATTATAATTTATACAATAAATCATGGTTAAGCAAGCAATGACTTAATGTGATATGTGACCCAAGTCTATAGCTGAGGCATTTTTAAATTTGATTAAGTTTATGCAGTAGAAGCTAGTTGAATGGTGAGCTTTGTGGCATACCAGTGCAGAAGCCTTACAAGCTCTGTTGAATATCTTATGGTCATAGTTGTTACAAATATGGATTAGTTTTAAATGAATTCAATTCCCAGGACTTCCTCAAACATTACAGAGTACAGTTGTGTAATGATAGTACTGAGAGATCTCCATTAAAAATGGACAATCTTCCTAAGGCTCTCTGTTTCCTAGGGTTCTCTAGCAAAAAAGGTGAGTCAACCATTAAGTATGTTATATAGATACATCCAACCACATTAATCTGCTACAATCCATTCCAGACAATGGGGAATAATTCTAATATCCACATAGCCTTTTCTGTGACAAAAAATGGAAGGTCCTTCATTTCAGATCCTTCCTCCCTCCCTCCCTCCCTCCCTCCCTCCCTCCTTCCTTCCTTCCTTCCTTCCTTCCTTCCTTCCTTCCTTCCTTCCTTCCTTCCTTCCTTCCTTCCTTCCTTCCTTCCTTCCTTCCTTCCTTCCTTCCTTCCTAGTTTAGCTTAGTATTACACTGTAGTATATGGACAAGTCATTATCTTTGCAGGTAATGTATTGAATGTAGAAAAATTAGCTTCCTGCATTTCCTATGCCTGGGATTCTGCTGTGTTTTTTTAACAGATAAGCTAAAATCTCCCTTGAGTCAAAATGGACTCCTAGTGATTATATGGAGATATTCATATTTTCTTGGCAACAGTATGGAAGCACTTGCTATTGCCTCCTTCCAATGTTTTTTAGTTGCCTCTCCTATAACAGCAGGACTGCATCAGAGCTAAGCAATGTGTTGCAACTGAATAGCATCATCATAGCATCATTCTGTACTCAAGAGATTTAGCTGCCAGAAGATAAGTAAGTCTCTACCGCACTTCTGGAGAGAAACTATTTACTGCAGCTCAGAATAATATGCTGTTTGCGCATATATTTAATTAGCCTGTAATTAATGAGTTAATTAATTGAACTGGTGAATTGGTTAGTGCATTCAACCAGATGATAAACAAGCCCTGGAGTTTCTCCTCTCTTTAGATAAGCAGGCTGTGATATGCTGCTGACATACTGCTTGCTGATCAAGAGGGTAAGGTGTATACACAGTTAAATTAAGTTGTCACATCGTGACAGACAGCCGTGCAACATGAATGAGCAAATCGTCCTGATGTAATAGAACTCTTTTTCATTTTATCTTTGCCTGCTGCCGTGCCTGATCCATTATGCCACCCCCACCCTCCAATGGCATTTGTGTGGGGGAAGCAATTTAAAAAAAAAATTCTCTGAATCGAAGATTCTTGATACCAGGATCCCCAGGGATTCTGAAAGAACAAATATTGCCAAGAAAGGGCAGTGGCTGCATTTAGGTTAGCAGCAGGGCTACCACTGAAGGTAGGTAAGATTAAGAGTGGCTTTCTAAGCAGATTGACACCCTCCTGCTTTTCCCCATTCACACCCCTGTCAGGACATTTATGTGCTGCTTTGCACTGTAGGCTCTCTTTAGACACACAGCAGTAGCAGCATGGACATAACTTTTGCTGCTGTTGTGGTTTTCTTGATGAAGAACAAGCTCTTTTCAAAACAGACTTATGTACTGTTTGGGGATCCATTGTACCATGCCATCAATGTTTCCTTATGCTTTGTATTTCCCAAGACACTTAAGCATGCAGCATTTGTTATTCAAGTAGCGTTTGAAGAGTGATCTATATATCTGGGCCTCTTAAATGCTTTGCTTGCTTGCTTTCCACTCCACATTTTCTTTTTGCCTTTTGGCCATCATCTCTTGTTAAATCATCAAGATATTTCTTGGATACTTTGAAAGGGCCTATATAATTTTTTCCCTCAATTTTTAAGTCTAGTGGTGCTATTAGGGCAAGATTTTGAGTCGGAGATATTCAGTTTCATGCAACAGCATAATCAGGAGACTCTCAATGTTGGAAGAGCTAAGTAAATAATTTTTTTAAAAGTCCATTAATTCTACAGTTACACATTATTTAATTCTTTTACTATAGGACATCATTTGTACATTGCACTAATGCATAATATAGTTTGTTTCCTTTTGGGTCAGAATGTTTTGTGAATCTAAGCCTTATGGTTTGTAAAACAGGGTTTATGATTGATATATGCTATGTAAACTCAGCCAATTACTGCTTAGACTATGTTTAAGCAAAACATGACTTATAGCAATGTATAAACTCAATATATATATGCCTTGAACCCTGCATAGCAATTTCATAATAGCCAAAAAGTGAGGAAAGGCACTGGGCTAAGCAATCACAGATGTCTGTGGGGGTGGGGAATGATGTCACACACATCATGACATCATTTTGCAAATGATATGAATTATGTAATTTGCACTGGTCACAGATGCACGCTTTTTTGAAGATATATTTAGATTAGCTACCGAAGCCCAGGATTTAAGCTGGAACTGAGAGACTGATCTTGCACAGTTATTTCACCATATAGCATCATTCAAGTGATGAAACTTGGAATGATATTAGCTAGTAAGCAGTAGTTTTTGTCAGCAAATTAAGATACTACTTGGGCATATTTCCCTTTCTTGTGGAAAAAGAATACACCCAGAATATAAAGCTACTAAAACAAAGAGATTTTTTTTAAAATCCTGTCTCCGTATGGCTATCATAAACCTATCTGCATTATGCTTCAATCCTTACCTTGACAATTAGACTATGGACACTGTTGTGTTTGCTCTGGGGTGACATATGCTGTCTCACTGCTCTTCTGGACACTTTCACAGTCCAAAGGATGAGTGAGTAGGAGATGAGTATCAGGATACATGGAATGATGTAACAGAAGACAAAGAGGGCCATGATGTAGAATTTGGCTTCCCTGGTTGAAGCTTTCCATTTGATGCAGCAAGCAGTCCCGTAGGGCTCTGGTCCATAACTGCCCCAGTCAGCCAGAGGAGCCGCTGCAAAGATGAATGCATAAATCCAGACACACACTAGCAGGACTCCAGCATATGGAGGAGAAAATTTATTGCCTAAGGAAAGAGAGGGAGGGAGACAGGTCAGAGCTTTTCCCAGTAAGACAGTCTGCTTATTTGATTAAATGATTCTTTGCCTGAAATGGAACAAGAAAATGGACAGGGCAGCATAATCAAAGTGAACAATCTAAAATGTAGATGGAAATATGTTGATTTTTACTTTTTAGCTCAGTGAGAATTTGGGGAAGTTACATTTTCAACAGTGCTAGCTGAAATGTCTTGGGATAAAAGTATAAGATCTTCTAATAGGGGCAATGAGGGAAACTATCTCCTACCAAGTCAAACCATGAGCCAGGGATGTCCACAGGATGTGGTCCTAAAATGGCAGCTGTAAATCAGAGGTTTTTCTTTCAGGTACGGTGGATAAACAGATTGAAAGAAAACATGGGACTTTATTTCTTTATATGATAACAGCAGCGAGACTCTTATATGTACAGACATGGAAGGACCCACAAATACTGTACCTACAACTAAAGAATGGATAGTGAAGTTAATGGAGTTGGTGGAGATGGTGAAACTGACTACTTTGATTCAAGAAAAGACTTTGACTGGCTTTGTTTCTACTTGGTAATTGCTTTTGGACTTTTTGCTTGAAACTGAAAGAAATGAAACTTTAATTTTGGGTTTTGATGATTGATATTCTTTATGGTTATAGAAACACTTTGTATTAGTTTAAACATTAGAGTAAGAGGTGAATGTATTATATATTTGTACCTGTACCACAGAAAGTCGGAAGTTATCCTTTTTTCCCTTTTCCCTTTTTCTTTTCTGCACTTTCAATTTTGTTCTTTTCCTGATTTTTTCCCTTTTTCAATCCTTTTTTTTTTTCTGTTTCCTTATATTTTATTCTTTGTTGAAATTTAGTAAAGTTCTTTTGAAAAAAAAGTTGCAATGGCAGC
The DNA here is from genome assembly GCF_059951505.1 of Python bivittatus. NCBI lineage: Eukaryota > Metazoa > Chordata > Lepidosauria > Squamata > Pythonidae > Python > Python bivittatus. Next base: position 86,145,868 of record NW_028277098.1, read on the forward strand.
TGCGATGGTGTGTCTACCCACGTTTTGTGTGTCTCACTTTGATCAGACCCTCACAGCTGCCATCTTGACATTTTGGACCATACCCTAGGGACACCTCTGCCATTGGCTATATAGTTCTACACTAATTCTCCCTGGAAATATCAGGGAGGAAACCTGGAACTATTTGTAGACACAGCTCATGTTTTACCTCTACACTATAGCCCTTCCCCAATATGTGAGAAATATACTATAAAATATGCATGTTATGGAGGTTGCTTTTATGGAGTGAATGTTACAAAAGAAGGCCATTGCTCTCTTTTATAGACACAAAGGAGAGAGAAGACCTAGAAGTTGTACAAAGAGAAATGCATCCAGAAGTATCACTAAAGGTAAAAATGGAGAAACTATTAAAAGCAGAGTCAGGTTGTACACATATGCAGGTGAATTGTGAATGTGTCTTTGTGCATTGTAAGAATTGTGATGAAAATTCAAGCATGAGTCATTCAAAATTGACTTTTGTTACACACACTGCCAGGTTTGGCTTACGGTCACTCACTCACACACTCACAGCCTGTTGAGGTACACAGATCTTGTCGGGTCCCCTTGCTTTCTACCTGTTTTTACCCCCAGATAGATGTGGCTAGAGCAGACAAGACACACAGCCCTGGTCCACAGCTGGGAAATAATTAAGGACACACACAAATCACTTTCAGCCAAACACTGAGGCACAACAGGTTCCTTGAAATACATGGAGACCCAGTGAATTTCAAGTAACAGCAAAACTTTACTGGTTATAATATATATTTGCTGTTTCTCACATGTGCACACACCCTCACCCACGCTTACCCACGGCCTTCTCAACTAGGCTGCCAATCTGGATCCAAAGATGACTCAAGGAGTGGGCGGGTTTCAGGACCCTTTTTTATCCCCCAAAGTCCTTGCTTTGTTGATTCACAAGATTGGCAGCTACTCTTGCATGGTTAATATACAAGTCTGGTAGCTGTTGATGGGATTGGGCGGGGGGGGGGGTTCCATGTGCTTAGACCCAGGTTCCTTTATCTGGTTCAGGTGACATTTTTCCTTTGTTTCCTTATCGACTTGTTGCCTTCTTATCTACGTCCCCGAAGGGATCTTTTGGACAAGATTCCTGTCTTTTTGTCCTCTCTGTTTACATGCCTGCTTAATCTTTAGTTATGGCAGCTTCAGCCTAGCCTCACACTTCCTCTAGTCTTTTCATTGCTGATTCATAAAACAGCATCTATTGTTATGTCATGGGTATATATTATCCAGGGAAATGCGGCCAAAAGCGAGCTTTGCGTACAAAAGTCCCTCTTTCAATAGGATTGGGAAAATCTTCTGTCTAAGCCACTGGTGGTATGTTCTGACTATACTCAGTTAAATGACCCAGTAATCTGAATCAGTACCAGGCAGCTTCCTATAGTAGGTCCCTATTATATATTTTAAACCAGGAGCATCAAAACATAACTGATTTAAAATTAGTTATGTTTCTTTTTGTTTTGGATCCAGGAGCATCAACACGAAATCAACAGCAAATTAATACTTAACATCAGATTCTTTTTCTGCTGCTGCTTTTTTTTTTTTTTTTACTTTTGAGCCAGTTCTTACAGCTGGTCTGATTTATTCCTACAAAACCAAATTCTCAAACTCTATGCATGTTTACTGAGAAGTGAATCCTATTGAGTTCAGTAAAACAGTAGCTTTCTTCAATCCAATTCTGTGAACTGGAGGTAGAGGTCAGGATTGTATTTATGGATCCTATCTTTTTATCTTGCCTTTTTTCCATGGATGGGCTCCATAAGTAAGATCTGGGAAAAAAGCAAATGGGATTGAACATTTCCCCCACCCTCACAGTTGATTATTCAATGGGAGGCCACTGAAAATGCCATAGGATTCTGTCAGTCATTATTATAAAGAATTGTTATAAAGCATTTAGCTGGCTGTCTTTTCACTAAATAATTCCAAAGCAAGAGATGAGAAAACCATACAATAAAACCATACATGATTACAAAACAGAAAGCCATGTAAAATCACAGAAGTTAAAACCACAAAGCAAGACCTTGAGAATGATAGAAGTGCTCTAAATAACACAACCCTGTGGGTTCAGCCCTAAATCGGGGTGACTTGGTTGGTCATGAGTTGACCCTGGAAGTTCACTAGACTCAGCACAAACTGTAATGAAAGGAGTGAAGTCCATACGTAGGGTGCTGTTTGAAGAACTGTCTCTTTGGTTGGCACACAGTAACTGTCTTTCAAAAGCAGCACCTTCAAGAGGTTATCTTCACTCAGCTTTAATGGCTGGATGGGTCCATAAGGGATCTGGTGATTAATCAGTTATCAATATTCCAACCAAAGAGAATATCTGTAGCTCAGGATTGAACCGTGGAGTTCTTGGTGCTCTCTAAGCTTGGTTGTTTGCTAACAATAAAACTGGCATGGCAAATGACTATCTATAAACAGGCAGCAAAACCCACACTCACTCACACTGATGATGTTACCCAGCTGGGTAAAGAAATATCTGCAAGCAAACGAAGTTCAGAGAGCACTAAGAACTCCACCTGTCAATATTTCTGCTGCCTAAGAAGACTAGGTGAGATGACTACAAAAGGGGAATAACATCTGTGTAGTATTTGCACACGATAATTTGTACATGTAGTTCTGGACTTTCAAAGCATTTTTATGATTTGGAATACATGTCAGATTGGGAAAAAGTATCCAGTGAGAGGGAATCAACCAAGTGATCAGAGCCACAACCGTGTGACTGGAATATCACAATGCAGGTAAAAAAGGGCAAGGCTTTGATTTGTATGGTTGTGGGTACCATTTTTACTTTTTTGACCCCCCCCCCGCCCCTCCCAGAGGACACCCCTGTTAGCTTACAAGGATTGTTGTTGGCCTTATCTTTTTAGAAGCTATTTCTGCCTTTACATTCACAGCCAGTGTCATTATTTAGAATAACTATTATTCTTAGTTCTTCTTTCACAGATAATTTGATCTCAGGAAACAGTAACATACTACCAAGGGAAAAGATTTAGCTTTTTAGGTTTTGAGATTTACATCATGCCTGAATGACCTTTTTTCAAAGAACTGCTGGAGATTTTTTTTAAAGCACTATTTGTATGCATGGCTGTCTCCTCTGCCTTCTTGCAAAAAGCTGTAGCAAGCAAACACTCCAACAAACAGCCCTTAGAGCACGAAATTACATATTTGCATGGACATGTCAAGCTGCACTAGCCAATATTTTCAGAAGCCCTTTTGACACATTACCTGTAATGTCAGGTCTGATCAAAAGGTTGGGATTTGAAGACTGTATTCTCTCTGTATGCAAAAGTAACTTCCATTTACTTCAAGGTGAATGATCTTAGCGGACACATCAGTGCCTGCTTTATAAAGCCAGGCATACCCCCATATTAATATAATAACTATAAATTTTAATTGTATATCTATTTATTGTTTTAATATGTTGTGAGCTGCCCAGAGTCCCCCATTGGGGAGAGATGGGCGGGGACAAGTTTAATAAAATAAATAAATAAATATTGATGCTGACCTACCTATTACAATAGAATGTTGGCTTTATTCACTTTGTCCTGTTTTAGATTTGCTAGCCAGAAGTAAAGAAGTTCTTTGGAATCAAGTTGAGATAAGCGGATGGATCTGTAGTTTGTTTATCAGAAACATCAAAGAATCTTAGAGCATCTTAAGACTCATGTTACAATATCCGCAAATATTTTTGCCACAATACATCTGCTATTCTTTGAGTGGTGCAAGATTCATAGTAGTTTCATTGCCATGGACTAACCCCTCTGGAAAGAGTTACGCAACTACACTTTTGCTTTCCTGTGATGGCAGAATGACAACAATCTATGACTTTATTTGCACAACACCCTTAATTTGATTCCTGAATTCACACATTTTCTGAGTTCACAGTACACTGAACCATAAACTAATCAAATGGTTTGGGTTTGCACAAAATGCCAAGCTATTCACCAACACCAACACCAAGTTTAATTCCAAATTTAGCATTTCATGCTAAGGACTGCTAGGACTACTTTGCTGGTTAAACATATTGTAAGGAGACTGTCTCTGCAACGTACTGTAGTAGGGCCCAAGAAACATGGTATTTATTGCTAGAGAGGATTTTGTAGAGAGGAAACAGGAAAAACACAGTCAAGAAATAATGACTTCATTTATACAATATATTAAGATAGGTTAACTTTAACCAATGTGTTAAGTATGTTCTGCAACCCCTCATTTGGTGGGTTTATAGTTCAGTAGTTTGTATTAAGCAAGAAAAGGGGTTAATTTACTTATCAAGTTACACATGGCATGGGAACACAACCATACTCTGGTTTTAAACATTGCACTAAGATTTAGGGATTAAGGCAGACATTTACAGACTGTACTACTCTAAGCTGCTACCTCAATAGCTGGATTTCTACAATAAGCCAAAACCAAAGAAAACACATTCTGATTGTGTGTATGGAGGAACACTATAGGATCTTATGCCACCTTAAAGACAAATCTATTCCTAAACTTAGGTTAGAAGGAGCCTATTATGTTATAGGTCTTCAAGGATTACAATTCATTGCATTTGATGCTTGCGTGTATACTATCTATTGTTTATTCTTTAAGGATGTTAAGATTCCTTGATGTTTCTGCTGAATTAGATTCCTTAGGGGACCACAGGGGGCAGCCGAAGGATACAGTTCTAAAGGAAGCGTGGATCCTGAAGATTTCTAGAAAGGCATAGGTAGCATGATTATGTGCTGGATGCTACTGAAATCTTTCACAGTAGCCTATTTGTGGATAATGATGATTTGTGAATATAATCCTGAGCAAATTTAATGGGGAATTAAATAAATTTAATTAATTGATTAATTAAATTAATGCCTGTGCATTGTCAGAATAAACACTTGTTTATTAAAATTTCTGGCATTCTCCTTCTTGCCTTAATAGAGACCTGGGTAGCTTTAAAATTGTATATTGGGGTTGCAGCTGTAAATTAGGGCTACTATTCGTAACTTGTAAAGTGTGAATACACCCATCATATTTGAAAAAAGATGTATCATCTTAAGCAGCCTTCCTCAATTTGATGCTTTCCAGATGTGTTGGTTTACAACTCCATTGATTGATTAAGTACCATCAAGTCAGTGTCAGCTCTTAGTGACTATATGGATAGACTCTCTCCAGAACGATCTGTCTTCAGTTGAGCCTTTTAGGTCTCTTAGTGATGCATTCATTGCTCTTGTAATTGAATTCATCCACCTTGCAGTTAGCTTCTTCCTTTTTCTTCAGCTTTTCAGGAATTATAGACTTCTTAGGGGAACTGGATCTTTGCATGATATAGTATATCCAAAATATAATCGTTGGAGCCTCATCAATAGTGCTTTGCATGAGAATTCTGATTTGATTTGTTCAATGATTCATTTTTCTGGCTGTCCATGGTAAAAGGCTTCTCCAGAACCAAAGTTCAATTGTGCCCTATTTCTTCCAAGTCTAGAAGTCTTCCATTCATAGAATGTCCCAGGAAAAACAATTCCTGAACAATTCTAATGTTTGTTGGCACAGATCCATCATTCCAAGGCTTTCATTGCAACCCTACCAAGTGCTACCCATGAGGGGTATTTCTTGACTGTTGGATCATTTGCTGTTGATGATCAATCCTAAAAAGCAAAGCTGTCTACCACTTCAATGTCTTTGTTGTCAGTTCTGAGGACGGTGGCTGTATCTATTGTAATTTCTTTAGCCTTCTTTACATTTAATCGTAGTTCAATTTTTTTCACTGTGCTCTTCAATTTTCATTACTAGCCCTGAAGATTATCTACATTCTCAGAAATCAGACTGGGGTTACCAGCATAGCACAGATTACTGATGTTTCTTCCTTCAGTTTTAAATCCATGCTCATCTTCTTCCAATCCAACATTTCTAGTATACAGGTATGTTTTGCATATAAATTACATAAATAGGCAGAGAGTATGAAGCCTTGTTGTATTCCTTTGCCAATTTGGAACTAGTCTATTTCACCATGTTTCACAACTCCCTTAGCTACCTTCAGTGGTAGTCTTATACATTGGATGAGTGACAGATTAGAAGGATGATCTATAGGCATGCTAGTAATTGGTTATGCCCCATGTTGCATGTACACAAACTAGGATTTTTGGCTGGTTGCAGAACACAACTTCTGGAGAGTTTGAGGAACACTGAAGTTCCTTTGTATGATCTCTTTTTTTAATTACACAATAAACAGTAGAATTACTCATTGTTCTACACCCTTTCTTTAAACATATAGTAGGCAGAGGATGTGTACTGTTGTTATTATCTCAGTTCAACCCACTGCAGGATTCAGGCCTCTTCACTGAAGGTTATTGACCATAATCTACCATGCTGGTCCAGTGCATACTGGTAGATAGATGCTTTGACTCACTGACTCTATATGTGTGTGTATCTGTGTATGAAATAAATCTAAAGAGAAAGGTAGATTATGCTCTAACCATTGGCAGACCCTCTGCTCCACCCTGACGTTTGTGGATTCAGTGGATATCAGAACCAGTCCCTGTAAGGCTGTGTGCATGAACACTCTTTATACCAACAGATCCTTTCTAGACTGGGTCATGTTGGCACAGAGAGGTTACATTGGAGGGCTTTCCTTTCAGCACATATATGTATGCATGCAAATGGTCTGGCAAACAGTCATCTCTCTCCTTATAGCCATAGTTTCTAAGGCGCTACAAGACTTTTTGTTGCTTATAATTAAGGAACAGTCTACAGTGTGACAGGATTAATCAAGTATAAATCCCAAGCTGAGAAAGTTGGAGGGCAAGAAGCAAAAATAAATGTTCAAAGTAGTTGAGGAACTGGTTGAAATTATGAGGAAATACCAGTTGTGTCATTTTATTTTTAAGAAAAAAGAAGTCTATCATTTTCAGATTGAAAATCTACTCTTAGATTGATTTGTAATTGGTAAATCTCTTTTTTTAAATGTGTGGAAGAGAACTCTGTATTTAAAAATGTAAAGTGAAAAAACAGCAGAGGTTTTGTATCGTATCAAAAATCAAACTTCTATAAATTGGGATTTGTGTCATAAAAGTCAGTGTATGCCAGATAAACTGGGATTTCTTTGCACCCTTTTTATCCCCTGCTTAAATCTTAAACACTTTGATTCTTTAAAGACTTAAAAGTCTGCCCCCCCCCGCCCCAGTCCAAGTCTTCAGATATGTAGGAATAACATCTCTTTGAAACTAAGCAATTTGAGATATGCTGACTTTACTCATTGCCTAGTGGGGAAAGGCTAAAGTGCATTAAAGAAAAGATAAGCTACTGAGGTCACAAAATTATTTCATGGTACTCAGAAGACAAACCAAAACTGCACAAGGAGGAGAGGCAGCTTGGTGGCTGCTGGCTAATAGCTAAAATTAGCCTTCAGCTTTTCCCCCCTTTTTCCAGTCAACTTTGTAATTTGGAAGAATGGCCCTTTAAGTGTCATCTTGGCTGCGTAAATCAAGTTCACCATGATAGATTTAAAAAAAGAAAGTAACATGTATACTACTATAAATAATGATATAATAGCAATATAGTGTGTTTGTTACGCCAGCATCTTCCTACAGTATTTTTTTCACTTAATAGATCTTTGGAGTTAGCTGTAGGAATTGTGCTTATGTGGCTACATTTCCCCCCTCCCCAATATTTCCTAATCTTTTGACAGCGACTGGGCTGGATCAAAAATGGGGTCTGCGGCACCATTCCCAGATGGCTCAGAGTTAGGGAAAGGCTGGTCTACAGTAACAAAAGGATGAGCAGCTGGAAAGAAAGGTCCTTGTGCTTGTTCAGCATGTTTTCTCTACAACTTGTGTGCCAATATTTATAATTTTTCCTCAGGATCCTATCAAATCAATCACTAGGAACTCCAAAGTATAGTTGAAAGAAATCAACATCCCCAAGTGAAATTGGATTTGGAAGTGGTTCACCACTGACTTCTCCCAGGATGTTCAACTTCCACTCTAGTGTATAGCTCTGATATTTCTTGCTGGCCTCCCATCTAAGTACTAACCTGATCCAGCCAGGCTAAGAACTGGGGTATAAAAGGGAAACTGAATTAGGAGAGAAAGAGAGAGATGGTTCACACGTAGCCATGATTTATTTAAATTGCAATCAACTGAATTAACTAAGGTTAGCACCTGCTAGGTCTTTTCCCCCCAGTCATGCCCATCTTTCTGGTCCTTCAATAGCTTTTATCCAGCAAGGTTTTAAATACTTCATTTAACACAAGCAAGGGCTAGGGCATTTGTTACATTTAGATTATTTAATTTTAGATATGTTTATACAAAACACAGGATCAGTGATTCTGTTTTTGATCAAGAGAGGGCAAAATGGCCAAAGCAACACTGTGCCACAAATTCCACTACTACTGTACTCGTGTTGGAATGTCACATACATGAAAGGGCAGAGTTTAGGTCGCCCTGGCAAAATGCTGTTTTGGGCATTTTGTCCACTTCTCTGGACCTCTCTGCAGCTTTACTATATAGAACGTTTTCTATTTTGTGATGATTTGTGTAAAGGCACATCATCTCCTCAGTTTAAACTCAGCCCATAGAATGTACAGCCCTTCTGATCCAGTCAGGTTTTCCATTCCTGTTACAAATGTATCCAAAATACATTGATGCATATTAATGAGGATAAACAAGTCTTGTATCATACATAGCATAGGATGGACACTGACGAAGGACCGATGCTGTTCATTCCAGCTTGATTTGGAAGAAATTTATTGGACAATGCAATTCCCAGAGTTTGCCTGCAAATCGAGTCAGTTCCTCTATTTGTACTATATTTTTTTTTCAGTCCATTTGTTCCAAAGATTATATATGCTGCTTAGTTTTAAAGAATGTGTGTGTTAAGTCTTGCAGAAGGATACAAGGAATCCATGTACATTTGGAATTTGTTTATTTTCCTTTCAGTGATTTGTACTGATTTCTCTTTCTGGCTGGTGAGTAATGTGAGAGGAGCCATATTGAGGAAAGCTGCTACATGGGCCTGAATTGCTGTTCAGAGAGAATAGCACTGAGTGACCCTCGCAAGAGAATTTTTTAAGTTTTTCAATTCTGTGATTCTCCCATCAAAACATTTTTTGGTATGACCAATTTTGGCTTTTCACTTCTTCATCATGAATCGAACGCTTTCCTCTGGTGGTGTAGCAAGTGTCTGCATATAGTCTGGATGCTACAAACTGATCAGGAGTGTGGGAAGAGAAGAAAAACTATAAAATACCCCAGGGATTGGCAGGGATGAAAAATAAGTTGCCTCCTCCTTCTGTCACATCCTTAGAACTTACAGGTTGGATGCAAAATAGCAGACAGGCTGAGGTTTAATCTACATATGCAAATGAAAAGGGAAAATGGGAAGCTGCTGGTTTTTTTCTTCTTCCTTATGCTAATTACTGCAATTTCAAATGCTTGAAGAATAGGCTCTCTAATGGAAAGGCCTCCAAAGAGAGATGTTGCTAAGAGATCCATGGTGGTGAAACCCTGTGAAAGAGCTGGGATGATGAAACAAGGGTCAAGAAGATAGACAAACAGAACACAGATTGAGATAGTTAGCAAGAGAACGGCATTTAAGCCGCATGTACCACCTACCATATGCTGGATAACAGACCTTCATGCAGCAAACTGTGCTCAGTGCTGTCAGGCTGGTGAGGCTGCACAGACCAAAGAGAACTCCACAAAAGGCATAGAAGATACACATGGCATGGTTGAACAGCCACCTAGAAAAAAGAGATAATGGGAAGATAAATGATTGGACCAGGAGGAATTATGTCTCCAGTATTCTAATTGGAGATACTTTAGCACCTAAGATCCCCAGTATATGGCCAATGGACATCAATGTGCCCATCCATGCATCTTTGATGTCTATCACTGCCATGCTATCTATCACATTTTTTAAAAGATTCTTTTTGGAAAAAATGGAAAAGTTAATATGCTATAAAGCAAAGCACTATTCTCTTTTCCTAACCATGCCAATGGAGTCCATGAAGAGCCCAAGTATTGTTAGAGAAAAAAGATAGTGGGTGATTAAAGTTCAGTATCCTGAATGGAGTGTGTCCACCTGTCCAGAAAAAAAATAAAGGTAGGCTGAAGTTGTAAAAACCATCCCAGGAAATTTGGGAGATGATGGAGAGTAATCTTAATGGTTTACCTTCTAATAAATAGGTGCTTTGCAGATGACCATGCAGACCACTCTCAAAATTCTCCCACTCTCAAAATTCTCCCAAAAGGATGACTATTCTGGAACATGTTCGGGTCCCAACTGGTAGGAATCATCAGTGCCAGATAAGTTGATGTGAAATTGTTAATATAATATTTAACTCCAATATTATATTCCTATGTATTTATTATTGCATTGGTTTTATTATTGCTCTTTGTGTACCACCTAAAGTATTTTAAGATTAAGGAAGTTTAAACATTTTATAAGTAAATAAATATAAATAAATAAATCTGTCCATGACTCCTGCTTGACTTGGCTTGGAAACCTCTGCCTGAGCATCATTTGATTCTCTTCCCTAACTTGGAACTCTCCAGATACAGCATCTAGGGACTACATTTCCCATCATCCTGAAGCAGCCAAAGTCCTTTATTTTATCCCATATAATTAATGGAAGGTATAAAAAATGAGAAGGTCATAGAGGAAATGGCTAAACTCTACCTTTCTCTGCTCTAGATGCAATCTGTTTCTCCCTTGTATCCGATTTTTAAGCATGAAAATATTGTTGAGAGCTTCAAAATTGAATGCCTATATTAAATCTTGATGTTTTGGTTACAGCACGGTTGAAGTTAAGCAAAAGTTGTACAAGAATAAGAAGAAAAATATTAGAAGTCAATGGAAACCACACTGATCTTCTGAAGAAAAGTAAGAAATCCAATTGTATTAATTGCAGTGGATGGATGGATGGATGGATGGATGGATGGATGGATGGATGGATGGATGGATGTAACTACCTGTGTGCAAAGAAGGATGGTGTGGCCAGGGGAAAGAGGATCACAGTCATGCCTATATCACTGACGGCAAGATTCACAATAAAGAATTCCGCAGGCTTCAGGATGGCTCTCTTCCGGTAGGCAACCCATAGGAGGAGTGAATTTCCAAAGAGAGACACTACACCTGAAAGCAAACCGAAATTGTGACTTAGGACCTGGAGAAAGAAGATGACATATTCAGCCACTATATCTATAAACTGTTATGAGTTGTATAAGAGCTGCATCTATACATAGATCTAATTGCAATCCATTATATAGGCATGATAATTATAATGAAGTTTACACATATTTAGAGCACTTTTTCCCAACCTGATATCCTCCAGGGGTGCCACTGGTTAGGCTGGGTTGGAGTTTTGGGAGGTGTAATCCCAACATATCTGAAAGGCATTAGATGGGGAGAATTGGTTTATAGCCTGAATCTTCTCTTGTTTCTTTCTTTGCAAGAATATGGCTCTGTTCCCATAATACAGTATGTTTAATACAGCCACTAACCCAGTCAAACATCCTTACTACTGGTTCTGGCAATACAAAATCATTACTGAATTAAAATCTACCATTTTGGAAATACAGAGTCCCCATTTACTTTCTCTGATACCCTTTAAAACCATGAATCAGGACAATTAGATGAGGCTTCATGAAATTAGTAGCCTATCCCCATGATGAGGCAGTGTTGAAACATATGTTCAATATTGCAAGGACTTGGTTTTGAGTCATATAATGGAGAGTCTTGCTTTTTCAGCCACTCTTTCTTTCCAACCTTTTTTCTTGGAGGACTGTATATGCAGACAGATTTAGATATTTCCATCACATAACTATTTGGATAAAATTAATTTAACCCTGTAGATCAGTGTTTCTCAAACTTGGCAACTTTAAGATGTGTAGACTTCAACTCCCAGAATTCCCCAACCAGCACAGCTGGCTGGGGAATTCTGAAAGTTGAAGTCCACACATCTTAAAATTGCCAGGTTTGAGAAACACTGCTGTAGATGATTCAGTTTCTTTTGGACTAAATTTAATCCCCTGGAGATTAGTTGACTAAATCAATTAACTCATTTATGGTGTTCCCACAATATATTACCTCCTCCCCACTTAACATAGTTAAGTTTGCTGTGGGATCTGAGCCAATTTTCACAGAGCCTATCCAGTACAATAACTAGAAATCTGTTTCTCATATTTGATCCTATAGAATTTCCCAAGTTTTTTTGATGCACACCATTGCAACTCAGTCTGAATGTCCATTTCCTTATTCTATCCTTTCTTAACATGGGGCCCCCAGCTCTGTTGGACTTCAGCTCCCATAAAATGTGAATAATATAGCTGTTAATTATAAAAGTTTGTTTTATTTGGCCCTTTGGCCAAAACTATGTTAATCACACAATATCTTCAAGTAGCATTCAATTAACTTTCAGAAAGAATCAGTGCCTCACTGAAATATGCTGAAAAGAATAGTGTTTGAGTGGTTTCAGTTGCAAGCTCCATTCTAATTAAACAGTCATTGCAACCATTTCTGGCTGAGATTTATTCTACTGATTTGAGATAAATGAAAACTAAGATCTACCCAACTCTCTCTCTCTCTTTCTTTCTATCTCTCTATCATCTATCCATCATTACCATCTTTTTCCTATAGAATTATTTATCCAATAATATATTGTGTGGATAAAAGAAGCAAAAGAAAGGAAAAAAGATTATGCAACTGAAGCTACAGAGACAAGATGTTCTTTTGTTTGAACATAGTTGAGACAACACTGGTAATTAAAATTTAATGCCTAGGATTTTCCTTTTCCATTAAGTCATGCTAATTTCATTTAAAAAGCATTTTCCTATGTAATTCACAAAGGAGGCCCTGATTACTCCAAGGACAGGTTCTGGGCATTTGGAATGACTGCCTGATAGATTGGGTTGCAAATTAAATATTATGATAACAGTATCATGCTGAAGATGGAATATAACTGCTCTAGTGATTTTATCTCATCGCAAATCCTTTGTGGCTCATTCTTACTCCATATGCATTGGAGTTCTGAGTATAAATCACTTCACTTGAAAAAATGGGATCTATATATTCATGTTTCTTCTTCATAATTTTTTGGGCTCACTAATTCCTTATTCACTTAGTTGGAAGTTTATTAAAGTGTAATATAAAGAGTGTTGAGCCAGATTTCTTTTGGTTTTGATAAGCAGAAAATTTATCCTGTAGGTCTACCATATCTGAGGTTGCATAAAGCCAGATGCCCACTCAATATATCTCTTTTCTACCATGTAGTGGTCATCCAGATTTTTGCAGCCCAGATATAATAGTAATATTATCCTGGATGAGCTGCAAGTAAATTAATAATGCTGTTCTGATGGGAAAACTGGAAAACAGACATGGAAAATGGCCTTCAAAAGGAAGTGGAAGTGGTAAAGGTCTGGGTGTTTCCCCAAAATATATTTATTTATTTTATTCATACAATATATTGCCTACCAACTTGGGCTCAAAGCAGCTTACAATCCAGCAAAATAAATAAAATGCAAAAAAAATAATGTAACATATTCAACACAAAACCCTACTATTTCAGGAGCCTGCCATCATTAGCTCCCCTAATTTTGCTTGGATTCAGATGGCATCTAAATCTAATGAAATCAATCAATCAATCACTACATGAATAAAATCTTGCAGAATAACCAGGTTGTAAAAGCCTTTTTAAAGGTCATGGGGTTAGGGATGTTCAAACCTCAGGAGGCAGCTACTGAGAAGGCAAGCTGTTGGGGTCCACGTCTCTTCATTTCATGTGAGATGGGGACCCTCAGCATTCTTTTCTAAAACAATACACAGGACAGGCTGAATCTTGCTGGGAGAGACAGTCCTGTAAACAGTCAGGAGCTAAGCTATGTTGGGCTTTATATGAAATATAAAAAGCACTTTGAATTGGATACAGAAGCAAACTGGTCACTTGTACAGTGGTCATAGCATTGCTGTTATATGGCTAAATCTGCTACTCCTCAGGCTGCTGTACTTTAGATCAATTGAAGTTTCCAGGTCAAATTCAAAGGCATCTCGGTGTAGAGTACATTTTAGTAGTCTAGGCGGAAGGTGATAAGGGCATGAGTCATTGTTATTAGGGCTTCCTAGTCCAGAAAGATCTGCAGTTGGTGTATCCCTGGCTACAGCATCTACCTGCTGTTCTGGGAAGAGCCATGATTCCAAGAAGATCTCCAAACCGTAGACTTGCTCCTTTTGTTAAAGGGTTTTAAATTGTAATTTTATTGTATTGTCGAAGGCTTTCACGGCCGGGATACGATGGCTGGTGTGGGTCTTCCGGGCAAAGTACAAGAAGCGCTAAAATCAGCAAAAGACAAAAGGGATCCCCTCACTGCTGCAGGAGTATACCGCATACCATGCAGTTGCAGGCAAGTATACATCGGGACCACAAAACGCAGCATCCATACCAGGATAAAAGAACACGAAAGACACTGCAGACTACAGCAACCAGAAAAATCTGCAGTAGCTGAACATGCTCTCAAGCACACTGGACACAAAATCCTATTTGAAAACACAGAGATACTGGACAACACCAATAGCCACTATACCAGGCTATACCGGGAAGCCATTGAGATTCACAAACACCAGCACAGTTTCAATAAAAAAGAGGAGAGTCTAAAAATCGACAAAACCTGGCTACCAATCCTGAAAAATACAGCCTGCAAAAGGTCAAAACAAACTCAGCTCAACCACCAGGACATGTGAACAGTTCACACAATGAACTTGCTAATCACCCCCAGCAGCTCCTCGTTAACAATTCAATAGAAGAAAAAACCCTGCCTAATCCCCAGGAAGATACACAGAGATTCTGACACCAAAACAAGCAGCCACTCAGTAACCCAATACACACCCCCAATCCCCCCATTTCACCCCCCCCCCAGATCTCTATAAATACCCACAAAAGGGTCATATCACCCTGGACACAGAGAGAACTGCTCCTGTCTGTGCTCCTGCACTCTGAAGATGCCGGTCACAGGTGCTGGCGAAACGTTAGGAAACAAAACTTCCAGAACACGGCCACACAGCCCGGAAGACCCACACCAGCCATTGTAATTTTATTCTTTTTGCTATTTTAACATATGCAAATTCGCTAGATTCTATGAGGACTGAGACAGTATGGCATAACAAACAAATAAACATCTGCTAAGAACATTGCAAACATGTCACTGCAGCCTGCAGGAGGATGTTCTTCACAAAAAGGAGCAGGTAATGTTGAACAGAACTGCTGGATATGAGTTTGCAAACACAGTAAGGGCACAGAAGTATACACGTTTCACTGTTACTGTCACCATGGTATAATCCTGAATGAGGGTATACAGCTGGTTTCGGTCACATTCATTCTTTGTTTCCTTCCCTGATTGCTCTAGGTATTTTTCATTCACTTAATCTCCAGTGGCTCCTCAGTAAACCAATGAGTCCATCGGGATCTGTGAGGGAGGAGAGATGGCTTGGGGGCAGTCTCATCCCACAGCCTTGCAACTGCCATCTTCCAGAGGTTAGCAAGATGTGTAATGGAACTGCCTAGAAGCTTATTGGATAATTCCCCAGACTTCCTCAGAAAACCCAATAGTCTATCAGATGACTGGAGCAGACTACCTTCCTCAGTCCTCCACTCTTATAGAACCTGAACACAGTCTTACAAAAAGTCATCCAATAAGATCATCTGTTCATAGAACTGCCATTCCAAGTAGTCACTGGAATTCTGTATGTAAAAATTTCTGCAGCTGAGATATCCATTATGACCATGGGCAAATCTGAAGATGCCTGCCTTCTCTGATCTCATGCCCTCCAGCTGATGGCCAGGAATTTGGGAACTGTAGTTCCCAATACAGCTGGAAAGCAACAGTTAAGGCTGCTTTACAGTAATCAACATACTTGTCACACAGTTAATGGACTTTGGTTTCAGAGTGCACTCCACACTACATGAACACGTTGACATCCTTCATCTTTAACTCCTATGAAATCAAGTGTTTGTGCCCTTAGAGCCTTTCAAGGATAAGGTTGTCCATTCCTCTTTTCTTAAAGTGTCAAGCAGACAAAGTACAATGCTTGCCTGCCTGATACGGAAAGTATTCCCTGGAGGAAGCCTGTCTTTTGCTGAGACTGACGTCAGAATACACTGAAAGCATGGACTGGTGCTGCAAGGATCTTGTCAATTGGGCTCAGTGTGTCAAGATGATTGCTAAAGGCTGGTTTGGTGGTCAGTGACAAATTAATGTAGGTCAGCAGGAAGAAGGAATCATTTGAGGAGATGGGAGATCAAACAAACTTCAATGACTGTTGGAGAAACTTTCCTCTTTCGAACCATTTTTTTCATCCAGTTAGCACAATATAGTCAAACTCACATTCTAATTCTGACTTGGTAGCAGAAAGTCAGACAGTGCTATTTTTGGCCAAAAAGTGATAGCTATTTAGAGCACATTTGTGGAACACTTTGGAAAAGCAGTTTGAAAAGTTACTGAATATACTTCTCTGATCCTCCATCAGAAATGCTTGGAGGTGGTGGGCATCTCCAGGACTGACCCTACCATTAGGCTGAGTGAGATGGCAGGGATTAGAGGTGTAGAGGTAGAAAGAAGAGCAGCAAGGGTTGTATGCAGTATAACTTTCCCTGTGATTCTCAAGCTAGCCTGCTGTCTGTTCCCTTCAGGAGTTTGAAATGTTATTCAAGTCCCTACAAGTCATATCCCACTACGCTGACTAGGAGTATAGGTACATGAGTTTGCAAAGAGGAAAGGCAAATGGAAGAACTTGAGAATTTGAAATTGAGAATAAAGGCTGCTCAGCAGTGACAAAGAAAAAGAAGAAAGGGGTCTGGGATGGATGGAAAGGTTATAGCTAGTATTATATATTAAATTGTGTTGGCTGTGGAAAAGTAATACATTATGTACAAAATTAGGCCAGAAAAGAGCTGTACAGATTCCATCAGTTTTACTAATGCATGCAGACTATAGAATTCAGCTGTGCTTGCTGCAGAATATGAATATAGAATTTCTTAAAAGCAAGACAGAAATTGAATAGACCACGTGACCCTGATCAGAGTGATTTGATTATGAGTACAAAGAAATTTACTTCCGAGATGTTCTACATGAAGGCGAAGTAAAAATAGTCATTGTCATCATCATCATCATCATCATCAGCCAGAGCAGCATCTTCCTGAAGATGGATGTCCTTAATAACTTTTATGGCATACCCCATTAAATGTTTCCACATATTTCCACTTTAGATGTTGACACTAGAAATGTGGGACCTGGTTGACTGTGTCCTGAGATCTGGATTGCTTGCCTGACCAGACTCCCAGGTTGATCCCTTCATTTCAGAAGTTATTTTTGCCAAGGGACCATCAATCTCTTTTCACTCTGACAGCAGTGATCCCTTTTTCAGTGCATCATTAAGCATCTCCAAGAAGCAGACAGGACTGACACTGATTAATTTCCCCCGCTGCATCTGGAAGGTTGAAACAGACAAGTCCCTGGGAAAGCAGATGGCTGGGATTATGTGCCTTGAGTTTCAGTTCGAATGCAGTACTATTCACCCAGTTCTAACTCGATGCAGTGGATTTGCCCCACTTTTTCGTTGTAACCAGAGTTGCTGGGAATGCTGTTTTTTTCAGAAGGAGGAATGTCTACTGATCAACTTATTTGCAATCTGCAGAATTGAATGGTGATTTTTTTTTTTCTGAATTACATTAGGCGGGGAATTTGCAGGATATATAGAAAACAAGCATAGCAGGGAGAAGGCTAGCTCAGATGTTCTCAATAATAGACAAGTTTTTTAATTGCAGGGAAATGTGCCAAATCCATCAGACTGCACTGGAACAATGCTACCTGCCTGTTGCTGATCAAGGCGCTGGGTAAACATTGTTTAAAGAAAAATCTGGAACAATGTATTTATTATGAGGCCTGCTAGTTGCCTGAGGATGCTCTGTGCTGATGCTAGATCTGCTGACTTATGAATGAGTAGGATTAAAAAACAATCTATAAATATTTTAAACATATAAGAATTAAGTTTTTCAGTGCTGAAAAAAGATTTGGAAGAAAATACTTAAGGATCCTGGGAAAAAAGATATGGCTGTTTTAATAAGTTGATTTAAAAAGTGGATGCTTTAATGAGTTAACTCATTAAAGCAGCTGTGTCTTTTTTCAGACTAGCTCAGAGACCTGAAAAATGCAGCTGCTTTAAGGACATGCTGCACTCACACTTCTGTGAATTCCAAAAAACCTTTACTGCATCATTTATATGGTTATAAATGATTATACTTTAGGATTATACATGCCTAGAGTAACCGAGCCCATTGAGTGAAAGACTGGAGGTCTTGGACCTTCTTCCCCTCTGGCTATATGTCCCTTGGCCCTACCTTCTTGGAGCTGCCTGGTAGTTACTGCTGCCACCACCTATCTTTCAGGACAAAGTTTTTACCTGTTCAAATATGGTGTGTGGGGCAGACAAGGACCCCACAGCCAGTATGTCTCACTAGCAACTGGTAGGAAAATAAACTCAATAAAAATGAAATAAATTCTATAACATCACATCCTAGGCCTGTAGTGTGAGGTGAGTGGCAAAGGGAATCAGATCTCCCGCTCCCAGAAGTGATAAATAAAATTATTTTTAAAAAAGGAGAAAGAGAGAATGTAAAAATACCTTTTTTTCTTTAAGTAACCCTTTGTAAAACATTTAATGGCAAAGGGGAAAAATATAGAGCCATTTTAAACAGAGAGCACTGAAATGAATTCTCCATAGAAATACTATAAAGGACAATGTACAAGCCTTGGCAGACACAAGTTGGTAGATCTACTGATAATGAAGTAACTCTGATGGTCCAGAGAACATAAGTATCATAAAGTATTAACAGACATAATAACAGACATCATAAGTTAGACACAGAAAAGAAATTAAACTTAGTGCCATCCTTAGTTAACTTTTCCCTTGCACTCTAAAGAATAGATAATCCTCAGAACAGATGTTGCCTCTGTGCCAATTATGCTACCTGAAAATCGTGTTTCCTGCAAATACTATTTTAAATTTGAGATGGGGAAATGGTAAAGGTCACTGGTTTCCAGCCTCTTGTCCAGCAACTTCTGTTTGATCTTTAAAAATACTAACCATGTTTCTTTCTTGCTGAAAGGGGATCTGCTTGTTGAATACATGCCCAAACCACGTGTTTCTGCTTGAGATGGAGATGTGTACTGAAATGTATAGCCTGAAGGGCTGATAGGCAGGGAGTGAAGGGAAGGGAACTTGCTATCCATATATTACAAGCTTTAATAAAAAAACACTGTATACCTGATGCCTGCATTTTAATTCCTAAACAATTTGAAATTCTGGATGCTCTCTTAGGTAGCATTTCCCTGACCCAACAGGTTTTAAAATCTTGTGATTTTCCAGCCATGCCAACTAGCTAAGCGCTTGCAAGAAAATAATACACATCTTTAAGCAAATTCCAAAATCCCAGAATATTTTTACAAAAGAGAATGCTTGCAGTGAAGTTGATAGGATTATGAACCTATGGAATGTATTGCCACAATGGCCACTAACTCGAATGGCTTTAAAAGGGGATGAGATTGAGAGTAAGACGGGCCTGGGCCTCATCCAGCAGGGTGAAAGAATCTCCAGATTGTTTTCTTGCAAAAATGCTTCCCTTTCTCCCAAGCTCCCCTTACCAAAGAATGAATAGAGGGTTCCAAAGATCAGATCTTCTCCTTCAGATAAGGTTGACAAGAACACTGGGGCACTGGAGGCATTTTCCATCTGCAGAAAACAGAAAAGCAAGCAATTGCCAGTCAGCATCGGTTTGGTCAGTATGGATCATCCAACCCTCCATTCCTAAATAGAATGATTGTCCAGAGGTACTGTGTTTCTTCTTGGCTGTCAGCTTCAGCCAAGTCAACTGTGGGATTGCAAGCACACTGCAGCGAAGAAAAAGATGAACTGTACATATGGATGCTGGCACTGATTTGGGTTGTGCAACTGGTAGATAATAAAAACTGGCTGAGCCATCCAATTTGTGGTAATCTTACTTGATTATGGCCTTGTACATTTAATAATAAAATATGCTAATATATAGATATATATAGAGGGGGAAGGTTGGGCAGAAAAGACCACTGAGTAGATTCAGCTGCTATGCTTTCATCAGCGCTATTTGTTCCAAGTTCTGCCAAGCTTCTGGCCTCCTTGGCTCACATATACTCTGGGGCCGCCTGTTTCAGACTTCATGCTAATTGCAGTAAGCTTTACCTGCTTAATCTGAAGAGGAGCAAGTAAAGATAATATTTTTCAGACAGGTGCCATGGGACCTCTGTACTTAGACTAGATTTGGGTATCTAAAGGATCATCTACTCCCACCTTATTCTGTCCAGATGCTTAAATCATCCTCTGATCTTGTTCAGTATCCCTGTTTCCTTAGACGTGGCAGGTAATAGAAAGGTATGAATTGCTAAAGTTCTGTTCACTTTATTATTGGCATTAGGAGGGCAACAGTCTGGGCCAACACTTTTTATGGATTAAATGAATGTATAAATTTATATAGAGAGGCTTTGTAGTCTTCTTCCACCCCCTAATCTATATAATAGTATTAATTGCCCAAGAACGTTTTTAATGTGAATCCTCCTACATTCATTCTGTAAATATACACCTTTTTGATGCAGGCCACTGCCACTCTTTGGATATTATCTTTAGTTGTGTATTTCTTGTTTTACATATTTTTGTAGATATTTTAATTAGGAAAAAGCACATTAACACACTGTGTGCAGAGAGTAAGGAAGATGACCTTGAAGGCGATACGCACTGTTGAGAAACGGTGCAGTCATACAGAACCTGCATTGTAGTTTCTTTTCCTTCTGAGGCATTACTGTGCCAGTATTTTTTCTCACACATAAGTCTCATTCTGTAGTTACACTTTAAAGAATACATACTGTATATCTATTGTGGTTGTAACACAATCAAGGACAATCACCAATGAATTTGTTAAAGAATTGGAGCAGGTTGAAAGTTCATGTCCTGTTTTGATTTATAATGGGAGCATTTACTACAAGTGAGAAGTATACTGTGAATTATAAGAGACATACTGTAAATGAGCATTCAACTGTTCCAGGTTTCTTTTCTTTTTTTAAAGTATGCTAAATGCAGAAATCTCTAGCTGAGTTTGGCTGATTCTGAAAAGCAAGCAACATTAAACTTGGTTAGATTTTGGATGGCAGCAATTACCAGTCAATTCTAGGAGTGTAAGTTAGAGTGGAAAGTAAAATATCTATCTATCTATCTATCTATCTATCTATCTATCTATCTATCTATCTATCTATCTCCTGAAAGAAAGGAGTAGCAAAACCATTTCCATATTTTTGATATGTAAACTACACATGAGTCACTAGGAATCAGACTCAAAGAGGATTGTGCACTAGTGGAGATTTCAAAATGTAAAAAGTTGCATGATTATTCATAGCTATGAAGATAAATATTGAAAACTGGGCTCCCAAAAAGAATCTTCCCCTTAACCATTAAATGCTGTATATTTATACAATATATGAAATAGATTACAGGAGAACTAATTTCAATAAGCTCAGAGAAGTATCAGGCAAGTTGCCATGGACAGAAATCCTCAGGTCAAAAAATGTTCAGAAGAGATATAAAAAGGTTCTGAGGGCCTTGGTGGATCACAAGCTGAGCATGAGCCAACAGAGTGAAGCAACTGTAGGAAAAAAAGCAAATGTAATCTTAGGTTGAAGCATCAGAGTCAAGATCAAGATCAAGATCAGAGTCAAGATCAAGAAAAGTAATTGTTCCTCTCTATTCTACATTGGTCAGACTACACCTTGAATATTATATCCAGTTCTAGACACCACATTTAGGAAGGACATTGACAAACTGGAATATGTCCAGATGAAGAGAGGCCTGGAAAGAAATACTTATAAAGAATAGTTGGAGCCACTGGTTATATTTAGCCTTGAGAAGACTGTGAGAGATGTGATAGCCCTCTTAAAGTATCTGAAGGGTGATCATGTAGAAGATGGGGCAGAATTGATCACAGTGGTTTCAAAAACTAGGACACGAAATAGTAGGTTTAAATTACAAGTACCAGGAAGCAGACATCAGGAAGAATTTCCTACTGGCAAGAGTTGTTGAACTTATTACCTCAGTAAGTGATAGACTCTCCTTCACTAGAGGCATTTATACTGAGACTGGATGGCCATCCGTCTGAGATACTGTAGCAATAGAATCCTTCCCTGGGCAGGGGATTGAAATAGATGATCTCCACATACCCTCCCAACTCTTACATTCTACGAGTCTATGAAATGGAGACCAACCAATATTTTATCTCCCTTCTCTCAGTCTGAATTTGAAAGTGAAGAGGGAAAATGTCACGCAATGGTTGCTTCAGTTTTGAAGATCATCTCATTTGTAAGAGTGGCAATACTTCTACTCTGAAATGCACATAATGCTCACAACAATTACAATTAAAAAAAAATCATAAAAGAGGTCTAGAAAAAATATGTACAGGAAGAAATAGTTGCAAGGAACAAGTTGAAGAATGCACTGTATGTTGCACCAGTAGGTAGACATTGCAGTATTGAAGGGGAGAAAAACTAGTGAAAATTGGTCCAAGTGACCTGTGTGATTGTTCAGACTGCCGTCCAATGAACTGGTGGGCAGCTTCAAGACCTGGGCTTTTCTCTCCTCTTTATCTTTAAGCTGGACTTGGACTGAACAGCCTTCCAAAGAGAGAATTGTCCTTGCAGGGCTCATAGCTGCTGTATATTTCAACACAGCCTTCAAAACAAAGATTAGATATTATTAGTTCTGAAGTTCTACCCACACACATTATTATAAAACCATCCATTTAAAACATGTTCTCTTCCTGGAGATAAATATTTATAGTGCATCATGCAGGTCAGTAAAGTCGCTTGAATCTGAATCACTCTGGACATTTTGTAAATCTCCCCTCATGATCCAGCTAAAGTTAAACACTTGTTAAGTATGACTCATTTCAGTGATCTTTTCAATGATAAGCAGATTTTAAATATCTCTTACTGAAATCAATGGGATTTAAAGGCAATTCTTGCTTGCATTCTTAAAGTAAGTTAAAAACTGTCCCTGTATGTTAGCAGGAATTTGGGTAGAAACATCATTGTATTTCATGGGTGTCACTGTTGGAGAAGAGGGGCAGGAGGGAACAAATGACAGATGTGCAGAATGACATTATAAAACAAATGACATGACTTCTATACTTGGGTCAGGTGTTGGAATACAATTACAAATTTGCATTACTTTGCAGGTGTCATTATTTTGGCAGTTTGCAAGAACAAAATACCTTAGAAAGCAACGTCCAATGTCCTGAGACTACCCGAAAGCTATTGCGTAAACGTTATGGGTCTAGACCAGTGTTTCTCGACCTTAGCAACTTTAAGATATGTGGGCTTCAACTCCCAGGATTCCCCAGCCAGCCATGGCATACAAGTTGCCAAGGTTGAGAAACACTAATCTAGACAAAGTATATACCAAGTGGCTTGTAGATTTTATCTACTGTACTGAGCTATTGCTGAATAGTGTTGGAAAATATATTTTCTCACCCTCAATTATATGGTAGTCTTTTCTCCCTCAGTCTCAAGAGTTCTTTAGAATTTCCTTAGAATTTATTTTGATAGTGCTCTTGATCTTATTTTATCATTCGAGATGGAGAAAAGGGCTGGTGTGGTTGTTTTCTGTATGCAGGATATTCACATTCATGCTTTATTGAATTCTGCGGCCACCCATAAGAATTTCATCAAAATCCTTTTCCTTTTAGCCCTTTTTGTTTAAAAGCAGTTTATTTTCTGGCCAGTTGTCTGAGAATGGTTGCAGAAGATGCACACCACCAGGAATTTTTCAGCTAATCCTTTCAACATGGCTGCCAATTTTAATACTGTACAGTTGATAAAAACCAACCATCTTTTAATTAACTTAATTATAGTAGGAAGCCCTGGTGTCCAGCTTTACATACAATAGCACTCTGTTTGCATGCTGGATAGGACATTGTGGTCTTTAGATGTGCCTTCTGTTTGAAGGGTTGTCCACTGTCCAGCTGAAGTCCAGTTTAAATCTAAAGACCCATAAGAATGAGAGCAGTTCACCAATAACTTCTGAAGAGCAGACAGAACAAGTACATAATCTTCCCCACTATGGTAGTAATTATTTCTACAAGTGCATCTATAAATCAGTGTGTTCAGCTTTATGCAAATCAATTCCTCTTCTGCTTTTTTGGGGGGCGTGTGTGCCTATGACGCATGGAGGCTACTCTGATCCTATTTAGGATTTCAACATGAATGAATTTTCAGGCAGATGTGTGTGCGCGTTTGCTATATTTGATGCAAACTGATGTGAAAATGGCACAAAGTAAACTCATAAATGAGTCACAAGAAATAAAGTACATCAAAATTTGAATGTCCATCCGAAGTTATAGAAGGGCATGAGATATCATAGAACATTGGGGTTTGGGAGAAAGATTGAGTGACCATTTCACCCTGGCATCAAATTATACTTATAGTGGTAGCTGTGGACTATAAAATAATATACTTCCAACAAGAAAACAGATATTCTGTTATGCACAATCACCCATACAAAGAAACTGAATTGAACTGGAAAGCAGATATGTCCCTGAATTACTTAATCATTCTTATATATAGTAAATGACGGCGGGGGGGGGGGGATTTTGAACCCATTTACTTTAGCTTCCACACTCACTTCGACCCAGAAAAGACATCTAACTTTCCATCGGCTGGGTTTTATGTATCCTCTTAATCGAGAGGAGCTTTAAATCATCAGGATTATTCTTTTGCTTTATATTGCTTTATGGTATTTGTAAACTGCTTCGAATATCCTGTTTTTATTCCACTAAAGTAAGTACAATCTTGTGAGCCCCTGGCCACAGTCTGAAGCAGTTGCAATTCTCCAAGTGAGAAATAGGCTTCAGTCTCATTACAGCTGAACAACTTAATTGCAAAAGCAACAAAGCTTATAGAACCTGCCCTGACTGAAAGACAGGTTAGCCTGAAGCATATTTCTTGGTTTCATCACGAACATAATTCAATTATCTTCAACCTACCATTCTCCTTGATCCAAACCCTTAATAGTTTGGGGCAGGGATTAGGCTATCTTTTCTTAGATATGTTGATTACAATCTTTATTATCTGACAGCATGACCCATGGGAGGGTTTTGGGGAGGATGGAAATGGTAGTCAACCACATTTCAAGAGCACTAGATTAGGGAAGGCTATATTAGATCATTGCACCGGTACAGGACTTCTTCCACAAAACTCTGCCTCCAATGGTGGCGAAGCCACAATCTCTACATCTGAGCCTCTAACATCTGAATCTCATAGTGGTGATAACTCATAAATCAGATAGTCCCTACTAGAGATCATTGTGCTATCCATTGGCTTGGATACACTTCCCCTGACTCTTTTATCAGATTTGAAAACTGTAGGTGAGATGTTTCAAACTACCTATAACCAGCTTCACCACAATTAACACTTGAGGCATCGAAGGTGTCCTTTGTGTCTTCTTATTTTTAATTTGATATAGGAACTCTTCACCTGCTTTACTGAACAAAAATTTGGGGTGTAACACACACACACATACACACACACACACACACACATTTTCTACCAAGATGTAGAGAATTGACATTGTGCAACACTTTGGTAATTTATCAGGTTATTCAATTAATTGGAGTAAATCTCATGTACTTCATAGAGACTCTAATGTTTTAATGGAAATTTGTAATAAATAGGGCTTCAGCAGTTGCTTGAATTTTTATATCTTGAATGAATTATTCCAAAGAAACTTCCGTCATTTGTGGGTGTAAATATATTAACTGGTTTTTATCTCATATAAAAACCAACATAAATGGATGGATAAAAATCCAGTTGATGTTATAGGAAAAGATAAATGTTATAAAAATGAATTTTACTTCAAGACTGATGTACTTACTTAAAGGTATTAGCACAGGAATAGTTCTAAATTATTTTAAGCTTTCTAATAAAATATTAAGATTGTTTTAATGGAGACGACAAAGCCCTAGCTTTTCCCTACTTGAATTATGGCCATTCATTTGTTGCATAAACCTTCCCAATGAAAGAGACTCTGGGTAGTATACAAGAAAGCAAGAATAAACATAAAAATATAACATTGAGGTAATGAGATACACTACCAAGGAGTCCCCACAATAATTCCATTGGGCCAAAGGCATGATGCTGTGAATTCTAGTCCTGCTTTAGGCATGAAGCCAACTGGGTGACCTTGGGCCAGTCCCTCTCTCTCAGCCCTAGGAAGCAGGCAATGGCAAATCACTTCCGAAATCTTGCCAGGAAACCTGCAGGAATTTGTCCAGACAGTTGCCAGGAGTCCACACTGATTCTAAGGCACACACACAAAAAAAGGCATGATGACATAATACTGTTTTTACTACGTTATGGAATGTAAGAAAGAAGAGACTAAATGCATTTCTGGGCAAAGGGTGTTAGAAAGCATAGGGGCCAATACCAAGAAGGCTTACTGCCTTTGCAAACTCCATGTACTTGTCTCCAGGAGCAGCAGCTGAAGTTGGCAAAGGCCATCCTGGCCACAGTTTCCACCTGTTGTTTAAGCAGGAGCTGTGAGTTCAGAGGAATCCCCAAGCATGTACTAATTCCTTTGGGGAAGTGCGACAGCATCTAGAGTAACTAATGGAACAGGTTCTATTGGATTTCCCATAAGTGTATGGACAAATAGCAATTCCAGATTGGTAGGATTTAATCTGAGCTTGTCTCACCCCATTCAGATCCTAACAGACTGCAGACTTTTCATGGCATCTCTGGCTTCGCCCAGGGTGATGTTGGATTAATGGTGTCATTGGCTATGATATGAAGGGGGATTTAACTTTCCTGATTTTCAACCTAGATCCTAGGAAAGATATTACTTTGTAAATTCATAATATTACTTGATTCTCTTGATTTCACAATTTCACAATGCATTAGCAGCATCTAGAATTCCTAAATTGCTATCATTATTGGAATGTGTTTTGAATGAGTGCAATGAAAGATTATTGTTAAGATGTGTATTAGTTATTTGCAAGTTCTTTGGAGTAAAAAAATATCCCATATTAAGTAATCAGTAGGTAAGGGTCTTAAAGAATATTAAGCATTTCAGACAATCCTAAGATGAGACTAATTAAGAAAAAGGTTGTTCTCCCCCCCCCTTACCTTTACTGGGCACCGCAGATAATATTTTAAAACAGTTGGCTACCAGCCTCATTATTTTGGAAATGAACATACTGTATAGCCGAATCTCAGTTATGAAATGGGTATAGAGTAGCAGTGATAAGGGTATGTTGTTTTCAAGTTCTGCTCTAGGCTTTCTGGAGGTGGCTGGTGGGTCATTGCAGAAAGAAATTTGCTAGACTAGATATGCTGGTTTGATCCAGCAAGGTTTTCTTTAGGTTCTGAATCTCAACAAACATTAGGAAAAACCTTCAACACGTACATCTCAAGATCAAGGTTGCCTCTCAAATCAGACTGCCATAAGTGTGTTGAAAGATGTAGTTCCTACAGCCGAAATGTATCTGGTATTTCATGTTCAGAAGAAGACAGACTTGTTTAGCTGTAGGGAAAGCTTATTTATTGGATTTCGAGGCCACCTGATTCAAAAAAGATTGGGTGTCTTACAATTTTAAAATAATACATAATATAAAAGAAAAACATGAATGACCAGACAAAATCACACAAATAGCAATCAAAAGTCCATCCGTGGCTCCACATACACTCTAATCCCAGGCCTGGCAACAGAGTTGAAGGAACTGGGTTGGTTACCTGGAAAATAGAAGACTGAGGATAGACCTGATGAATATTCTTGAATACTGGAAGAGAGGGCACATAAAAGAGAACAAAGACTTACTCTTTTTTTAGGGAGGATTGTAGAGAGGGTGGTGGGCTCTCAGCTTCAGAGAGCCCCGGATGGACCCTTTTCAGTCAGGGTTCAGGCTAGGTTATAGAACTGAGATGGCATTGATCACACTTGTGGATGACTTTTAGAGGGTTTGGGATGGGGGTGGCATGGTGGTTTTTGATACTGTCAACCATGATATCCTTCTGGACCAGCTTGGGGACTGGGAGAGGGGGCACTGTTTGCAGTGGTTCTCCTCCTTCCCTTGTGGCTGGTTTCAGCCAGTCAGTGTTAGTAGGGGGTGGAGGTACATCCCTAGGCCACTTTCATGTGGGGCGCTTCAGGGCTCTGGTCGCTCTCCTCACCTGTTTAACATCTACACAAGACTGCTGGATGAGGTCATTTTATGACATGGGGTGCAGTATCATCAGTATGTGGAGGATATTCAGTTATACATCTCTACCCCATGCTGGGCAGGTGATGCCTTTCAGGTACTTACCAATGCCTGGGGCTGTGAGGGCCTGGAGGGGAGAAACCAGCTTAGATTCAACCTTGGCAAGATGGATGGCCTTGGGGTTTTGGCCCCCTGGGGTCCAGTGAGTTGTTATCCTTGATTCTCGACAGGGTAGCACAACCCCAGAATTGGTGCACAAATTGGAGGTCCTCTTGGATTCTTGGCTCCTGCTTGAGGAGCTGGTGGCATCTGTGGCTAGGGAGGCCTTTCCACATGTCCATCTTCTTGCCAATTGCACCCTTTCCTGGTCCAACATGCAGTGGCACATACGGTTCTGGGCACTTCATGTTTTGCCCATGTTGCCATGCTCACTGTTGCATGAGCTGCACTGGCTTCCAGTTGCTTCCTGTATGCAATTCAAGGTGCTGGTTGTGATCTTTAAAGTCCCTCATGGCATGGAGCCAGGTTATTTGTGAGTGCACTCCAGGTCTCTTCCCTTAAATGTTGCCATCTAGTGAGACTTCAGAGATTGCCTTTTCTGTGTCTGCCCTGACTCTTTGGAACAGCCTTTCCCCTGAGATTTGGAAGGCCCCCACCCTATTAGCTTTCCAGGGGCTGTGAAGACCTGGCTCTCCACCTAGACAGTGGGCTAGGATTAAAGTGAGCCCAGCAAATATAAATGTAGATTTGGCAAGACGTTGTGGCACTGTGATGGGATATGTAATGTTGTGGGGTTTTGTGGGTCATATTTATTCTGATTTTATGGAATGTTGTTGTGAGCTGCCTAGGATTATCATGTCATTAGCAAGATAGGCAGCCATATAAATTTATAAATATGCTGGAGGACAGGTCTACATATAAATAGCAGGAGGGCAAGTTGCCCCTGAATATTAGGAGAAACTTATTGATGGTATGAGAAGCTCAAGGGTGGAGCTACTTGTGTAGAGAAGGTCCAAATCTGACTGGTGATCTTCAAGCATAAGTTAAGAACAGGGGCAACCACCCACAATGAGAGTCACAGTTTTTTTGAGCTTAAGAAAAGGAAGATGAACGATATATACCATTCTAAAGATAGACTCTACATATAGGTAGTTCTTGTTTAGCGACTGCCTCATTTAGTGACTGTTCACAGTTACGATGGTGATGAAAAAGTAACTTTATGACAAACCCATGCATTTACAACCTTCACTGGTCTATAAAGCAAAGGAAAGCTGAAGTAAAATCATAAGCACAGTCATGGTTTCACTTAGCGACCACTTCACTTAACAACCGAGTTGCCAGTCCCAATTGTGGTGGCTAAATGAGGATTACCTGTAGTTGCAATATTGTTCTTGCAACATTGCTGAGCACCAAGACCCGGATAGCTCCGAGAGCTAATAAAACAAGACCAGTTGTATCCTGCCTCCTGGTGGTCAGGATAAATAAAAATACCATTCAGGATACACACTGTAAAAATAGAGAAATTCCCACCCATTGCGGGAGGAGCTAGAAGCCTTGTAAAACTTAATAGAAAAAGGACATGATATAACATTTATGTGTCTCTGAGAGCCTAAGAAAAGAAAGATGAAAGGCATATACCATTCTAAACTGTATATACCATTCTTCTACAAAACACTTTACTCCTTTCTGGCTTCCGGCTTTTCACTTCTGTTGTTGACTGCAAAGTAATTTCTCATTACAAAATCTTGCAACTTGCTAATGCGTGTGCATAAAAAACAGTAAAGAGAAAACCAGAAAGAGATGCTCACTTCCTCTGACTGCCTGACAAAAATCATCATGGTTTATTGCCCTAATTAGTTTTCTTGGTATTTTATGCAAAGGTTCCAGGGTGCTTAGAAAGTTAATAGGGGGTAATGGAGTGGAACATGTGGAACGTCTTCTCACACCACACAGCACTCCTTTCCCTTGCTGATAACAAGTGCTCGGGGGGGGAGGGGAGAAATCCTTTTATTTTTTTTAAGAAACAAAAGTTCAGTTTGCTGGGGAGGCTGGTTTCATAATTAGCTTGCAATTGCTAAAGCCTGCATTAATACTTTCCACTGCAGGACATGAGTCTCTGGTCCAAAGGCTCAACCCCATAGCTGCATTAATGTGCATTCGTCCCACCCTTGAATCAGGACAACAGGGGGCCAGTATAATTTCCCCTGCCTGGCAGCTGAGCTCTATTCTGCCTCCGAAACAAACCTATGACTGGTGCTGTCCTTATAGTTTTAATACAGGATAAATAAAAGACAATGATGGCTAGATTCCCCCCCCCCCTCCTTTTACAGGCCGCCCAACTCAACACTGACTCTGGGCAGCATACAGATTAAAAACAGATGCAATACCTAAAAATGAACAAAAAGGTAAACATAGCAGTAAACATAACAGGGGAAGAAACACACCGTATCCAAAAAGCGGACACTGCACATCAAATGTACAGGGCATAAGGAACAGCCTAGAAGGACAGGAGGAAGAGCCGCTACCAAGGCAATGATTAGATAAGCGGGGCTTGAGCCTGGGCCAAGAAACTAATTTGAGAAAATGTCTCAAACAAGTGAATGTCTCCCTAGTTCACACAGAGATAACATGAGGGAGAGTGAAAGCACATTCTACCTGCAAGATTCTGTTACTGTAGCTTTACAATAAAAGTTGTCCTGACCTACATGGCATTGGTTTCTTAGTCTGGTCTATCTTAGTCTTAGTCTAGGCTTGGTATCAAATGAGTGCATTCAAACTTTTTCCCAGAGCTTCCGGCAAAAACGAGTTTCCAGATGTCACATCAAGAGTTGCAGGATCAGGCAATTCAAACCTTCAGGGGAACATTATTCTAAAGAGCAGGTGTCGTAACAGAGAAGATATGATTCCTAGGTCCTATCAGATGGTTTTGCTTAATGGATGAGACACAAAGTGTGCCCGCTGTGTTGGATCTTATGGGGCTCTCAGATAACCTTCCCACTCAGTGTCCCTGTGTTGGGAACCAGTAAATGTTTGGATATTTCTGAAGAAATAATGGGAAATATGTTCTTCTAGGGAGTTATCTAAGAGCCCTCCTGATAGTGCTGCATCAGCCAATCTTCTCCAATTTGGAACTGTTGTTTATCTTGGTAGTGTAACTTAATATAGCATGGGGAGAATGTGGATACATACAGAATGTGGTGCAGTGTTTAGAAACAAGAATAAGAATAATGTTTATGGTTCAGCTTTAAAATGCCCTCAAGGCAGTACGCTCTAGAAACACGAAGCATTCATATGAGCCATTGTTGTTATAGCAAGAGCTCTATAGGAAAGCAAGAACTTTCCAGTTTCAGTTGAAGATGTCAGGGATTGAAGCTACAACCTTCAGTTTGCAAAGTGTGTTTACACCCACTAAGCCACAGCCCCTTATTACATATGTGGCCTGTTCTCTGAATTTATCTTGACAAAGTGTATGGCAGGGAGAGCATAAGGGTAAGTAAAAAGCACGTTTATCCCTGTATAAGAGGTTGTCCCTTGGCCAACTGCTTGAGAACAAGACCAATCTTTCTTCCTGAGCCTTCCCTCCAAATAAATACTGTTCTCTCCCATTTAGGATTGGAATGGGTCCTGCTTCATAGATGGGAATCCTGTCTATCTGGAGGGCTAACCAGTCCATATTTTGTAGTTGAAGGTGATTTCTGCTTGAACGTTTTCCAGTTTAAATCCAGGTTTGGGGGGGAAGGGAAAATAATCACCTGTCAATGGTTATTATTATTTAAAGCATTTTATTGTATAGTTGTTTTTTAATTAAGAAACAAACTTCTCAGTTTAGCCCCCAAGTAGCAATGTGAGCAGGCATGCAAATCATCTAGCCACAATCTTCACTACAATGAGGTCAGTTGTGCTTCTATTTACCTTAAAATCAGTCAATGATTCAGATTTTCCATCTCTACCTATTAATTTCCATTAAAAAAAAACAACCTCCATATAAATGTGGCTTCTTCTTCTTCCTCCTCCTCCTCTCTCTTTCCATGTCATAGAATTGTGCATCCCTGTCAGGTGAAAGTAATACAAAGAGAGCAGAGACATATTTCCCTTAAAAAACTTTAGCTTACAATGCAGTGCCTTTTCTCAATGAAATGTGCTCTTCTGTGGGGCTATTTCTTGAAGGGGGATAGGCAGGGGAATAGTTTATCATTACTGATACTGTAAGTTGACAGTTTTGATTAGAAAAGTGGTATGAGTAAAGACAAACCTAGGCTCCCCAACTAGGAGTCCTCAAGAAATGTTGCATTACATCTCCCATTGGCTAAGGATGATGTGTGTTATAATCCAAGACAGTAATGAAAGAAGGTTGCCTAAAACAATCTGTACCATTGCTCCAATTCAAGTGGCAGTCCACTCTGGATGTATTTCACTTTTTGGTTTTTAAAATCAGAACAGAAGATCAAAGCATTCCTTTCATAGCTTCATTCCTACACTGGACCCATGGTAATGTCTCATCATCCATTCAGATAACATCCCTGGAGAGAAGGATTAGCTTTGCTAGGACCCAAAAGAATATTTATTTTTGTATTTCTTTCTGCAGTTCTGAATTGTTTTTTTGAAAAAGCTGATTTTAGTTTTAGGTTAAAAAAAAAACATATTAAAGCACTGAGAAAATTTCCCTCAGGTGATCCCAACGTCAGGTTGGGATTATACCTGATAATACCTGATTCCTGTTGCAACACTTACCTCTCTAGGCCATGCTTCTAATTGTAGACTTTGATGGAACTTCTAAAAGATGCTAGATTTCCTAGAGAATTTCCTAAAGTATTTCTTTTCGCAAAGTGCCTGATCATTGTCTTTCACAAATGGAACAGCCACAAATTGTTATCATGACTCTGTCTCTTTAAAGTCAAGTTCAGATTCAACATTCTACTTAGACAGATGGAGCTAATTACTTCAAGTGGCAAATAAATTGGCTTAGAGAGTAAGAGTATTTTAATGCACTAATTGGTGTTAAACTGCCAATGCCTCCTGCCAATGGATTGTAACTGGACCCCATACACTACTTGGCTGCACATTGCTATGTTGGCATGACTTTGGCCTCCAAGCCAAGGGGTAATTATCATTTGGGTCTTTTTGACTTCCTGCAGATCATTAGGAACCAAACAGGGAGGCTTTTGAGTTAGAAAAGGAATCTAGAGCTGATATTACTCAGGATAATTTGTAGGTTTTAATGTAACTTGCACAAGTGATGTTTATTTTGAATTCAAATAACTATCTGTAGGTGTACATATTTAAAGCAGAAATTAGCACTCAACATTCTCCCTCCATTTATGCCTTGTGATGTCATTATGCAAACCCTACCTGTTCATACGTGTCCCCATATCAGATGTAAGTATGTAAGGCACAAGGTTTGTGTCATGATATCACAGTGCATGCCTTGTCACTTGCCCTCCTTTACCCCATCCCATGGATACTGCACTTGCTGCCACTTACCCAGAGGAGTTTCTTCCATAAAGATGAAAGTAAACAAGTGATGGCTGTTATAAATCACTGGCTCCAGGACTTGATAACAGCCCTACTACCTTTCTTCTTCCTAAATAGCATTTTCAGTCTCCCACTGGCTATGTGACATATAGCCTCTGGGCCAGACTGGCCACTTCCAGAATCTTACTTTATCCTGCAGGCAATATAATCAGGCAGTGTTAAGAGTCTGCAATACCAACCTTCTACGATACAAATCTACATTCCTGCCTCCTCCCAGTCTTTCTTTTGCCTAATGTGGATAGCAATTCTAGTGTGAATTAGATGTTAAATGAAGTCATGGCCCTTTGCTATTGATCACACAGAATCTGAAGAGCCTCTTTTAAAACCTGCCAGGCTCGCTTTCCTTCCTTTCTCTTACCTACTATTTATGCATACCACTTGGAAATAGCACTGCTTCCTCGAAACAAAAGAGGATGTACATTATAATAGGTGGGATATGTGGCTACATTAGAGGATCAGTAGAGGAGGGAACTTGTAACAGTTGCCTCAGCCTATTTCATTAGGCAATAAAGCAAGCTGTTTCCATTTCCAGAGGATGGGGAGTGTATAGTTAATGTTCTGATCAACTTGGATGGATGAAGGGTAACCAGTATGCATCATTTGAAGAAAGATTTGCAAAGTAATATTCTGCAGTCCAATATTTTGTGGGGGTGATGGTTTAGCATGCATTAAAGAACCACCCCAAAAGCTAAATTGCTGTTATTATCCTAATACTGCAGATGGGGACTGAAAAGTTATAATGGATGTTAAATTTACAGCAGAGAAAATGTAGCCTTTTTAGCTACTGCGCTAAATTTGTATTCTTTGTCAAGATCAAATTTATGTTAATCGAAAGCAGGCATGGAAAATCGTGATGCTGTTGGACTAAAGTTCCCATCATAGCCATGGCAGCTAATGCAATGGATCCTGTTTTGGCCATGAAATTTGAAGGCACATCACCTGGATGAGAATTGCAGCAGGATGCAGAAGGTTAAGGTTTCCTCAGTCCTAATACTTGTGGGCTTATCCAAAACACTAATCCAAAGTATGAGTCCTCCACTCTTATTCTGGAATACAGAAAATAGGATAAGCATAGCTACTAGCTACTTTTAAATGTAATGTTTCAATTTTCTCTCAGCCGGGTCGGTTTCCTAATTTAACCAGATGGTTCTTGAAAATATTTGAGATTGCAACAAGGCATGCAAAATATGCCTGACCGGTATCCTGGATAGCTCTTCCACACTGAAAGGTTACTATGAACAGATACAAGAACTCTCTTCCAGATAAAGGGAGAGTTAAGAATCCAAGGGGTCTGATTTCTTCAGACTGGAATCAGTAGACTGACAAAGATAGGTAGTGTGGTGCCTGTAGAGGCTAATGTGCCCTTAGACATCTTCTTTGATGCCCACCAGGCTCACTGCCCTGCCTGATTTTTTAAAAATATAGGAAGAAGGCCTTCCACAAAAATAACCCCACCATCTAGTATCACACTTATTACAGGGCCAGTGGTGTAGAAAAGAGCTCCTGGGAACAGTGCTTCCTGATAAATGAACAGGCAAGCCTTACATGGCAGCCATACATTCCAAATATGTCCCTGGTCCAGAAGATTTGCCAATCCTTAATTAAGAAAATAGAGAGAATACTTCAGACTCAGAAAGTGATAGCAGAAGATCTCCTATGGAAAGGAAAAACATAAGGGCTCTGAAGCACCAGATAGGGATGACGAGTGCCTCTCCCATACTGATGCTTTCTCTGAGTCCATGACCTTACCCCCCAAATGCTAGGAGGCCTTGACAATTAGCTTTCAATGCACATGTGTAAAATAGGGATATGGTGGTACACACACAGTGAAGGTCAGAAAGCAGATTTTAATAAACTCAGAGCAGCGATAAGGAGGATTCCATGACAGGAGAAGAAGCTCAAGATGGATGGACATTCTTAAAAAAGATAGATATTAAAAGAAAACAGGTCACCAAGGAAGATTATGTATAGGTGCGCTAGATTTGTAGAGAGAGTCTC
This sequence comes from Python bivittatus, assembly GCF_059951505.1. Classification (NCBI taxonomy): domain Eukaryota; kingdom Metazoa; phylum Chordata; class Lepidosauria; order Squamata; family Pythonidae; genus Python; species Python bivittatus. The sequence continues at coordinate 86,181,722 of NW_028277098.1, forward strand.
AGGAAAGTTAAAGCTCAGAATGAGTTGAGGTGAGCAAAGAGTGCTAACTATAAAAAGGGCTTCTTGTGTGTTCAAAATAAAGAGAAAAGAAACAGAGTACCAGCTGCTCAGTGAAATATAACAAATAATAAAGGTTAGCTACTCAATTCCTATTTGACTCTGGCTTTTCTGAGAGGAGGATATATGTTATTTATGCCAGCCAATGAACCTCTAGTTGAAGGATCAGGATTCTAGCTGGAGCTTGATAAAAATATGGTCAAGGATTTCTTGTGACTTAAATGAGTTCAGATATCCAGGGCCAGATTAATTGCATTCTAGCATACTGAAGAAAATTGCTTATGGTCTAGCCTTACGTTTTATGAATTAACTCAGGAGAAATCATAGAGAAATAGTCAAGTACCAGATAACAAGGAGAAAGTATCATCCCTATATTCAAAACATAAGGAAAGGATCCAGGAGCTATAGACCAATCAGCAATAGCAATATTTGGGAAAATTCTATAGCATATAGTGATTAAATTGTAAGCATCATGAAGGCAATGCAGTTATAACCAGAAAATCATGGTTTACAAGAACAAGTTTTCTTAGACTAATAGTATTTCACAATCAGGTAACTAACTTGTTTAGTAGATAAGGGGAATGTTGTGAACTAATATATCTTGTTTCAGCAAAGTACCCTATTAGCAAGATAATTAAACATGGGCCCAATGAAATGTCCATTCAGTGGATATGCAGCTGACTTGAAAACTGCTCCATCAATGGTTAACAATAGTTCCTTGATAAATTAGAGGACAATATCAAGTGGAATGTCCCCAGGATTCACTTTCTGGACCCAGTACTCTTCAACATGTTCATTAAACATTTGATGGAGGGAATGTTTATCACGTTTTCAAGTAACAAAAAACCAGTGGGATAGCTGATGCTTTAGAAAAGGGGAACAAAATTAAAAATGAACTTACTAAGTTGAAGCAAGCTAAAAATAACACAATGAAATTGAATAGAGACAAATATGAAGTTATTCAGTCAAACAATACATTAAATGAGCAAGTATAGGATAGGGACTGCCTGGCTTAATAACAATAATTGTGAAAAGTAATTGTGATTTTGGAATTGTAGTTGATCACAAGCTTAATGTAGGCCAGTAATGTAGCATGGCTGGCAAAATGACAAATGCAATTCAGGATGCATCTCTAGTTCACTGCAGATGTCCATATCTAACCATCCAAGGCTGAACTTTAAAAAAAAATAAGCAGACTCAGACATTGTGAGTAATGGATGGGAAACCATCAAGAAATCCCACGAATGTAGATTAAACTGGAAAATGAGAAAATAACCAAGAATAAGGTAAGAGTAAACTATACTGTTGCGAGGAAAACAACATGGATGTGCCCATAAAGTCATAGGAGTCAAGTTTGATCTGAGGGAGATTTTATTTATAGAAGTATAGTTTCCAGATCATAGCAGTTCTACTATATTTTATACTGAGCAGACTATACAGTAAATATTGTGTCCAGTTCTGGACATTTTATTTTAAGAAAGACTCCAAGAAATTGAAACCAATTTGGAGAATGGTAACTAGATGAACAGGGGACAGGAAACGAGGTCTTGTGAGGAGAAACTACAGGAACTGGAAATGCTTAGCCCTGAGAAAAGGAAAGGTTTATATAGGGTGGGGTGGTGGGGGCAGGGAGTATATGAAGGATCTTTTCAACTACCTGCAGGAATCTCACGCAGAAGGCCAAGATCTGTCCCAGAGTACAGGGTACAGAATAATGGGTTGTTGTTGTATCTTGGCCATATCTCAACCAATCTTTCCCAAATTTGGTAAGAATATGGAGGTGATTCAGAACTTTTATCTGTACCAACTTTCATGAACCTGAAATGTATATATTTGCATTGTTTTATGAGGAACAGAATCTGCAGAAAATCTATAGCAGAAAGCAGCATTTCTGATCTGATCTTATATACAACCTATGAATTTCTCATCTGATTTTATGCATACTCTATCAATTAATTCCAGCAGAGGATTTAGAGTTCTTATACATTTTTGCCCATGTGTGATTTCTTAAAACTTTGCAGGATGGGGAGTATATAAATAACATTATTTATTTAAAATAAAATATGTGGTTATTTTGGCATTGGATGAAGATTGTGTGTATATGTGTAGCAATCTGCCCCACTGCACAATGCTGGAATATACATTAGCCATGTTTGATTTTAAGAAAGTCATTAATTCACAAAACTTCTTGAAACCTCTCCCTCTATACCCCTTCCCCTTTATGTGGTTTTAATTGTCTGTAATGCAATAAAAAACAGTTACTAAATCACAGGGGCATTTCCATTTTCTCAAAATTATTTCCGAAATGTGTGGGATTTTATAGTATTATTATTTTATTGTACAAAAGTCATCTGTACCCACTCAGTGACGTTTGATAGTAGAGGGGAAATTTCTAACTTTCCCTCCTTAATTCTAAATATAACAATATCTGAAGGATAACAGAAGATGCAAACGATCTTCAAACATTGTCTCTTGTGTGACAGAAATGGTTTCCACATTAAAAACAAACAGATCAAATCTCATGTCAAAGCCACATATTTAGATATTGGTCTCTAGCATTTGTTAGAAAATGAAGGAGAAGTGTGTATTTTATATCAACGCCACTATAGAATCTTCTAACTGTTAGAGAAAGACTAAGACCTAGCTCTGCCAGCTTGCATGGGGCGATGAGAGTTTTAATCAATCCTGGGGGTGGCTGGTGACCTGATGTCACTCCTGAGTTATTCACCAATTCCATCATTCTTGGAATTTATTTATTATTTTTAAGATTGTTTTTATATTGTATTTTAATTGATTTTATCTTCTTTGTAAACCACCCAGAGTTGCTTTTCAATGAGATGGGTGGTGACAAATTTGATGAATGAATGAATGAATGAATGAATGAATGAATGAATGAATGAATGAATGAACGAACAAACTTCTCTGTCATGGTGCTATGCTACTGAACAGCCTCCCCCAAGATCTGGAGGGCCCCAACTCTCTTGGCTTTCCAGAAAGCTGTGAAGACCTGACTCTTCCCTCAAGTGTTAGGCTGGGATATTTGCTGAGCCCAGTAAAAGTGCAATTGTATTGTCAGTTGTTTCTTTTGATTAGAACTACATAGGTTTGGGTAAGGGTTAAGAAAGCATCCACTTTCCTCTTTTATATTAACCACAAGGATTCTGGTAGTTTCTGAAGTCACTATTAACCACTATTTTAACTGCAGTGCCAAAATCCAAGCAATTTCTCATTTTTTTTCCTCTGCAAAAGAGACTTCTGTTTTTCTACCTTATTCTCAAGATGCTTGAGAACTCCTCCTGGATTTCTCTTGGCAATGCCATTAAGATTGCTTATACAACCTGCTTCTATTGTTTAGATGATTGCACAATAAAAGGAAGTATTCTGAGAATGTGTTGTATACTGATAGCAGACAGAATAATAGAGTACAGCAAAATGTGATTGGGCTTCGTGGAGATACAAGAAAAAATGAGAATAGTGATATATGAATATCATAAACAGGTAAAAGAGTTTCTGCATGTGGGGCAAACCATTTTTGGGTGCTATCAAGAGTGGATTTTTGGGGAAAAAGGAACATAAAAAAAAGGAAAGGATTGGAATAAATGACAATGAAAGTAGAATGACTGCAGGAAAATAAAACTATGAGTGCTATATCAGAAAGTATTGTAAGATAAAACAGAATGGAATAGAACAATAATATAAGGAAAGATAATATAGAAACTGCTTTGAACAGAGTGAAAACAATTATCAGAGTGGCACAGAAATGCATGGAGAAGTATGAAAAAGGATGATTACTAGAATGATGAAATGAAGGAGTTTGAGATGAGAAAAAATGCATATAAAATGAAAAAAAAAGGAGAGAACTATACAAGGTCCATATAGACAAAAAAGAGAACTGCAAAGAATGTAGTTGAAGAAAACAAGGAAATGTTAAAATGAAAAGAAGCAGAGAAATTGCAGATCAACTATGATGGAAATAAACATGATTTTGGAAGCAGCTGAAGAGGGTTAAACAATGAGCCTCCAAAAGAGTGAAAGGTTTTAAAATAAAAGTGATGAAATTATTAGGGATCAAACTAAAGTGAGGGAATGCTGGAAGGAGAATTGTATGAGAATTGTAGTGATATCTTGAATAGTACAATTGAAACAAATGCTATAAATGTTATTATTCAACTAATATGGATGAAAAGGAAGTCGTAAATGTTGTAAAATGGTAAGACTGCAAGTGTAGATGGTGTAAGGGGGAAGTTTTATAATAAAGATATGGTTTGCTTATGGAGTGTTTATCTGACTTGTGAAGACTTAATCGGTTCCTGATGATTGAAAGAATGTCATTGTTTTCAAAAGGAATTATAGCAAGAGTGAATGCAAAAAATACAGGGCAATTAGATGTACCTGGGAAGGTGTTTGGCAGAAATTTGACTGTAAGGGTACAAGAGGTGACAATGAGCAAATGTGTTTTTATATTGAGCAGACCAGATGTTTGCTCTTCATTTTTTTGCAGACCAGGTTTTTGCAAATCATTGAGAAATATAAGAATGTAAGTTTATTGTACATTTTTTTATTATCATTTGAGTGTGTGCTTGAAGTGAATAGGCTTGAATTATGGAATGTTTTGTGCAAATGTGCAGTTGAAGGTTGGATGTTGTTTGTGATAAAAGTTGTGTATGATGGAAGTAAAACATTCATGAGAATAAATCTAATGCATAGGAAATGGTTCAGCTTTGAGCAGGGAATAAGACAAGGATGTGTGACATCCCCTTGCTTATTTAATGTATGTATGCATGAAGATGTAAGGGATGATTGTAGTGACATTAAAGGTGTGTGGGTTAGAGATGGAAATATATGTATGCTTTCGTATGCAGATGATACCTTGTTTTTTGCTGAAAACCTAAATGATTTGCAAAGAATGTTAAGTAGATTATATGATCCAATGCAGAGTATGAATCTGCAAATTAATATATTGAGGATAAAAGTAGTTGTATTTGGCAGGGAAGATGAAGTGAATGATTGCAAGTCATGTATAAATAGCAAAAAACAAAACAAAAACTAGAGCAAGTTAGATGAATTTGTATACTTTGGTAGAATGTTTATTAAAGTTGGGAACATGAATTGAGAAATATGAAGATATGCAAATGCTGGTAAAAAGTTAGTGGGCAATATTTGATTTGTTGTGAGGAATGATTTAAAAAAAAAAAAGTGAAAATGATTGTGTATATGAGTATGTTTCTGCCCACTTTGTTATTTGGAAGTGTGAGTTGGGTACCACAGGGCAAATATAAAAGTAAGTTGACTGCAGTGGGTATGAGTAATTTAAGAAGTGTGATGGGGACTGCAGAAGTGGTAAAACAAGAAGAGTTAAGTTTAAGAATGGCAAATGAACCAAGAGTGGGAAATGAATCAAGGCTGAAAAATGAATGACCACTATAAAAGAAATATGCTGCTGTGGTTTGCTCATATAGATGGAAAAGAAATATATGAAGGAAGAGGGAAGACCAAGATATTTGCAGTTGGATGGGGTAGATGAGATCATCAAAAAGAGAGAGGTAGATAAGTGTTAAGAATAAAAGGCAATGTATGAAGTAGTATATCAATGTGGTGGAAACACAAAGGGTTTGCAAAGACAGAAAGTATGAAGAGATACAAGTTTATCTATATTTTCTCTTTTTTTTTTTCTTATCTCATGCCTTCTGGTTCATTGATTTGCTATTTCATACTCCTTTTCTGCACTCTGCAAAGTGGGGTTGGCATGAAAGGTATACATGTGTGTAAAGACAGAACACACACATACATACACACACACACACCTCTTAGCCAACTTTATAAGTAAATAAGTTCCAGAATAACATACTCTGCTTATAAGAACTTCATCAAAATATTTTTCTCTTTTGAAAGAAATCCCAGAAGCAAATTATCTTTCTTTAGATTCAGTGAAAACTTGTAGGGAGAAAAACAGAAAATTTCTGTTTCTTGGCAGAGAATTTCTGCAAAGGCCACATGAACATATTATATAAATGAATTATATTTATCTCCAAATTTGTGATCATCCCATTTTTAAAAAAATAATAATTGAAATATTCTTTTTGCATAAAACAAGATGACCAAAATCTCATGAGATAACCAACTCTTTCAAGATCTCGGTATTCTCACAGGTCTCATGGGATTTTAATCATTTTTGTTATGTTTTTACCTTTGGGCAGGTGTCCATGACATTGTAAGGTATAAAGCAGTGCTTTTCAAAGATGCTGGCTGGAGAATTCTTGGAGTTGAGATCCACACATAAATCAACAGAGTTTTATGGTATAAAGCAACAGAGCCTGTCCTCTTCTATTCATAACAGTTGCATTCACACAACATACTAAGCCATAACATAGCCTTGTTCTTTTTGTTTTGGCTTAGCAAGTGTGAGAAGTGTGAGATTACAGAGCTAACCCTTCTTCCTCTAAGAACTGCAATAAGCAGCCAGTAGTCCTTAAAGCTTTTTAAAGCCCTCTGCTGCCTGCAGAACTTTACTGAAACAAGAGGTCTAAGAGGGCGAGAATCCTTCGGTTCTTACTCTATGAAGATCTGATAGCTACTTCCCTTCTGGAGCTGTGACCTTCCTTGAGGTAATGTATTTGTACTGGAGACCTCTTCTGTCAGGCTTCCTGCAGGTACAGCTTGATTCATGATTCTTAAGACACTCAACCCCCATCACTGCACTCTGTAGCCAACAAACAGCAGAACATTATGAACTCAGCACATAAAAGCTTATTGCAGACTGGAAGTCATCATCTCTACGCTGGAGATCAGCTACTATCAAGTACAGGAATCCAGCCATATATATGTGTCACTCCTGGTGTTTATACACTAGGTCTCTTCCTCCTGTCTGTTCATGGTAATGGACTGTTTTTAGAATAGACTATGGAGAGTACCTGCACCATGTTTATATAATTGTCTGATTTGCTCTGTGGCTCTTTGCTTAAGCCCTCCATCTTTTTTTCTCCTTCTCCTCATCCTTTGTATCTAGATCAGTGTTTTTCAACCTTGGCAACTTGAAGATGTCTGGACTTCAACTCTCAGAATTCCCCAGCCAGCCATCTGCTGATGGATAGAGAATAAATAAGATGAATGGGTCAGCCTGCAATGCTCACAACTTTTGACAGGCAGCACAACTTTTTAAAACTGCCCCTTGAGCTTGTGTGCATTGATGGCAAAGGTGGATTGTTTCAATTGGCCAGTGTTGGGGCAACAGAATAAAGTTACATGGAAACATGTCTTAGTCCAGTTCATTTTTCCCCTGGGCCTGATCTGCTGGCATGTCATAAGTGCCAACAATATAAATACGTAGTGACAATGGATAAGTGTCCCTCACCCTCTACCCCTTCTTACTGCAGCAAAGCAAACAGTTTAATCCCCACAGCTTGTTGGGCAGCAAACGGCCAATTTGTCTTCTTCAGTGTCCCCATTTGTCTCTCAGAGAACTGAATGAAAATATTCCTGGGCAACAGGTGGGCATGTTTCCATTGCACTTAACCCAGACTTCTGCCACTGTTGTTTTTAAAAATGAAATTTCATTTTGACACAGACAAGCTATTGACTTTGAGACGTGAGCCAACTGCAAATATGCTGGCTGCTTCTGCAACAAGTTTTCTTCACAAGGCAATTTGACTCTAGTCCAGCACCCTGCTTTGATGGAAATTGGGTCTCTACTTTTTCCTTTTGCGCTGTCCCCTTCATCCTCAGATTAGTCAGAAAAGCTAGAAGGGTGAACAGGGAAAAAGAAATCAAACTTGATTTTGCCTTCCTTGTGCAAACCCATGCTAGAAATTTGTCTTACAAGATACATTCAGAGTTGACTTCAAAATAATCCTGGCCTTCTGTTTGCTTCTATAGCACCCCAATCTTAAATATATGGATTTATTTATTCTCTGGCTTTGTATTTCATACTGCCTTCAGAAGCTTGGGCTTGAGAAATTTTAAGGTTTTCAGAGCAAGTTAGAAGATTTTTTTTTAAAACAACAACAGCAACCCCCCCACCCCTCAAAACGTGTTTGAGGACTGAACATGATCCAAAATTATGCTGAACTGGAAAACAGAAAATCATGAGGGAGGTACAAAGAAATGGAGTAAGATAAAAGTATAAATCTGTAAATTTATGGTGCTGCCAAAAATTCTGGGAGTTGCAGTCCAAACACATCTGGAAATAACCAGATAGGGGGAGGTTGGGCTCAAGGATTTCCTTCTCCCATGTGAAACTTGGTATGTTATGTGTGTTTTTATATAAGTATGCATATCTAAATATTCTCATGAAATATATTTTTGAATCCCACTTATCAGGCAGCTTAGGTTATATCATTCCATGGTTACTTATAGCCCAAAATTAGTTTATTGTTTTATAAGGACAGGCTAATGGGGTGATTGACCTACAGTTAAGCATGTCTTGAGTGTGTCAAAAGACAGGACAACTATGTGACAGAAGCCTCACCTCTCTTTATCACATACAGATAAAAAGGATGAGGCTCTGATCACATAGATGCAGCCATCATCTGGACTTTTTTGATACTCCCAGTAGACTTCCCTGCATCAGTAGAACTGCAAATGAAGATCCTTTCAGTTCAGAGCAGATGATGATGCAGACATGAGGAATGAGGAATGTGTAAAAAATGGCAAGGAATGGCAAAGCAAAAGGAACTATGAAGTTCAGTTGCTCTAACAAGCTGCTGAAGCCTGGCAATCCCATCTTTTAAGAACATACAGTACATCCACGCATATGTGTCATATATGCCTCTATAAATATATTGGTATACCTGCATATACATGTGTGTGTGTATCTGTATGCGTTTATCTCTATACGCAAGTGAATGTAGACCAAACATGGAAACACACGTGTAGACATATATATACATATACACACACATATATGAAATATTTTGGATTTGGGGGTGAAAATATATACCCTAAATGCTTCCACTTGCCCCACCCATCCTGGTTTTTTTCATTTGCGCTCTCCCTCTGTTTTCAATTGCCCCAAAGGATGTCAAGGAAATTAAAGGCTTCTCTTGACTTTTCAGGTGATCTACAGCCTCAAGTACTTTGAAGCAACAGATGAAGCCTTAGAAAAGGACAACCCCAAGGAGCGCTGAAAGTACCCAGCCAGGCCAATCCTGATGGTTCTGAAATATCTGCTCGTTGAGTAACAATTCTGACTGTTTCATAACAGGCTGGAGTGTTTCCTCTTTGTGTATATATTATATGAACCAAAAGCCACTGACACTTGCCACGGTTGCTGGAAACATGTACAGATAAAGTTTCAGGGACCTCTGCTGTCTTAGCAGAAGAAAAGCAAGCAGTGTCTAGATAATTTAGCAAAGGGTTCTTTTTCTTTGAATGGCAATTAATCTTTGGAAGGAAGCTGTATTTGGAAATACAAAGAAATAAGCAGCAGCTTTAACCAGGCTTTCTATCTACATTCAAAACAGTTCTGAACTAATAGAACGTCTTTTCACTCTGTTGCTTGCATCCACCCACCAGGATTATGGGTCATATTTACATTTTCTCGAGTAAATTCTGAACATTTACTTTTACCCTTTATGAATGTTATCCCCATATATTTTTTTCTTTACCTCATTTTTCTCCTCCTGACAAAAAATGTGATATGGCAGTCCATGACCTAATTATGAGAGGGAATCCAGTAACCATCATTTATATTTGTCATTTTTCATTCTGGTCACTTGTTAAGTTTTATAATCTGTTTATGCTGGTCTATGACCGTAATAAGGAGTTGATTTGATTTGATATAATCTGTCATTCTGTACATTTGCACCAAGATGCAGGTCTAGTTATGTACAGTTTAGAAGCAGTGTGGAGTAATGTTTAGAGTAATCTTTTCCAACTTGGTGCTCAGCAAATATGTTGGAACTATAATTCCCAGAATTCTCCTGGAGCCGCATCATAGCTGGAGGGTGTCAGTTCAGGGAAGTCCAAACTAGAGAGTTGAACAAAGGGGCTAAATTGAAATACCCACTCAACTATGATGTTGACTTTATGTTCTTGGGCCATTATTATCTTTCAGCATAGACTACCTTGTAGAGCCACTGAGAGAATAAAATAGAAATAATATACGGTGCTCAAATTGCTGCAGAAAGATAGAGTTATAAAAAAGGATAACCAGGTAGGAATTGAAAGATACAATCAACTAGATCACGGGAATCTATTTAAGCATTTTGATGCAGATACCCATCCAGAGGCATAACTGCTCATTTCTACAGAATCTTTCTCCTACATGTAGCTCATTCATTCTAGATTGAAGATGAAGAGACATCCAAATCTGACTAAATAAACATTAAAAAAATTGATTTGGGAGTCATCATATAGTGGAAAACTATATAAATATTAGTACATGTTAATGATGATTGTCAAGTTATAGAAGTGCACATAATATTGTCTTTTGGATCAGAGTCAAAAAGTCACAGTTGCAATTAGACTTTATTCGGAATTTTTGGAAGCATTCTAAATTCTGGTTCCATCTTATGATGCTGATGGTTTATTAAAGTTTTAATTTTGCATTTTTATTATTTGTGTGTACGTTAGCTACCTAGGATTGTTTTATATAATATAGGTAGTCATATAAATTTATAGAATAAAATTATTTTCTCTGCTTTGACTGCATTTTTGCTACTTTTGTACTTAATCACCACAAAGACAATTCAAAAACATTATTAGAAAGAGCAAATGTGCCTATTCTTATCTGTGCTGTAACATATTTCTAGGAATATTGTTCCCCTTACTGTAGATTGGATCATCATTTCTACATAAAAACACTGGTGCAAAAACTCAGGGATTTGTGTGCTCTCTCTCATACTTAAGAAAAAGAAATCACCTCCCACTGTCCAGTGCCACTGAGAAACAGAAAGAGCTGGAATCTGTATGCAAAACCAATGGTCAAACCACCTTATCACCAAACAAACCTGGCTCCTTCCTCTTGTGCATAGTCATGTTACCAGATGTTTTATGACTGGTTCACCATATCTGCCCTATAATTTGTTAAGGAATGGGCGGGGACAGCTTCTCTTACTTTTTCCCTGCCTTCATTCCCTGGTTATGAGTTAGGAAAAATACAGGTCTCTGGCAGACTAATATGCAAAAATCAACCAGGAAATCATGTTGTGAACTGCAAGTAGCCCAACACAGCCAATTGCTCTTTGCTGCAGATCAAAGAGTCCTGAAAAGGAACAGCTCCAGGGACCATCTGAAAGTTGGCAACCTTCCCCAACTGCAATCATGTGGGCCACAGGTGTACTCTACACCTGGAAGCAAAGGGTGAAGCAAATAGAAGGGCCAGGCAGGGAAATGGATAGAAAAGCCCAAGCTGCTCTTCTTCTCAGTTCAGTGTTTGACTGGATATGGTTGCTTTTAGGTTAACTCATGATGTTACCCAGGAAACCAGGGCTACACATTCCCAGATTGTACTTATATGATTTACTTAACAATTTATTGAATAAACCACAACTAATTAGGTTCACACAATATGTTAAGCCATAAATTGCTGTTCAAACCATAATAGCTGTGTTCACACAATATGGTTCATGCATGAAAAGCAAAACTACATTTTGGCTTAACGTGTGGTATGAATATAAAACTACATTGAATGACTTTTGGTACTTCAGCCCAAGGACCCTACACCAATTCAAAAACAGCTCTGGACCTCTGTGATCAGAGTTCTCTGGGGCTTGTGGAAGATCCATTTTTGCAGGTGGATCAATGTTTGCCTACCTCCACCTGCTGACTCCTGGGCTTCAACCCCTAGTATACTTTAAAGGAGAAAGATAAATCTATCAATCTATATCTATCACATTTGGAGGCTGCCCACCAGAAAAACTCTGGAGGACACATAGATTAAAACACAAAAAGTCAAATGACAATCCAAACCATAAAAAAAAGAAAAAATTGCCAAACTGGGACACAACAAAACCAACACAGCATGAGCTCACACCATGTCTTAGCCCATTGTCTTGGACAAGATTCTCCTAAAAGAGAGCAGGGCTGGGGCTTTTCAGATCTCAGGGGAGATGCTGTTCTAGAAAGTAGGTGCTGAAACAGAGAAGGCACACTTTCTAGGTCCTATCAGATGGCATTGCTTGATAGATGGGACCTGAAGCATGCTGATTCTGTTAGATCTTACAGCATAGGCAGACACCACAAGAGACAGACAGTTCCTCAGATAACAAGACTGTATGTCATGAAGGGCTTTGTAGCCCTCTATAGGTGACAAGCAGCATCTTGAATTATAGCCTACTGGTAATCCATGCAACTAGCATAGCAGAGGTGCTACATATGCCCATACTGTGACATGCCCATAGCTGGTCCTGCCATCATATGCTGGGCTAGCTGAAGCCTCAGGGGCAGCCCTGTGTAGAACACCTTTGTAGCAATCCAGATGAGATGTGACTAAGGCATGAGTGACTGAGTAGCGCCTCTGATCCAGGAAGGGATGCAAATGGCACCCAGGTTGGATTTGTGCAAGGCCTTCCTGGCTGCAGCTGCTCCTCAAGATGCCTTGATAGTTTTGGAATTTCTTCTCATAGGATCCACCTTGAGTTTTTTCATATACCTGACAAAGGCATACACAATGAAGTAAATTGCAAGGAATTCAGGTCCTGTGGTTAGGGGCATCCCCAAGGGGGTGTCCCCAAGAGGACGCAGGGTCAAAACGTTAAGATGTGTCTGCAACTAAGCAACCAGAGGCCAGTCAATAATCTTTGTTCCTGGTTGTCAACTTGGAAAGTTAGCAGGTTTGAAAATGATTGCAGATCATTTATGGTAAAAGTTTGAAAATGTTTCTTGTTTGCAAAAGTCACAAAAGGTGAAAGCAACTTTTTTAGCCTCCAAATGACTAGTATTGATAGGTATAAGTTACCAAGAGGGAAGTACCAATTCAGTGCTGAAAATGGTACCTACAGGTAGTTAATGGTCTTATGCTTTGCTTTCTTTGTATGACTATAGGTGTAACTTGGCAATAACAATCGTATTGTAGGAAAAAATAAGTAAATAGCAGTATGAGCAACTGTGACTGCATTTAAAAAATAATAAAAATAAGTGGATCCTTGCAAGATCATTTCAAATTGACAGTAGACTTGAATGCTATCATCCTGGCATCTGGAACTCCCTGAATGGAGATTTGAGAGGTCCCTAAGAAGTCATCCCCCTCCCCCACAGCTGGAGAGAGAAGTTTGGCCCAGGCACTTACTTGGCCAAAGAGAAGGCTAGTGTTTTGTGGAAATTAAAAAAAAGTCACTCCAGCAGGTTTTGATTTAATTTTGCAAAGGATTAAATTAATCCCACCCACTGAGTCATGGTGCAGGAATGCCAAACCCCAATCAATAGTCCAGGTTTGCTGCTAGCCCTCCAAGAAAAAGAAGTGGAGGAAAGAAATGGCTGAAGAAGCCCCAGTTGCGTTTTTGATTTCATTGCTGCAATCTTAGCAGGCACTAAACGTGCCTCCCAAATGCTCATGAGCTGCAGGGATCAGCCAAGCCATGTGCCTCTGGTTGCTTGCAGTTATTCTTCTTGCAAGCAACCAGTGATAATCTAGGGAAAAAAGTTCAGATCCTTTGTCTGATCCTCTTGCACCTGAGCTCCATAAACATTCCTCCATGCACTCACATTCTCCAAAAGTAAATTAACAACATGCTCTAAACTAGAGTTTCTTAACCCTGGCAACTTCCAGGTGTGTGGACCAGATCAATGGCCACACTGACTGTAGAATTCTGGGATTTAAAGTCCACACCTGGGAATACTTTTCAAGGTTGGAAATATTGACCTAAACAATGCCAGTCAGAAATGTTTTCAGTGTAGGTGATAGGCAGGGGACAATGTCTGTTTCTCTTGTTTTCCAGAGACTGTGTATCCTGGATGCTTAGTTGTCCTAAGCTACTTGTATGTGTTTCTCTCATGCTCTCCAATTTCTCTCATCTTGGGTTACCTTGCATCTCCTGTAGGTCTGGTTGTGGTTGGGAATGTCTGTCTCCTTTGAGGCTGCTTTTCTTCCTGATCCTTAGTTTTCCCTGCAAGGAGGATGTTGAGCATTTTCCTCCTGGTGGGGGCCATATATATCAGATTCCGTAGTAACACTTCAACAGAAATTGTAAGCTGCACAAACTTGGCTCAAGATATTCAGACATAAGACAAAGTATGGTTGGATAAGAAACCTTATTGCATGGTAGCATGAAGCCCTCCAAGACAGTTGATTGCCCTCTGTCAGAGTGAAGGTTCAAATGCTGTCTTATTCCACAAGGCAACTCAAACCCATTGCCTTCTCTTTCTGCCATACTCTTTGCTGTGTGTTTCATAGCCTTGAAACGGGGCAGTTGTGGATTGTGTACAAAGTATTGTTGATTGCTCTGCCTTGGGAACCCCTGTTCTCAATGGAGCTCTCACAATCTGTGGGGAAGACTGGCCTGAGAGTGGGGAAAGAAAGGGAGAGGCTTTTCAGAGCAGCCTCTGATAGTTTACATTCTGCTCCCTAAGACTGTGTTTAGGAAGGGATCAGAGATCAGCAGATTGGATGGTATGTGGGGGGCTTTGGGGGGGCTTGCTGGAAGGGAAGGGGGGCAGCAGGGATAGGCAGTGAGAATGAATGGGAATTATAAATTGTTGTATAAATTGGTGTTTGGAGCATCATTACCAACATAGTTCTTTCCTCTCCCCATTTTTAATCCCCTTCCGGAATTCAAAAGGATGGTGATGTCACAACCTTTGTCAATGCTTTCTTCCTGCAAGGGATCATAGGATAGTAGGAAGTTTTTGGAGAAAGCTGGCTGGGACTCTGCTGTATCAAAATGGTGACTTTTAACCCAGTGAGTCTTTCAGTGTGCTGCCAAAATCACTGATGAGGAGATCTGATTGGATAAAGCACATTTTGGGAAAAGGGTCGTGATTTCAGCCAGCCATTAGGGATTCACTAATCAGCTTTGATCCAATCTGAATTTCAAAATAGGATTAAAATGCTAAATAGAATCATTGTGGGCTTTTGAATCAATTTGGGAAATCAATCCAATCCAATTTGGACCTCGAATCGATCTGGACTTCTACATCAATTCAGTTCAGACCTTTGAATCAGATCTGAAAAGATGAGCTTGCTTGTATCTGTGCAGATCTCTGAACTGGGTCTGATTCTAAATAATTTTGGGGACATCCATTTGTCGTGATGCTTCAAGTCACTTTGGAGATTCAAATCAAAAACGTGATTGAATCATCAAATTACCTTTTAATCAAATATTTGCACAGCCTTTCAAGCCACTTCATCTCTGGGTACACATCTGCTCCAAGCTGGGACCAAAGGTTGGTTTTTTTTTGGAAGCATTCTGCCTCCAGATGAGAAGGATGGTTTGTTATAAATGCAAACCCATGCCCCTTATATTTGCAGCTAATTGAGGTCATTAGTTTGAATTCAAGACCTGTGTTGTAATTGTAATGTGACCCGTGTCTTCAGTGTTTGAAGGATCTTTCAGCTTTGATTGACCTTGAGCGGGCAAGACAATGGAAAAACAAACATGGGAAGATACACCTCCCTCCTCTTCCATGGAGGTCACACTCAAGGAGCCTCTGAAAAATGAGCTCTTTGTTACTGCCTGATTGTAACAAGTAGGAATCTGCTACTCCGTGGATAGCAAAACTCTCTTCTGATATTTTCAAAATGGTTAGAATGAAAAGGCTGCTTTGCAGTATTTAATTTTACAGCTAATGAAAATCCAGTCTCAGTACAGTATATGCTACATGATAAATGTCTCCAGAAGCTCACCTCTTGTTTCCCTTTGTGTCTGACTTTATTGAAACTGATGCTAAATTTAAACTTATTAGACCATCTTGAGGTCATTAGGATATACCACACAACAATTCTTGATGTCAGAGAAACACAAAGCTTTATTTTTTAAAAAAATAAATCTATGGTATGCTTTCCTACATAAAATATTCCAGGATACCTCTGCTTGCATTTTTAGATTTGAGTATCATGTCTACAAATCTTCTGCAGCTGGGGACAGTCAGTATTTAGGAGGTGTTTATCAGTTACATAATAGATTCAGAGGTCTTAAATTCAATTCCTGGCATCTTCAGTAAAACCTTTGTAGGTAATCAGACATGGGGAAAATCTCTCCCTGATACCATGATACTGCTGCTACTTGGAGCAGATTAAACTTGGTCTAGATGATTCAGAACAAAAAAACTTCATATTGTCATGCCAACCCTTGAACTTGGTATCCTTAATATCCACAGCCAATATGGTTCTTTGCTAGGGGAAACCCTGTTGGAAGAATCCAATGGATGAAGAGAAGTAACTTTTATATCTCTTTACAGTGATGTCTAAGAATAATTTTAAATGGAAAATAAAATACTGTAAATGTGACTTCAGAAAAGGCTACATTCAAAAACCAGCAACAAACTTTTTAGCATCCCGTGACACTCCATCACTCACTGTAGGGTGGTCATTTTTGAAAGAAGGAACTTTGAAGATACATTTCTACCCAAAACCAGCAGTGGATTAAGGAATGTCACTGTATGTTTAGTGGCTGGAAGTAATTTTTGAATGGCCACAATTGATACATAAAGTTTTGCTATATGAGATATGTAGTCTTCACAAAGTGTTGTTTTCTCCTGGAACACTCTGTGTTCCCTCCCAACACAGATCAGTATGAACATTCACAGGACTTTGTGCATTTCCAGAAATGTCTCTTTCAAAATAGAAAGTGGTTCTTGATATTCTGAATGTGATTATTGGTCCAGTTAATCCAGGAAGATAACGTAATAGGCTAACTACAGTCGATGATAAACTGTTTGGGGTTGAGTGACACATTTAGATTGTTGAGTGCATATTATAAGCGTATTCATAAAATGGTTACTATTGTAGATATGACCAGTCCCAAAACATTCATTTATCAAAATATACACTGATAAGGTTGCTTCCTATCATCCTGTCCAGCCCCCTAGATGATGGTCATTTCCATCTCATCTTACTTTGGTTTACCATTCTTGCTTTTTCCCAGGATATGTAGGAAAACTGCCAAACAAAATACTGGGTTAAACTTACCCATTTCTATTTTCTAACAATACCTGAAGGGCCCTAAATCGCTCATGTGATCTTAGAGGCTGGTGTTTATAGCATGCCAGCTTTAACTGTATTCATGAAAATAATATTTTAAAAAATCAAGAAATCATGTGCAGCAGAAAGCCCAGTAGGCACCAAAGGAGGCATGTATAGGCCTTGTACTACTTAATTGCATTTGAATTAAGGACTTCTGCAAGTATGCATGGGATTTCCATGCTGGCTGCCATCTAAAGGTGGCCCAGAACTGCTCTGTCATAAACCTTCAGACCACACTGTGCTCCAAACTCAAAGCAGGATGCAAGTCTAAGGTTCCCTCATATTTGTTGCAGATCTCAACACAATAAATATTTTAATGTAATATCATTACCTTAATCAGAAACAATCTTTATTTAATACCACTGTAGTAATTTCCAGAGTTTTAATTATTGAGAGCTGTCTTGAAAATGCTGGACAAGTAGCAAGTTTTGGTGTGTATAAATTAAGAAAGCATCAATAGATGATGGATAAATAAATGCTAAGAAAGCCTTTTAAATAGAGAAAAGAAAAATCAGGGAACTTCTGGAATAAAAAAAATTGCTCCCCGCCATTTAATTAATAGGACCTAAAATTTATTGCAAGTATCCCTCCTGATGTTTTGGACAACAATTCCCATAATTCCTAGCCATGTGGAACTTTTAGAAATTATTATTCAGAACTTCTAGAGCAGTGTTTCTCAATCTTGGCAACTTTAAGAAATGTGGACTTCCCAACTGGCTGGGAAATTCTGGGGGTTGAAGTCCACACTTCTTAAAGTTGCCAAGATTGAGAAACACTAGAGCATAACAAATTGCATTTTCATGATCTCCTGGATGGGTCTTTTGCGTAAACCATATGAATAAGAATGGGGGCGAGGGTTGCCCATTTTTAAATCAGGCTCTATACTGAGTATTAAAAACTACTTGTTCCACATGCTCAGACACTTCATGCTTAGGAAAGATCATCCCAATGTCTGCAGAAAAATTAACTTTATTAAAGGTATAATATAAGTCATAGCTCCAGTCTTGTTTTACTGGGCCTTATGCAGGAGACTGTGTCCTTGAAAATCTACTGCTGGATCACCTCTAGTCTTCACACAAATGTCATTTATTTCATGTGGACACCTACTTCTTAGGTAACAGAAGTAGCAAACATTAGGCTTATTTGGGTACATTTAGAAGCTCGAGAGCGTACTTATTTATCTGCGGTATTCCTATATCACTGACTTCCAAAATGGCGGCTATGATGGTCTTGCACATATAGAAAATGGCTTCCACAATGGGCATAGCCAGAATCCAAACTGTTGAGGTTGTTCTCTGTCATCCATGTCAGGACCTAAGTTACTCCTTACTACCCCAAGTAGCAGGTGGGCACACTTCCCCCCCAAAAGAACATCAGGTTGCAGCCCCCCATCATATTAATATTTTCAGAAAGGCCTACAAGGCCCACTTGGGCCTTATGGCATTATTGTAAGTCAAAGCAATGCTAGGAGTTGGCACTTGACTATGAACACACCAGCTTCCTTTTTTTTATGTCAGGTGTGGCAGGGCTTCTCATGGGCCCCAAGGGAAGTGTCTGTGGGCATACTGGTTTCTGTGGATTCACAGTTGCCTTGTTTTAGGCAGAGTACAAGAAGGAGGCCAAACCCCTAGAATTTATTCCAGTAAAACTTCCTTACTGACATCTCAATCTTTGATTCAAAGCAACAGGTGTTGCAGTACCAGTGGCATGCTGCTGAAAAACCAGTCTGGCAAAAATAAATCTAGGAGATGAAGTTTTATTTCTGATCTATTACGTCAGATGTGTCTGTTTTAATGGTTATGCTGAAGCCATTTGTAAGATGTTCATCTATCATTCTAGCTATTACAATGAAAGGCATGTCTGGACTGGAGTGATAGATGTGCTGCTATCATTAACAGTAAGGTACACTTACTGCAAAGTAGTTGTGGAGAAACAAGGAGATTTGTCAATTTTGCCATTGAAGGGAGACAATAAACTAGGCCTTTGAAACTTACCTTGCACCGGACAGAGGAACAGCCAGGAAAGGTCTATTAGTATTGCTGGAGAAAGTGTTATGTAAATGTCATGTGCCAGTTGTGCCACACCCTGTATGGTAGAGATTTAAAAAATAAAAAAAATGTCCCTAGCACAATTCTATTTATCTCTCTCTGTACTGAATTTTTTCCCCATCTTCTGATTATCCTGAATGTTCAGATGCTCTAAAAATTTACCAGGAGAAACTCAGAGGGACATCCCCCTTTTGGAAAAGCATCAGACCTTGAAGTTGGCACAAAGGGATAGAATGGGGGAGATGGATTTTGGATCTAACTGATTGAAGGAAGAGAGGTGGCATCAATAGGACGCCTCTTGATGCCACCTTTCCTCATTGAAGCAGATAGCTCCAAATGTCACTGCTTTTTTTTCTTCTATAAATAGTACTGCATAGACTTCTACTCCTAGCTGGTGCCTATTATATAGCACTGAGTGAATGCCAAGCATGAAACTTGAGTGAAAGTTCTTGCTGGATTCCAGAGAGTTTTGCTGAAGGCATGAGAGTCAAAACTAATTATTGAACCAGGATGATGTAGTGGTTAAGAGTTCTGGACGAGGACAGAGATCTCAATGA
Organism: Python bivittatus; assembly: GCF_059951505.1. Taxonomy (NCBI): domain Eukaryota; kingdom Metazoa; phylum Chordata; class Lepidosauria; order Squamata; family Pythonidae; genus Python; species Python bivittatus. The sequence continues at coordinate 86,201,500 of NW_028277098.1, forward strand.
GGTGCACATGGTACTAGTAGGCCTTCCAGTTTCCTGCCTTTTTTAAAGATGATCTCTATTTTCTTTAAAAATAAATAAACAATTGGAAACGTCATGCTTCAAAGCATACTGCTAGCCTTTGGCACTATCATTATTTTTATTCTGGACTCTGTATGAACACGATAGGCATTTTTCAAAAGAGCTTTGTCTGGAAATGTACTCATCTGCTCAGTAATAAGTCATGTTGCAAAAATGCCCACAGACTTCCAAATCTTCCAATGTACCCAAAAAGGTTAGAGACTCCTAGAATAGGACTACTGAGACCCCTTAGCCATGAAACTCACCTTATGTCAGTCACCGTCTTGAAGTTAATATCCCAGGGTGGTTATGATGATCAAATGAGGAGTGGGAAACACTATATACACTTCAAAGAGCTGCTTGGATGGGAGCAGACAATGTTTTACCACACAGTGCATTCTTTTCTTGAACGAGTCACAGTGAAATGATGAATGAGGCCACGATACTAAAAGAGGTAAGGACCATGATATATTGGGTGGGGCGGGGGGGGGGAGGAGAAGGAGGGAAAATTTTGAACAATTTTGAATAATTACAAATCATAACACTCAACTTTCTTCTAAATGGCACATATAAGGGTATCCCTTTGGATGGGCAGTCACAGTGGGATACAAATGGACAACATTTGATGATATATATAAAATCTCAAAGCATTTGTATAACTTGGTTTAGTAAGCTTGCTCTGGCTTTGCCAAGATTCTGAAGGAAGGGGAATAATGAATGTCTGTTACTGATTCAGCTGCCTTTTGCTAAATCGGACTGTCTAGTGGTGCGCCTCCAACTCACAGCAGTTCTTCAAAGGCTTTCTTAACCTTCCTACTTAAGATGATTGTACCAATCTCAGTCACCTGATCCATGAGAAAACATGCCTTTTCCTACTAACACTTCATAATGGCTAAGCAAGAGGGTTTTGAGATAGGAACTCCCTTATTTACTCAGAAACACTCTACTCCAAAGATAACTATTGTTGTATAGTGATCAGAATAGAGGTGGGGAACTGGTGGCCCTTCAAATGTTGTGGAACTACTATTGCCACCACCACCATCATCATGAGCGGAGATGGTTGAAGCTGGTGGGAGTTGGAATCGAACAACTCGTGGACAGCCACAATATTCTTACCCCTGCATTTGACTATTGGATTAAGAAAGGGGAAACCTAGATTCAGATATCTAATCGGCTATATATTGCATGCATAATCCTGTGCCAGAAACACTCTTGCTCAGCTTGACCTCCTCATACTTTTGTTGTGTGGACACCATAGCAGTAGGGAGAATGACTGATCTTGGAGGAAAGGTGGAATTTAACTATTATGAATTCATGTCAAAGGACATTACTGGATCTCTCGTTCATGCTTTACCACTGTATAAAATTTAGCATTCACCAATTTGAGGAAGATGACCATCCCCTGGATTACTTTCACTGTTGCCACCATTTAATTACATTTTCATGCCCATAATTGCAGTAGGGTTTTCCATCAATATGTCAGACCCTTATAAAGAAAATACTCACAATTGTAGCTCACCATTCAGAATGTATGTTATATATTTGACAGCTGGAACTGTCTGAAAAAGAAAAACCCTAAGCTCCCTTTTCCACCCCTTAGTTTAAAGAGGGGTGAAACAAACCATGTGCTGGAATAATTACATATTCTGAGTTTCCTACTGGTATTCCAAATCAATATCTTGGAATTCAAATATATGTATGGACATTTCACTCAGACATTCTGTTCTGTGAAACTGGCAATAACGGCTTTTGCAATCTCTGGGCCCTAATTTTTTGTTGTTGTGTGTGTGTGTTTGTGTTAAAAAAGCACATGCCCATATGTGGGTTTTTTTAACCATGAAGGTACTAGGTACAAGATCTGAAAAAAATGGAAGTTAGCTCCAAAATGTGCACATTTCAGCTGCTTAGAATGTCTCTAAAATGAATGAAAGCTTGGGGGGAAGTCAATGATAAATTTAAATCTTTATATTTAATAGTAAATGATATAATGCCTAGGCAGGGGAAAAGAGGCCATTCGTTCACTGGGAGAGCTTAGTTTTGCACGGAAAAAATCCTATGTCCAATTCCCAGTACAGTAACTGCACCTAAACAGACTTAGTAAGAAGGTACAGACCAACCACTGCCGATTGGAATTGACAGCAATTGTCCAAGTGGAAAGATGTTCCAACTCTGTAAATGGCAACTTCACATGCTTATGAGGAGAGGGAATTTTCATTCAGGTGTAACATGTAGGCGTGAAATAAACCATTCACAACACAGTCACTGCACTTTCTTTCTTGGTATATCCAGCACTTTCTGGAATGTTTTTCTTCCAGTTTTAAACACTATCTGTCTGCAGTGAATTTATGGCATACAAATATCTCCATATAAATCTAATACATGCAAATGTATATTCTACCCTTCCTGGAAAGTCATAACACCCTCTAACAACTAGGAAAACAGAATAATGTGGGAAGAAGACATTCATTCTTTAATCAGACTGTTATTAATGGCACATCTTTGAATCCAATTCTTCCTATACTTCAGTGCAAACAATCCATTTTATTCAAACAATAGCCCTGCAAAGTAGGCTAGCCTGAGCATGTGCAACAATCCAACTTAGTCAGACTTAGTAAAAATTTGAACCCAGCTCAATCCTCTCACCAAAACACAGCACAAACTTCAACTGATTAACTGGTGGTGGAGATCAATTTCAGGACAGGTAGGGAAGTTCTAGTCACTGGGTCTAATTAGAAGTGCACAAGTTTTAAGAGGTTTTAGTAAGAGAGCAATGAAAAAAGAGTGAAAGAATGAAAAAATATATAATATTAAAGATTGCTTCCCTTTCAAGCAAAGAATGGAAACTTCTTGCTTATTAAAATTGCAAGTGACTTTGCATTCTTTTTGAAAGCCCCAAAAGAGACACCTATAAGTAAAGTTTGGTAATCTGCAGATTTGATGAAATTTCATCAATGCCATGACTTGATTAATGAATTAGGAAGCAGAGGATTAAGCAGCCAATGCTTTAAATTCATCTGATGCCCCTTGAAAATATATGCATAATGCAGTCCTGGGAGCCTCCAGGATCGCAAATGGAAACATTCCAGCAGCAAGCAAGTGCAGCAAACGTTGCTCCTTGTTACATAGAAGAGATCAGAGAGAAAGATGAACGGACGCTTCCTTGCCTGCTTCTTAGGAAATACCTTACTCGTGTCCCTTGAATACTGTGCCCGTTCCTGGGCACTGCCCTTTAAGAAGGATTCAGAAAAAATGGGACCAGGTGCAAAGAAGGGCAATGAGAATGATCAGGGACTGGAAACTAGGTCCTGTGAAGTGACATTGAAAGCTGCACATGTTTAGCCTTGAGGAAAGATTGAAAGGAGATGTGACAGCACTCTTCAAATACCCAGAAAAAGGTCAAAGCCTGGCGCTCTGTTGCAGGACCCAGAATAAAGGTTTTGGATTGCAGAAGAGATTCCAAATGAGTCTTACAAAAAACTTCCTAACGATAATAGAACCAATGGCAGCAGGAGCTCCCCTTCATTGGATGGGTTCAAGGGGGGCGGGGGGCGGCTTAATTTGGGTTTCTGCATTTAGCCTTGAGGGCTTCGTCCAACTCCGAGATTTTGTGTTGGTTTCAGACAGTGCTTGCAAGAGCCACGCTTTATCTTTCACAGAGCTCCCCGACCTGCAGTTACCCCAACGTGGCACACGCCCTATGTCTTGGATTACCAATCCCATCGTCCCCAGCCAAGGTGCTCAATGGCTGTCCTGTCTGGAGGTCCCCGAGAGAGATGGAGCGAGAGGCACTCGAGGACCCCAGGTTAGTAAAAGCTTCGCTAATCCCTCTCTCATTATCCAGGGAACGGTTCACAGTCTCCCATTTCCCCCTATGTAGACTGAGAAAAGTCTAAAGCCCCCAAGAAAAGCCCAGGGAACAGAAGAAAGCAGCTTTGGCACAGCTTTTTCCTCCTGCCGTGACGTTTCCAAAAGATGTGCCTCCAAAACATTGCGTCAGAACTGAGCTGAGTAAGCGGCCGCGTTTGCGTCGCATGGGGAGGGAGCAGAAGACAACTCAAGAGTGCAGGCACGCACGCACGCACGCGCGCGCGCACACACACACACAGGTCTGTGCTCCCCCACATACATCTCCGTCCGGGTGATAGTGCGTGCACACCGGCTTGCACACTTACACTTGCCACCCCCGCCGTTTCCGCGCAGAGAATTCCGCCACGCGCCGCTCCTTCTGGAAGGAGAACGTGCCGTTTACTGTCCGCGCTCCCGGGCTACAAGTCAGCGCTTCGGAATCGTCTTTCATCCTTATCTCCGACTTTCAGGTTCCGCGTTCCTAGTCTTGGGGAAACGGCGACGTCCTTTCTCCGACGCTCCTCTCGGAGCTACTGTGACGACTCCCACAGTTTCTCGATTCTTGGACTAACTTTCCTCAAGGGTTGCCTTCACACAACACGCGTCACCAGGTTACATTAGCGCAACGTGGTCAGTTGGATAAGCATTAGTCTGGGATGGGATTCGTATGGTTTGCTGCGTTTGGTTAGTCCGTCTGGGGTTCAGTTTTACTGAGTAAACCCAGAAAATGGACTAACTTGGTAGCCAAATTAAGTGGGTTGTGTGAACATTGTCCTTGTGTTGAGCAGAGGGGTTGGAAACAGGTGCGCAAAAAATTGTTCATAGACTTTGGTATGCATTTTGGGGATGAAGTTCAGATCCATTCTCTCCCCAGTACCACAGCACGCTGTTTCACACAAACACATGCACACACACACCCCTTGGCAAAAATTTAAATAAAATAAAAATGATTCCAGAGAGACATGTTGGGGCAGTTGAAAGTATTGGACTAAGATCAAGAAGACACAAGCTGAAATTTCCATCCAGTCATAAAGCCCACTGGGCAGCCTTGGTTCAGTCCCTCCCTCTCAGCTGCTTTTGAGGGGGGGGGTTGTTGGGAAGTGTGAGGCAATATGCACATCTTTTGGTCTTTTGGAGAAAAAGTAGGGTACCGATGTAATAAATCTCTCTCCACCTACAACTTCCAAATCCCCTAGCTGACTTGACAGTGAGGGGGCATCCCATCTTTCAGCAACAGAACATCTCTGGAGGTTATGTGAGAGGATTAAACAATTCTTTCAAGAGTTCTTTTTTTACCCATACACAGCCCTGCTATATCTGACCTACAAAGCTTTGTCTAGATGACCACTGGATGGCAGCAAAGTGTTGGTGCCTTCTGTATCTCTTTGCTGCCCTCTAGTGATTACCGTGGGGCTTTGCAGACCAGATATAGTAGCCTACTATACTCATATTCCATTACAGGAGTAGGGACATAATACTATTCCTCATCCCCCTACTTCTGACTGGGGTCTACATAGGTTCAGCTCATGCTGCATAAAATATACAACCCTTGATGTGGACTTTTCAACTGTTGTAAAGGGATCTGCCTTTTGTGGGAGATGATTCCTCCCAAGCACCCCACAACTCCTATTCTCTCTATTCAGAGAATAGAGCCTTTGTAACCGGAAATTAAGCTCCTCATTTCCTGGCCTGAGTCGGTCTGTTAATGCAAAGGAAGGGATCCTAAATTAATACATGCATACACATTCCTATCTTCCCTGGCTGTTTTTTGAAGAAGTTTTGGACAAGCATTATCCTGAAGGATCTCCCCTAGGCTTTAGGATGGGAGAAAACCTGTCAACAGCTCTTGTTACGTTTCAGTTGGTTTCTGAGGAGGAGGAGGAGAAGAAGAAAACCACACACTACCTGTTCTGTGCGGTCTACCCAATTCTCCAGCTTCAAGCCTAATGGAGATATTTGAAGCCCCCCCCCCCGAATTTTATACAGTTCTTTCAAGACAAAACAACAGAACAAAAGAAACCATCCAAACACTTTATATGTATGCCTCTATTACTATAAAATTTCATTTCAGCATTTAGCTTCTGCTTCAAAGATGTTGAGGTGGAGATGAGAAGCAGCTGGCATAGCCCTGGTTGGCTTACAGCCAACCTCCCAACCCTGCAGGGGACTCTTTATTTCCATCCTTTCCCCTTCCCATTGGTTTAGCAATGTCCTCTCTCCAAATAGCTCCAAAGTTATCATGCATTGGAAAGCTGGAATATTACTCAATAGCTCCCTGCATTGTTATCCATGCATACAGCATCCCTGTGAGGTAGGAGAGGTAGAGGGATAGCAACTAGCTCAAGGTCACCCAGTCATCTGTGCAGGTATTTGAACAGGGCCTTCTGCATCCTCATCCGATGATCTAATCATTACACCTTCCTGAATCTCAGTATGATGCCTGTTGTATGGGAGGGGAAAGTTAAGAATTTCCAACGGGACAGCAAATCCAACTGGGTGTGCTCAAGACCCCCTGGGCTGTCATTCTCCTAATCTATAGGTATCTGTAATGTTACAGGTTCAGAAAACATCAAGTTGGGGGAGGTTGCTTGAAGGCATCACCTCACCTGAGTCATTCACTTAGTCTTCTGTGGCATAACTGCAGAGTGTCCCAGCTGATACAACTGATTTGGGGTTAAGGGGCTACTGAATTCAACCCCTCTTTCTACGAATACACAAAATACAACTTATTTTATGACTTTTATTGTTTCATACATATAACGTTCTCTGCTTGTGGGACAACAGCTTTCCCTCTTGCGGACTGCTAACCTTCTTCTGGTAAGAATAAATGATTGCGTCTCTTGAGCTTTTGGTAAGGAGGTTGTGATGGTGAAATAACTACAGCCAACCTCCCAACCCTGCAGGGGACTCTTTATTTCCATCCTTTCCCCTTCCCATTGGTTTAGCAATGTCCTCTCTCCAAATAGCTCCAAAGTTATCATGCATTGGAAAGCTGGAATATTACTCAATAGCTCCCTGCATTGCTTCATCCTAACTTAGCATACTGCAACTCCCATCATCCCGGCTGTGATCTGGAGGGGCAGCAGATGGGGGTAGCTGCTCTGCATTAATGGTTCCTCATTGATACTTCCATCTGGTTGGTCACGCATGGGGGTCGCACCCCTTCTCCTCCTCCTCCTCCTCCTCCTCCTCCTCCTCCTCCTCTGCGCTGCAACCTAAGAAGTCCATTTCGACTGCCCGCTCTCCTCGCAGGGGAGGACAGCCAGCGGCCAGCCACTTAAAGGGGATAAGCAAGTTGGGGTAAGCTGTTTGGAGTACTCAGGTGCCCTCATTGAAGACCCTCGTCTCCCTTGCTTCGGCAGGTTTGGAGGTCGCCGCCCCCCTCCAGCGAGAGTTGGGGCGCCCGACTGCTTCTTCCAGTCTTTTCCCCCTCCTCCACCGGGTGACCCCCTCCTTCCTCCTTACCTTCTCCGAGCGGAGAGGCCGGGGACTTCTGCGCGCCGGCTCCTTCAGCTGGGCTCTGTCCTGTGCACAGGGAAACTTTGGGGGCCGGTAGCGGCGCCCATGGCAGCGCCTGCCCGGCTCCCCCTCCCTTGCCCAGGGCTAGCGGAGCGGCGGGCGCTCCCGAGGGCGGATCAGCACCACGAGGGGACGGACAGCGCGCCTCGGCAGCTGGCGGGCAGAGTAGCCTTTCCGCAGCCTGGTGCTGCCGCCGCCACCGCCACTGCGGCGCCGGACTGCGCGCTGCTGAGTGAGGGAACCGAGTGGCGTGAGGTCTCCCTCTGCTCGCCACCCACGGAGAGCGGCGGGTGAGTGCCGGGACCACGAGAGGAGGGACGAGGCGCCGAGGGGTGGAGAGAGAGGAGAGGGGGCGGAGGGGGAGGGGGAGGGGAGGGGAGGGGAGGGGAGGGTCGCGGGGGGAGCGGAGAAGGGGGCAGGCGGGAACCGGCGCGCGCTCCCCCTCCCCTCCCCGCCCCTCCCCCTCCTTCGTCTTCTGTTTACTCCCCCGCTATCTCTTGATTAAAAGGGTTTCCTCGTGCGCCTTTGAAATCGATATTTAATCCAGAAAATCGGCCTGTTTATTGGTGTAAAAAAGCGGAGTTCTGAAGGCGGGAAGAGAGCGACTTTCTTCTTTTTTAGGTAAAGCCCGTGCAACGCAGTCTTTTTGAGAAGGGGGAAATGGAAATGCCTCTGCAAAGGGGGAAACCTCGCCAGGCCTGGCTAGATTTTCCAAAGTAGCGCTTTTTAACATAGCGGCGGTGGACGTCTCCTAATCGATTCAAGAATAGCTTTTGAGTTCATTGAGAGGTTTCCAGTGGGACTGATTGTCTCCCCCACCTACCCCCCATATACACACCACTTCCTTTTTCTTGCTGGCTGGGTCCACGGAGTCGCCAAGAGTTGAGCTAGACTTCAAGGAGACTTTAGTCCATCCATGTGTCCATCCATACTTCTTGCCAGATTAACCCCCGATTAGCTTCAGATCCTTGGATATGGTATAGGCTGAATGGCAGGGCTATAACAGGTGGGCCAAAGAGATAATTCCAGTCCTGCTGGGCCAGCCTAAGGTATCTTGTTGCCTGGGGGGGGGGGGGAGGAGAGGTTTAACACACTCTGTCCCCTGTGCCCAAGTTCACAAGTTGACCACAGTGGCAACTGAATCTTCCTTTAACAATGGGGACATCTTTCAGCATACCTCAGAGTGGTGAAAATGGAGAGGGTGATTGGCAGGCTGGATGGCTCATACAGTTGTCCTCCAACATCTGGCCTTCACACCCTCCCCATCTAAAAAGTACCACCTAAGACAATTGGCTTAGCCTTTCTAAGGTTAGGGCTGGCCCACACTAAATCCAAAGTTCTTTCTACACCAGCCTTGCCCAAACTGGTATAGAGGAAGTTTTAGATTTCAACTGTCAATGTTCACATTGGGCATTCTAACTGGGAATAATTTTGGACTGCAGTCCAATGCAGGATGCCTAGCTGGAAAAAAAATTGGGAACACATCAGCATACCCTCAGTTCTGCTGTTATTTTATATGAATACAGTTCTCCAAGTTGTGGCAAAATTACTTAGATTTATTATTAAATGCTTCTAGACTGCATTCATTTTCCAAAACACTTTTTTAAAACTTATTTTTTAAAAAAAGCAAAACAAAATTCAACTTTGGAATTTGCTATCCCAAGATGTGGTGCTGGCTACCAGCTTGGCTGGCTTCAAAAAAGGGTTGGAGCAATCCATGGAAGTCATGAGGCTCAATAGCTGTTAGCCCTTATGACGGTGTGTGACTGCCCCTGAAGGCATCTGCTGGGAGACTGGTGGGCTTCCTTGTGCAGCTGGTGGGCCACTGCGAGAACAGACTGCTGGACTAGATTCGCCAGCGGTGCAATCCAGCAGGGCACTTCTTACGTTCTTAAACGGTTATATCGACGCTCAGGCATCTGACAGGCCAAACTGCTAACTACTCATACTAATAATTAAAAGAAAGTGGCAGAAAATGTGGAAGCTTAGTGCAAACAGTTCATCCCTGTTTGCACTAAGCTTCGACTAGGATCACAGTATGAAAGTTTCAGACAAATATGTTTTCTGCTTCCTTGGAAAAGTACCATGAGCATAAACAGAGTTCCCTTTTCTTATCACTGAATAAATACAGCCAGATCCCACAGTCTGAGATTGGAGATAATGGGTTCAAAGCAAATGATATGAGAAGTCTTGAGTTCCAAGACTGCCCAAGTGAGAAAGAAACCTTTCCCAATTCTCTGCCTCTTATTTTCTGGTCTGAAGGAAGAAAGTAATTGATCTCCCACCACTGCAGTGTGTCAAACACTCTTCCGATATCAGTCTAAAATCTGTGCCTTGGAGCTCTACACTTACCTTTACCATGGTAATTTTCTACAGCTGCAAGCCCAGTTATCTGATTTTTGATTCTGCTCCTGCAATAACTTCAGTACAACCATTCCTGTTTCACTTTGATCTGCCCCAGTGAACATGCTGTGTTTGTGCAAGTGCTAGTTGTACTCAGTGGATCAGAGCAGCATTTAGGTAAGTTCCAAGTGTATGGGATGCTAGAAAATAGTAGTGGGGAGGCGAACTTTTGATTTCACCTTGCTCCCTTCCCTGCGGCTTTTCTGTTCCTTCAGAGCAGCGTGAGAGACAATAAGGGGGCTACAGGGGGGAGATGAGATTGGCAAACTTCACCTCTTGCTCCACTCCACTCCACTTGCTGGACCTGCCTCTGGATCTGATTACCTGCATGAACAGAAAGTGCACGTCTTGCTTCACAGTGGGAAGGTTATAGAAATCCACCACAGATCTTTGCCAGACCGAATTTGCAGGATCTGCCAAAACAGGTTCTGGCTGGTAGGAGTGAATGAGTCCACAAGTGTCCATCTTTCTCAAAGATCAAAAATACACAGCAAAGATGTATTGTCATGGAGAGTTGATTCTGAAGAAGGTTGCATCTGAATGTTTCCAATAACTACACATCAAAAGGTGTAATTACAGTTTTGAAGAATCATTTATATTGGAAAATTTATACAAAAGGATTTCTGTCAGGGAATGTACCTAGTTATGTCCATCAGAAGATTTTTTTTTAATTTAAATGTTTGCCCCTTTCATATGTGCATATGACACTTCAATGCATGAACAAAGGAGGTAGAAATGGTGCTTTTGTCATTTGCTCCCCTTCTCCTCCCATCATGGGTGTGTGTGTGCCTTCAAGTCAGTCTTGACTCCTGGTGACTGCCTGGACAAGTCCCTGCAGTTTTCTTGGCAAGATTTCAGAAGTGGTTTGCCCTGGCCTCTTTTGGGGCAACATGGCCGCAGGGTGATAGCATTTTTAGTGAGCTCTTAACTCTTCTGTTTAAGTTACCCTTTTATTTAGTTTTAAAATAGTTTGCTTAGTGATTTTACTTCATATCAGTCATTTTAATTCCTTGTATTAGGATGAGTAATTTTAGAACTTTAGAATTAAGACTGGTTGGCATTTTAGACTCTGGAATCCAACAGCTTCAGACAGCTGCCGATGATGAGAGGCAGCAGTGGCTAAAGACAGGAACGAAAAAGAATTGAAAGGGAAAGACTGAAGGGAGGAACGAGCCTGAAATGTCGCAAAGAGAAAATTCCAAGCATTCCAAACACTCTAAGGCTGCAGCAATCTTCAGACAGCTAAAACTGAAGGATTTGTTCAGCATAAGGACACAGCATGTAAGTCCTCCTCTCCTTTCCCTTCTCCCCTCACAATCTCCACTAATAAATCCTATGCCCTATTTGATTGGGAAGCAGATGATTTCCCTTCTACCGACGATGAGGCTTATGTAGGAGATGGGGGGGGGGCACTTTTAAAACCACAAGTAATGTAAATGTGGATGTGGACTTGGTTGCTAAGAATGTCCTTTTAACTACTAAAACAGTTATTGCAATGTTCGATCAGCTGCTAGATGCCAGTCAGAAGATAGATGAACTTAAGGCTGTAATGGAAAGGCATACAACTCAACCTGTTACGGAGTCAGCCGCCAACTCAGTTGTTCCAGAACTTACTCAAAATCCATATGCTGTACAAGACCCCACATGTATGGAAATTACCAGGGATGAACTAATCTTGCAGCGACGCAGGATTCTGCTCCAGATTGTAATTGACTCTCTTAATGAGGGCAGGTGGCACAATAGACAAGCAGTACTACACTCCCTTTCACAACTTCTTCACCATAGAGTATATTCCAGCAAGCTCACAGAAATCTCCTGGCTTCCCAGATGGCATGGACTTAAAAGAATAATGTTGACTTTTAGGCATTTTGCACTTCCTCCAATGATGTTTAAACTTAAACATTTTCTAAGGGGATTTCAAATCATGCCTATATGTGCCTTTCACAACAGCAGGGTGAGGGAGAGTGGCATGAGCCCGAGTTCATAATCTCAGCTGGTGACTACTTACACAGCAGAGTGCTCCACCCACTCCAAGGTCAGGACTAGATAAGCACAGGAGGCACAACCCCCTCGATTTATTTAAAGGGAAGATACAGACATCAGTCGACCCTATGGAGGATGAGGAAGAACTAGGCAGTTGTTTGGCACTCTTTCTACAGAAGAACAACAAACCATTATACACAAATGTGAAGCAATTAAATCAATGCTTCAGTCAGGGACTGCTGCAAGTGAGTCCCTCAACACTTTATCTATCTATCTATCTATCTATCTATCTATCTATCTATCTATCTATCTATCTATCTATCTATCTATCTATCTATCTATCTGTTTATTCAGTTTATATAGTTGCCCATCTCAGACTAGTGACTTTATCGCCCTCCAGCTGCCCTCCTGTTGAAATGCTGACAAGTTCATTCTCTGAGTGCTTAACACTCCCCCGCCCCCCCAAAAAGAAGGTGTTCCAGCCCAAAACTCATTCAGACAAACAAAGGGAAGACCAGGTTGATCAATCCTTCTATAACCTCCCAGAGGATCAGCCCACAGGTGATCATCCCTTACGACTGGTCTCTAAAGAACAGACTAGTCAAACTACAGCCCCATCCCCACTGGCTCCCCCCTGTATGGATCCTGATTCTATTCATCAATGGCTGCTCCATCTACAACTCGCTATTCCTCCTTGCAAGTGAATTCTCTCCATAGGAGCCCTGAACAAGGTCAACCCTCTGACTCTGACCCCCAATCTGGCCTTATTTGCTCTGCCCATGAAACTTCTATGGAACTACCCCAGATTCAGGACATCATCCACCCTAACTGGCAACAGGAGGTCTGCCTGTTCCTGTTCCCCCAATTACCAATTTGTTCAATCCAAGTGCTGCTCTTCCTGAACATTTATCTAGAGACAGCCCCCCGAGAGAATGAGCAAATTGATAACTACAACGGCATCCTGCTAACAATCTCTCCGTCCTCTCTTGGAACATAGCTGGATGGGCTCCAAAGCAAGCAGACCCTGATTTTCTTGGATTTCTGTCCCAATTTGATATAATTTTTTTTTTGCAGGAGACATGGATGTTGGGGGAATTTTCAGTCCTCAACTACTTTTCACTGCTAGCCTCTGCACAGCCTAGCCTCAGAGGTGGCAGACCCAAGGAGGGCTTGGTCTATTTATAGCTTCCAACTTATATCTTCAAACTATAAAACAACTACCTCAGTTTGAGAATGCTGTATCAGCTTTGTTAGTCTTTGACCAATTTTCCTTACTATGTATTAATTTCTATCTTCCTCCTCAGCAGCTCCATTCACTGGTCACCCAAACTTGTGTCCAGGTTGATTCTTTCTTCATTCTTTGCCTGAATAAGTTCCCTGGTACATATATCCTAATAGATGGGAATTTCAACACAAGAGCTGGTTGTAATGATGAACCTCTCTATGAACGTTTCAATGTCTGTCCTCCTGAAGAAGTAATTGAATCACCATTTATGCCCAGATCCTTCAAAGATACAAAATATAACCTAGCTGGCTTTAGGTTGCTACATCTCATAAATAGGCTTAACTTGCAAATGTTAAATGGCTCTGTCCAAAATGATTTCCCTGGGCAATATATGTTTTGGTCAGCTCACATGTTATCCACCATAGATTATTTAATAATTTCTAGAGACCTGGCCCCTTGCCTTAAGCATTTTGGCATAGTCCCTAGGTCTGAAAGCGACCATCTTCCCCTAACTTTCACTTGCAAATTTAGACAAGACCTAATTAGGAACCTAGTTAAAGCCCACTTAAAATGTCTGATGGGAGGTGGCTCTTACAAGCTCAGATGGAATGGCTCCCTTGAAGATAGGATAGCCCAATGGTTTCACCCAGAGGGAGGAAGTGCATACTTTTCAACCCTCTGTAACTTTGGGGCACACTCAGACCCAACAGTCCCACAAGATAGTAGAATGCTTGATGTATATCACGATCTCATAGCTAAGCTCCAACCTTTTGTAATGAAGGTAAATACCAACCCAACCATGAGGGGGTGGCATTCTAAGAGTTGGTTTGACAAATCTTGCATCGCTGCCAAAGCAGCATTATTTGGAATCCTATGTTACCTCACTGAAGGCCAACTCACCAGATTCCACCCAAATTTTAAAGGAGCAGAAAAGGAGCATCTATGGCTCTGCTCAGAAAGAAAAAAACCAAAGATCAGAAGAAAAAAATGGTCACAGCTAATTAAAGCTACAAAGTCCAAAAATCCTTCTCTATTCTGGCATACTATAACAAATCATTCCCACAACAGCATCACACAATCACATTGTAGCATCCCCTCAAGTATTTGGGTACATCACTTCCAAGCCCTTTATTGCAATCTGTACGCTAACACCTACATGATGGATGTACCTTTATCCTCACTACATAGTGGCCCCCAGTCACATGCAAGGAAGTTAAGAATCTCATTAACTGGCTTAAGTGTGGTAAAACCCCTGGGAGTGACCGTATCCCCCCTGAGCTAATTAAATCCAATTCAAATTGATGGGGCCCCTGTATTGGCCTCCTTCTTTTCATGCATTAAGGGGGATGAAGGGAAGCAATAATTGGACTAGGGGGAAGCTATAATTGTTCCATTATATAAAAAGGGTGATAGGAATGACCCAACTAATTATAGGCCAATTAGTTTATTGAACATCATTAGCAAACTATAGGCCAGGTACCTATTCACCAAACTCCAAACCTCGGTAATAGACAAGGGAATAATCATCCCTGAGCAAGCAGGGTTTCAACCAGCATGATCCACTATAAACCATTGCCTAGTGCTTCAACATCTGGCAGGCAAATATACAAACCACTCTGACTTGAATCGGTAATACAGCTTTCATTGATTTCAAGGCAGCTTTTGATAATATCTCAAGGGTTAGACTCTGGGACATTCTGAGCAGATCCTCTATAGACAAAATACTGTTTGTTTGTTTGTTTGTTTATTTACACATCACATTTTTATAGCTACCCATCTCACACAAAGTGACTCTTGCTCCTAATTCATAAACTATATGATAAAACTGGCATTAGAGCAAGATGTAACTCGGGAGGGGACCTTTTTGACTTTATCCACTGTCAAAGGGGTGAAACAAGGATGTATTTTAGCACCATTGCTTTTTAACATATATATCAACTCTCAGATTAAAACCCTTCAGAGAGTTGATATCCATGCACCTAAATTAATTGATAGACGTCTCCCAATTCTACTCTATGCTGATGATGCAGTTTTTCTCTCCTTGTCTCCTGTGGGCATGAAGCAGGCACTAAGAACCCTGGGATCCTACTGTAATGAGGAACAATTAGTAATCAGCTATGATAAATCTAAAGTTTTAGTTTTTTCCAACAAAAGACAAAGGCACAAGTGGACCATTGATTCCCGTGAATTAGAGCAAGTCAAATGTTTTAAATACTTGGGCATAGTATTTCAGACCTCTAGGAAATTAACAGCCCAGGTAAATTATGCCACTTCCACTGCCCAAAAGAGCACACTAGCAATAACTAAATTTTATAGGCAACAGGGGGCAAATTGCATTCCAACAGCAATCAAGCTGTTTATGGCTAAAATAGTTGTCCAGCTATTATATGGGATACAACTTGACCCATACACAAATCCAAGGGCTTATGAAACCATTCAATTGAATTTCCTTAGGACTTTGTTCGGTACCCCAAAATGCACCCCTAATGCAGTCTTGAGGCTTGAAGCTAACATGTCAAATATTAATGCCCAGGCCTGGACCAGGATTCTAATCTTAGGACTCAGAATCATGTTTGACCATATAGGCCTGATGCCTCTGTTGTTGCAAATGATATCACCAGTGCTCCTGAATTCTGCCCCAAATGTTAGATAGCCACAAGCCCTCTACTGCGGGGTATCTATACAATCTAACCCTAAGAAATATAGATGGGGCTTTTCCAGAGCCCGCTTTGATGCCCTCCCTTCAGCACTGCTGGTGGGAAGATGGGAGTTATAGTCCACACATCTTAAAGTTGCCAAGTTTGAAAAACAGTAGTCCAGAGTGCATCTTTCAGACTTGGTTTGTCCTTTCCAGAGCATTCCATCTTTTCACTGCAATTAAGCAGACACACAGGCACATGCTGCAGCTCCTAGCATACATTGCTGTGTCAAATAAATGTTAAATATGAAAATAAAGACAAATAAGCATTCAAGGTAGGGATATAACTGGTTACCACTGAGTTGGCTACTCTGCTCAGTTCCTTTTGGGGAAAGGGATATGTAAATGGCTTTAGTGATGGGTTGTTCTCAGACAATGCAGAATCATATTGTTGGTTTGTACTGAAACTTGGCCCAGTTCGTGTTAATTAAGTCAAATCAGTTGTTGACTCTGTCCAGCTTGGCAAGTCTCTAGTCACGACTATCACTTACGTATGTAATGTTCATTCTCTCTACATGAAAATATTTTCTCTGGTTGCCAGTTAAATAAAGGAAAGATTCCTTCCTTCCTTCCTTCCTTCCTTCCTTCCTTCCTTCCTTCCTTCCTTCCTTCCTTCCTTCCTTCCTTCCTTCCTTCCTTCCTCCCTTCCTCCCTTCCTCCCTTCCTCCCTTCCTCCCTTCCTCCCTTCCTCCCTTCCTCCCTTCCTTCCTTCCTTCCTTCCTTCCTTCCTTCCTTCCTTCCTTCCTTCCTTCCTTCCTTCCTTCCTTCCCATACACACCTACACATGCATGCACAAATATATACTGTACTAATATTTTTAGATGCACATAAAATTACAGATGCATCAAAATATGTAACATTTGGCAAAATTACAACAACCTAATCAAGATTGACAATGCAATCCCATGTATGTCTAAGATTCTCCTGTTGAATTTCATAGAAACATTAACATGTCCATAGGGGAAGACCAGGTCCAGATGCATTAAAAAAATCACTCATTCATTCATTCATTCATTCGTATATTTATGAAAAGGCAATATTTTCAACCAAAATTCCCAGCACAGTTTGCATAACAGGAAAATGCAAAAATAAAAGCAAATACTGAAAATAGAGCAAAAAGCAAAGCAGAATAGTAAAAAAAATAAAATAAAAATCCAATAAATGAATATTACTGCAGGGAAGTCTGTTTCTGTTACAACCCCTCATTCTTGCTTAGGCAAGAAAGACATACTGAAACAAGCTAATTCTGAAATTCGTCTTGTAATTTTCCTCTGCAAAATGCTTTAAATTTTAGTTTTTCTAACTTAAGAACTTCTATTGAAGTTCCCTTGGCAGTTTTGTTAACTGTTTTTATTGTTCGAGGAGGTAAAGGGTGTTACTGTTCATTTTATTATTATTTTTTGTTGCACAACTCTCCACTGCTTTGAAGCCTCCCTGGCTGCCTATACCTCTGAATCTGAAAAGTGCCATAAGAGGAGTCCCATCATGATGTCTTCCTTTGGGACTGAATTGAACTATGAGTATCCAGAGAAGCTGCAGAATGCTGGAGAAATGGTGATGGTACAGTGAAAGGCAGAGTGTTCATGCATCACTTGTCCAGTTGCTACTATATAAACCCAAAAGCATAGTCCACTGATGAAAATTTCACCAAAGAGGCATTTTCCTTTGAAAGCAATTCCAAGGTCGCATTCTCTTTCACCCAATTTACTTCTGCGGGCTGTGTGTTGCCCACTCATGGATTAAAAAGAGGTTCCCTATACCCTAAACCAGTTCCTTTGAAAACTCTCAGTAAGAAATATATGGAATTGCTGCTTCATGATCTCAAGCTAAGCTTGAGGCATGTTATGTTCTAGATTAGTAGTTGTACTATGACATTGAATTGCATTAGAAAAGTTCAGTATCCCCAATTTTATAAAATGGTGAGCTTGTTTTTGAATGCTCTAAAGCTCTTCATCAGACTGGAGGCTGTTCAGCAAAAGGAGGACGGCATGTAGCACACGATTTATTCAGATCTTAGTTCCATTTTGTTCAAGGGATTTTTTTTTCATATATGTAGATATATAAATGCAGTCCTAAATTATATGGTTCTGCTAGGTGCTCTGCAGACTTCACATTATGGGGATGAAGAAGCAAATCATGGTAGTCCAACCCTTTATTCAGTGCAAAAATCCACAGTAGAGAATCCATGATAGACAGCTATAAGGCCACTGCTTGAACTTATCCAGCAAGGGAACTCACCTTAATCATTTTTAATCACTATTTTTAAAAACAGAGAAAACAAACAAGCAAAGAGAGACAGAGAGAGAGAGCAAAAAAAGGAAAAATAATTAATGCAAAGATATGATATCAGTAAGTGGATGAATAAGTTACAGAAGCTGTACAGTTAGTGCTCAATATATTGTTGATGAAAAACTAACCATAAAAAACAAAATACATTAAGTTATTTTTAACAATAAGGAAAAAGATTTTAGATATCTTTTTGAATCTCTGAGCTATAGTAAGTGCCAAAGTCTCCACTATTTTGTATTTTAAAATTCCTTTAAAAAAAGGAGAAAGAAGAAAAACTACTAAAACATTATAGGTACTTTTAAAAGTACCTATAATTAATTAATTAATTAAAAAACAAATAAAAATAAAAAGGAGACGCTAACAGTATAATTGTTGGACTTACTATTTTTTTCATAAGGTTCAATACTTTTATCAAGCTTTGTCTTATAATATGTCCTTTTAAATATTTGTCCTCTTTCATGTCCCTGTACCATAAATATTTATGAAGCCCATTCGCTATGCCAGCTCCTTCCAATATTGATGTTCTACTGTTCGGAGATTTTATCCATTCTGTTAGCCGTGACAGATAGCATGCTCTATAATATTGTTTGAAGTTTGGAAGAGCAAGAGCACCATGATCCTTTGAGTCTTGTAAAGATTTTGAATTTTACTCCAGTTTTTTCCCCACTCCATATACTGTACATTTATTAATTTTTCCGCATTCTTGTGAAATTTTTTTGGGACCAGAATTGGTGCCATTTGAAACAAGTATTTTATCTTAGGTAATACTTAACATCTTAATGTTCACAACTGATCTCAACCAAGGAACCCACCACCTTTCTTGGGAACTGGTTAGTTAGTACATTTTCTATAACATTCAACCAGAATTGATCTTCCTCCTTAACTGATTGATTGGATTTATATGTTGGTCTAGCTGATACCGGCTCTGAGCAGCGTACATACCTTATTTCTGTAAATCAGCTCAAAAATGCCCCGTATCTATAACAAGCAATATAACACCACCGAGTTAATGTTGGTATTAACCCCCACCCCCTTCCCAATTATAGGAGGAAACAACTGAGAACATTTCTACATTAGAAGGCTGGGTTTTGATGTTCTTTCTAAAACCCAACAGGGTAGGGACCCTCTGGATCTCAGGGGGAATGCTGCTGAAAGAATGAAGTAGGCAGGGACATCCATACAGAAACTCAAAAATGTCACAATGGTGGCCATTGCCATGCAATCAAAGCCCTACCCATTTTTGTGTAAGCCACACATGGCACTTTTTGCATGCTCACAGCTGCCATCTTGACTTATTTTTTTTCTTTTTTACCTCCCCTGTGATGCTTCTGGGAGCAGCAATAGAAAAGGCCTCCCTCCAAGGCCTCTGATGGTCGCAATCCCTGAATGAAGGAGTCTGAAGCAGGCCCCTTCCACATCATCTTTTTGGATGGGCAGATCAAGGAAAAGGGGGCCTGTTCAGATCCATCACCGAGGGATTTATTGCATGCCTTGTTTTCTGGGGTGAAAGAAAACATGTCATGGCTTTCCTTAAAGTATTTACAGGCCATGTTTCTACAATACAGTCTACTTAAAGGCCAGCCAGTGTAGCTAGTATTAGTCTTGTTTGGATTTTCAAAACTCGGCTTGTTTGATTAGCTTATAGTTCAGTGTATTTAGCAAACCAAAGGTTCTGTTACTAGCTAGTTTAAGTATATTGTGTGACTGCCACCAAAGTGGTGTCACATCACCCCTCAGTATTTATTTCTCAAAGCCAAACAAAAATAAAAGCTTAATTTTGAAAATATAAGCATCAGTCACTACCCTGATGTGTCTCCAACTCAAAGTGAAAGATGAAAACTTCTTATGAAATTATTATTATTATTATTATTATTATTATTATTATTATTATTATTTTCTAGCAAAGCTGGAGATTACTTTTAAAAGTGTGGCAATTAGAAAGTTAATGGAGGCTAAAATTGGAGATGGAATTTTCCAAAACTCAAATCCCATATTTAGGGGAGAACAAATGCAAGCCTGATATTTATTGTAGCCACAGACCTAAACTCAGACAATGGAGAATCATCCAGGAATGCAGGCTTATTTCCGGCTATTTGAGCTTAGGAAGGCACTATTGTAAAGAGAGGGAAAGAAAATGGCTGCACATTCCCAGTTCCTGCTTGCTTGAGACACTGGAACTAACCCACTTCCAGGAATGCACCCAAACCATCTTGTTCACTCCTGACTCTATCTGTTTATAGCAGAATGCACAAAACAGCGATGTAGGGATCAACTTATTGACCTACCTGTATTTAAGAGCTTCTTCAGGTTCTTAAAAACCACAACGTAGCATTTCAGTTATAAATTCAAGTATGACTAATACTTCTTCCCATTACATTTGCAGCCAACTGAAAATGTTACAGACATAACCATTGACGGGGTCACGAATCAGGTTAAGTTGCTTTCCATGTTATGTATCCCTCAAATATATACTACCCCAGCTATGGCCAAATGGGATAGTCTCTAAACGAGAAACTTGCAGTTTTCAGATCTTTCCTGTAAGGAAAAAGGACGACTTGAAACCCTATACCCTCAGTAAATATTAATCCTGAAATCTTATGTTTGGGAATAAATATGGTCAGAATGGCTCAAAACCTGGAGGCGAGCCAAACATTTAAATCTGCAGTCGGTTTTCAACTATGATCTGGACTCATTGCTCTGAGCAGTCAGTGGCTATATTCCAAAGAACTGACCCTTTTAACTCTGTTGGCACGGCACTTCTAATATTGCTGGTATTTAAGTTTCTGTGCTTTTCCCAAACAGGGTCCCCAAATATATATATTAGTTTCCACTGGTACATAAAAAGCAATCATAGCTATGTTGGTCCATGGGGAAAACATCCAACCCCATAGCCAAGTAATAATTTTATTAGAATCAACCAAAATGGCACAAGAGAGGACAGATTTTTCAGTTCAGGATGTTAGGGGGGAAAAAAAAAGTTTAGACAAGAAACAGGAAAATGCAAACATTTCATCAGCTGAGACTCCTTTTGGAGTTCTGATAACATGCAGTTACATTTTAGTAAAGGGGTGGAGGGCAAGTCTTCCGTACATGTACTTTGGCCTACATCAAAACAGACCTCACAGTAATCCTTTTGTCCACCAAATCATGGAATCCTGGAGGCCGGGTCCAACCCCCTGCTCAGTGCTGGATCTATTAAGGCAGTGTTTCTCAGCTTTGGGAACTTTAAGATGTGTGGACTTCAACTCCCAGAATTCCCCAGCCAGCATAGCGCGCACACGCGCGCGC
Organism: Python bivittatus; assembly: GCF_059951505.1. Lineage (NCBI taxonomy): Eukaryota > Metazoa > Chordata > Lepidosauria > Squamata > Pythonidae > Python > Python bivittatus. The sequence continues at coordinate 86,222,808 of NW_028277098.1, forward strand.
ACACACACACACACACACATCCTGCCTGGGGGAAGTGGAAGTGGCTTGTGGCGTAATTGACCTTGCCTCCCCCCGTCATCTTGAATGTTTTTTAGTATTTATGTATAGGGTTGTTTTATAGTCGGATTTTAATTGATTAATTAATTTTAATTATTTATTGTTTATTGTTTTTAACGGCTTGGGTTTTTGGTTTTAATTGTGAGCTGCCCAGAGTCACCCGTTGGGGGAGATGGGCGGCATACAAATTTAATAAATAAATAAATAAATAAAATAAAATAAATATACACCCATACCCCTATACATACACACACACACAACTTATATTATGTATATACACATGGTATATATATATACATGAAAGCTAGTTTGGTGTAGTGGTTAAGGCATCAGGCTAGAAACTGGGAGATCGTGAGTTCTAGTCTCTGACTTCATCTCTGACTCTGGACAGGGTGGCACTCCCCCGGACTGAGTTGGTGCGCAATTTGGGGGTCCTCTTAGACTCACGGCACCAACTCAAGGAGCAAGTGGCAGCCATGACTAGGAGGGCCTTTGCACAGATTCATCTGGTGCACCAATTGCACCCTTTCCTGGACTGGGAGGTCTTGCTCACGGTCACTCATGCCTTGGTCACTTCCCACTTGGATTACTGCAATGCACTCTACATGGGGCTGCCCTTGAAGACCGTCTGGAAGCTACAGCTGGTCCAGAGTGTGGCAGGGCGCACAGTGATGGGTGTCCCTAGGTTTACCCATGTAACACCTCTGTTTTGTGAGCTACATTGGCTCCTGTTTCCTTCTAGGTGCAATTCAAGGTGCTGGTTATCACCTTTAAAGCCTTATATGGCACAGGGCCAAGTTATCTGCAGGACTGCTTCTCCCTAACAACATCTACCCGTCCTACCAGATCAGACAGGGGGGGCATGCTCCTAGTCCCCTCCCTTAAACCTTGCCATCTTATGGGCTCTAGGAAGCGTGCCTTTTCCATGGCAACCCCTGCCCTATGAAATACCTTTCCCCTTGAAGTTCGGCAGGCCCCCACCCTCCTAGCCTTCCGAAAAGCACTTAAGGCCAGGCTTTTCCCCCAAGTGCTGGGATAGGGTGAGGTGGACGAGAGGATTTTACAGTGGACTGTGCGTGGAAGCTTAACTTTGGTGCCAGTTTTTTAAGATTTATGGTTTTAATAGATATATGTATTATGTTGTTTTATTATTGATGTTCTTTTAATTGTTGATTGGGAGCCGCCAGAGTCTGATATAAGATGGGTGACTATATGAATGTTTTAAATAAATAAAATGAAATATAAAATAAAATAAATAGTCTTACCTCAGGCACAAAACCAGCTGGGTGACCTTGGGCCACTCACTTTCTCTCAACCCTAGGAAGAAGAAGGCAAGGGAAAACCATTTCTGAAATCTTGCCAAGAAAACTGCAGGGCCTTGTCTAGGCAGTCACCAGGAGTCAAAAACTGACTTGAAGGCTCTATTATTTCTCTCTCTCCCCCCCTATATATCTATATCTATATCTATATCTATATCTATATCTATATCTATATCTATATCTATATCTATATCTATATCTATATCTACATCTACATCTACATCTACATCTACATCTACATCTACATCTACATCTACCTCTACCTCTACCTCTACCTCTACCTCTACCTCTCTACCTCTCTACCTCTCTACCTCTCTATCTCTCTATCACTGTCCATTAGCATTTATATATGTGTATATCATGCTGTTCCATAATGGAGGTCAAGGTATATCTGTGTGGAGAAGGGTACTAAAGCTGCATTTAAGTGTACTGTTCCAGCAGCACCTTTATTTATTAATTGATATTTTAATATGTGCTATTTTTTATTTAAAAGCTGCTGTGTAAATATGCTAATCATATTAATGAATTTGTATTGCATAATTGTTGTCGTCGTTGTTATTCAGAAACAGGAAGCAAATGAATTAGCAGAGACAAGAAGTCTAAAAGATATTATTTTTAAAAAGGGTTTTCTGACTTGGTGTCCGCCAGATGTGCTGTGAATTCCAGCTGCACTCCAGTCTCTAAGCAAGAATATTTCTGAAATGCAAAAGGCTGGTGGGCTCTGTGACCAAATGGTCTTGTTTATAGTATTATTTTAAACCATTATTCCATGGTTTAAACATGAAACATAATCTAAACAGATTTTAGAAATATTCTCCTGGTGATTCAAACTAACATTTGGTGCATCAATCTTAATTGCACCCTATTTATTAAACACAGTGGAATAAAGTAAAATTGAATATATGATTAGTCCAAATTTAGTTCTACTATGATCCATAGAGATTACATTATTGTAAAAATCACTATAGTAGATTAAGGATTGCTCTGATTTTACAATGATCCATTAAATCAGTGTTGTTCAAACTTGGCCACTTTAAGATGAGTGGACTTCAACTCCCATAGCTGGCTGGGGAATTCTGAGAGTTGAAGTCCACTCATCTTAAAGTGGCCAAGTTTGGACAACACTGCATTAAATCAACCCATTTTGTCTCACGTGCATCAGCGGGCTCAGTGATGGAAACTATATGCTGGATGAGATGGACCTTCTTATGATCCTATGACGGATGCACCATCTACTTGTAACACTCAATAAATCTGATATATTATCAATAAATACTGTCACTTACTGACAGCTAGGATATCTCAGCTATTCAAACTGATTGCGGTTTCATGTGAGCTGTAAGACCCTCTCAAATCCAGAGAACCGTTTCAGCCAAAAAATCTGGCTGATGAACTCTTTGATTATTGAACAGATTAAAAATATTACAAATCATTTCAATTAATGTTACCATCAAACAGTGCCCATTCTAAATATTCATCAAATATTTAAGCACTACCTCCTAGTTGTCAAATACGCATAGGGAGCACTTAGTACTATAGATTAGTTGAAGGAGACCCTTCGCATGTTTTCAAAGAATGAATATTTGTTTAATTAACAGTGTGAGCATGAGAGTTTCAAAGAAAATGTTGGAGCACATATTATTCTGAGCAGAACTTAGTTTCAGGTGGACAGACATGGCATACTGCAGAGCAAGTTTCGCAGTTAGGAGGAGAGAGGATTTCATGTGCAGCCTCTGGTGCAACCAGAGTTCTGCTGACTCATTAGCCGTGGTCACACAATATCTTGAACCAGGTTAAAGAACTAGCAACTCCATTTGCACAACATGCTTTGCTTGGTTAGTATCTTTGTGTTTCAGCATGTGAGGCAAACCACTCCATTTGCTTAATATGTGATTCAGCGTACTGCGTAGCCCCAGAAATGAATTAATTCACTAGCCAAATTAAGTGTGTTGTGAGAACACACTATGGCTACAGCACATGTTAGGATGGAAACAACAATCTTTCTTTCTTTCTTTCTTTCTTTCTTTCTTTCTTTCTTTCTTTCTTTCTTTCTTTCTTCCTTCCTTCCTTCCTTCCTTCCTTCCTTCCTTCCTTCCTTCCTTCCTTCCTTCCTTCCTTCCTTCCTTCCTTCCTTTCTTTCTTTCTTTCTTTCTTTCTTTCTTTCTTTCTTTCTTTCTTTCTTTCTTTCTTCTTTTCTGTTACATTTTTTTTAATCCCCAGTTGGGAAGGGGAAAAGGATGGGATTGATTCCAATAGGAGGGGAATTAACCTTTAGAGCTGGCAGAGCATTATTGGGAGCACATAAGGCATAACATGTATAGATTCTTCAAGCTGAGCTGTATCTGGTGATTACATGGATGTCAAAATGTATTTTTCTTTGCAGCTTCTTTGGCTTCCTAGTCAAGCCTACAGTTCTGGGGTTTCTTGATAGTCATCAAGTACTAACCAGTTGCATTCTGTTCAGCTTTTCAGGATCAGCCAAAGTTGTCTAAGTGTTGTCATCTGCTGAGAGTAAATTTTAGTGATTTCATGGGCATGTCTATGTAGTCTTCTTGACACTAATATAGAACTGGTTTCCATTGCCATTTTCCTGTTTTTACAATTCCCAGTCAAACCTATAGCCATGGAATTTCTTGATTGTCTCCCATCCAAGTTCTAAGCAGGTCTGATCCTGCTTAGATTTTTTTCAGGTCAGCCAAAGTTAGCTAGATGTTGCAACCTGCTAATCTATGGCCTCTGCCAACACTCTATGCTGTGGTTTACCATGATCAAAACACCACTGGTGGCAAAGGGAGAACGATGGAGACTTTCTCCAGCTCACAAGGGACACCCCTGGCCACAGACAACCACTTTTTCTGAATTAAGATTCTGTCAGAAGTTCTCAGACTTTTAAATATACTTTCAAAATATACCTAAAACTATACTTCAATGTAAGAGACTGTGCAGGACAAAAATATTGTTAACACTGACATTTTATTTGACCCCCAATGTATGTATGCATTTAATTTGGCATTTAATAAAAGAAATTTGTTCTTTCAAAATGTTTTAAAAGCCAGTTAATCACATGGCCTTTTTCTACCACGTAATAGAGATATTTGTGAATATTTGATGCAAGTAAAGTCTCAGGGCATTTTTAGGACTACAGTCTATTTATGTGACTTTTTATTCGCCACTCAGAGTTGTAACTGTGAGATGGGCAGCTATATACATTGATATAATAAGTAAGTAAATAAATAAATATGAATGCATGTCTGTGTGCTCACACGCCAGTAACTATGCACGTGATCTTCATATATAATGCGGTATAAGCAAACATTCCCTCAAAATTAGTTTATTTATATATTGCAGGACATCGTATTTTCCAATGGCTGTCCAGCAAATTTAATATCCAGGAAGCTGCAATGTTTGCCATAGCTGAGAGGTACACTAATATGGTGGATGCCACATGGAAAAGTTTGTATGCAGGTATAGAAGAACCTATACCATGATATTTGTGATACAATTTAAGGGCTGAGGACACCATTTCCTACTCCCCATCACCATCTTACTTTGTGAACCTTTCCTTTTATCATTAAAATACATTAAAATCAATCAATCAATCAATCAATCAATCAATCCCCAAGCTGGTGTCTAGGACAATACCCAAAGGCAAAGGGCACGTCCACACATGGTGAGCAACTGGTGGCTCCCTTTCCAAGCCTTTCTAGTCTTGATGGCTGGGATGAAATTTTAACCCAGAGTTAAAGGCCACCTGTTTTAAATAGCAGCCAGTAATGAGTGATAGTAAGAGAGGGTATCCCCTCCCTGCCCGTGCTTGTGAACTTTCTGAATGCAACTGGAGGTCACCATGAGATACAGAAAGTTGTATTAAATTAGCCCTTCTTGATCCAGCCTCAGGCTTCACCTTATATTTTTATATTCTTTTGTCTTAAATGTCCTGGAGGAAACAAATAGGATCAGAAGTGTTGCTAATAAATACAAGTAAAAAAGTTCAAAGCCCTTCTTAAAAACATCCAGTTGTCTATTCTGGGAACAAACTATTGCACTCCAGAGACCAGAAGTGGACAATCCAGGGAATAGATGCAATTCCCAACTTTCCTTTTTGCACCCTCAAAAACCTGTGGCTCTGATCGCTGGTAACTGACAGCACGGTTTGTCTGCCATTGTGAAATGGAGAATAAATGGAAATTGTAGTGTACCCATTAATGCAGACATAAGATAAAGGTAAAGACTTGCTTGAGTGAAGCTTGACTCTAGTGGCTTCATGAACAGGTTCATGTTGTTTGCTTCACAACAATACCAAAGTGGCTTTTCTTTTGAGACGTTTGTCCTAGTTTAGCCCACAGTCCTGGAATTTCCTGGTCTTCATCCAAGTACTAATTATATCTGACCCTGCTTAGTGTTTTTCAAGACCTGTCAGGGTCAGCAAGATCCTGCCACCTTTGTAGACATCCAGTCCTCACCACATAAGCAAGGTGCCACCCCTAAACACCCTCCCCATATTATTTATGGCCTTTGCCCCCCCCCCCCAGCAGTTGCCTATCCCTATTGCTGATCTTTATTAAATGACACACTTCTTTTTTTTGCTAATGATCTGAGAAAGAGTTCCACGTAACTGGAAATTGCAGGAGGAGAGCTATGTTAGTCTATGGTGGCAAAAAAATCAGGAGTCTGATAGCACCTTTTCCAACTAACAAATGTTATTAAAAGGCATAAGCTTTCATGAGCTGAAGTTCATGTCATCAGGTGCACAGAGTGGCTAGACTGATGCAGGAATTAAAGTGGGGTGAGATGAGCAGAGAAAGGTGTGGGGGGGGGAAGTTGTGGGGAAGGAAGGGGAAGAAATCGGTTATACAGATGCAGGTTACATATGAGTACACGTTCCTTATCAATGAACAATTGTAATGTGTTAAAAACCCATTGTGTTTGTTGAGACCTTCTGAGATTGCCTGAAACCTTTTGATGTTTGTGAGTTCAACAACTTTTCACTCAATGGTACTGTTTAAAGTTCCACTTTTCTAAAACAGTAACTTTGAGGTCTGCTATGGAGGTTGAAATGTTTGGAAATTACTTTGTCCTTGTTTTGAGTCCTGATGTCAAATTTGTATCCATTAATTCTTTGGCACAAAGTTTGTCCTATTTGTCCTATGTAGAATCCAGAGAAGCATTGTGGCAGATGATGGCATATATCACACTGGAAGAACAGCATGTGAAGGTGCCTCTAATCTTATGTGTGTACTTATGTGTGGCCTATGATGATGCTGTTGGTATAGATGTGGGGGCAAAGTAGGCATCTGGGTTTGTTGCAGGCTCTGGTTCCCATGTTGGCATCATTGTCCTATTATTTCTTGTTGCTTATAAGAATCTGCTTCAGGTTTGGTGGGTGTCTATATGTAGGTATGGCCCTGAGAAAATGCAGTGTCATTTTCTAGTATAGGCTATAGCTTATTAATAATGTTTTTCAGTGGCTTGAGCTGTGAGCTGTAGGTGACAACCATAGTGTTCTGTTGTTCTGTTTCTGTGGTCTCTTTTAATAAGTGCTTCCTGGGATTTGATCTGGCTCTATTGGTTTGTCCATTGATTCTGTTGGGTGGGTAGTTCTGTCTCTTGAATGTCTATAAGAAGGAAAACTGGAAAATGTATAGAGTACCCAGTGGACATAGCTTCCTCAACAGAACCACCCTTACTAACTTCCAGCCTAAAATGTTCCCAAAAAAATCCTTCCTTCCTTCCTTCCTTCCTTCCTTCCTTCCTTCCTTCCTTCCTTCCTTCCTTCCTTCCTTCCTTCCTTCCTTCCTTCCTTCCCGCAGTTGTGTATGTCTTCTACCTTACTTCTCATGATAAGGGAATAATGCATGAGAACTTTCCTTGAGACCCTGGAAAAATGCTGCTAATATTGGTCTTAGATGGATTACAGGTCTGCTGGCACATAACACAGTTTCTTATAGCAGAAATCTCACTTACAACAGTCTCCTGTAAATCTGTTAATATCTCACTGAACGTGTTTGAGGGTTGAGTCCCGTTTGATTTCAGCAGATGTATCAGATTACCCTTGGGCCTATTTATGAGCAGTGCTTTAACAACAAATGAGGAGGGTTGACATTTCCACTCTTAGTGAACCTTGCTTCAACTTGCTTCAACTCTTTAATAGAGATAAGCAAGGATTTCATTTGGTTCATTTTTTTTGTTAAAATTTCACCAACATTTGAAATGTGTGTGTGTGTGTGTGTTGTGTTTCTGATGCAACATAGGAAGGGGAAAAATCTAGAAAACTACAAGAAAAGACATAGGCAAGTGACTCAGTAGAACTTCAAATTGGATATGGATTTATCTCTTAGACCCATAGACTAACTGTTATACGCATACGAAGGGAAGATGTCAAGGACTATCAAAAGGTATCTGACTGTGGCAACGAGACTGAAGAAAATCAGATGCTCTTATAAGAATAATGCAAAAAGGAAAAATAGATGTAGTACTTTAGCTCCAGGGTTAGTCATGGACATGTTCACGTAAGGGTTTTTGGGGGTTTTTTTTGGCAGCAATAGAGAAGTGGTTTGCCATTGCCTTGTTCCAGGATATTTGTTTGACTTCCTCATCTAGCCAGATTGATTGATTATGTGCAATCAAGTCATTTTCAACTCCTAGTGACCACATAGATAGATTTTCTCCATGACAATCTGTCCCTAACCTGGTCTTCACCCATCACTACTGAGTCCATCCACTTTGCTGCTGGCTGTCCTCTTCTTCTCTTTCCTTCTACCTTTCCCAGCATTAGTACCTTCTCCAGAGATAGATAGAGAGACAGAGACAGAGAGAGGTGATGGAGAGAGAGGGTGATAGAGAGATAGAGAGATAGAGAGATGCATGCTGTTAAATTATCTGGAGCAAAGACATTGGTACAGCTTTTTTATGGTGCTTGGTTTGTTTCTTTTCCTAACTTTGCCCCTTTGAATCTTGTCCAGTCCAAATTTCTAAGGCAGCTTTCAAAGGTCCCTCTTGTGTTACAAATCCTGGTCTGCATCTCAAGGCAGATGCGAAGAAAGTGGAGGCTAGAGTGTGGATGTCTATATTTAGCTATCGATTGAGCTAATCTTTCTTCCAATGGGACTAGCTCCTCTAATGTGGGAGATGGATTTCAATCTATATGGAACTGATAGGTGGTAGCAAAATTAGCATTGCTATGCCACTCTCTTATTTACACTCCTTGGACAACAGGCTAGATCTTCTTCTAAACAGTGAATAATGGACCTAGAGCACCATGCTGATTTACATGGGGCTTCTAATCTTCTTACTGCTGACAATTGCAGGGGCATAGGAACAACTGTGGCATGCAGCTACAAGTCTCAACGTATAGAAAGGCTTGAACTTAGCAGATTCTAACTTGTTTTGGAAGGATGATACAGGAAGATTCCATGCTTGGACTGTTGATGCCCCTGTGGCTCTGAGCAAGTTGAATCTATCTTCATTCTAGAGAAACACCAGAAGCACTTTTTTTCTCCCCATTGCTTACAAGATTGCTGGGTTTATGTTTTCTTTCTACTTTTGGACTGTTAGCCCTCCATAACACGTAAGATTGCCTTGCTTGCACAGGAGTGTGGAAAACTCACTGGGAACTGATCACCAGTAAAAGCTATTCAAAAAGATAAAGACTACACCCATGTATTTTATTATCATTAATTATTTCCAGTTATATAAGGTTCTAGTTATTCCAGTTATATATACTTTCAGTTTTTACTGCTTCTGCATTGCTTCTGAGCCTTCTGGCTAAGGTTAAGCATAGCTTACTGTACACTGATTCTCCTTTTTCTATATTAACATTTAAACCACTGTATTTTACATTTACATAGTTTTAGTATTAATTACATTTTTACAAACAGATATAAAATAGCAATATAACGATTTTATAAGTTTGTAACAGTAATTCCAATTTTTAGTTATTTTTTCCATAGCTTTTTATACAGTAACGTTTACTCTACATTATTTTACAGCGTACTTTATTATAGCATACATCTTCTTAGTATTAATATTGAAACTTACATAGATTTTTAGTGGTATAGTGATTTTATAGCTTTGTGTTAATAATGTTTAGTTATTTTTCCATAGTTTATGGAAAAGTAGTATAGTATTACTATAATATGGTCTGTTCATATTGTAAATTTTTATAGTTTCAATGTTATTTCATGCTGGTTAATATTAAAAATAAAGATTTGATTTGATAACTCATCTCTCTCTATTTTCCACTCAAAGAAGGTGTTCCATTACTGAGAGGAATTAATTGGATACCATCTATTAATATTAAAGAGCAGGAACCAGAGATATGCAACCAGTTATTTTGGACTTGCATCAGTTCCTGGTCAGGTGGCTAATGGAATAGGCTGTAGACCAATATTTCTGGAGTGCATCAGTTGGTAATCTCTGGCCTAATCTAAATTGCATCTGCAATATTGGGTAGGTATACTTAAAGGAAGCATAGCAGAAAAAAATTATATTGTTCCAGGCAAAATTTCAGTACTCAGTTCCTTATGACCTATGATGTGTTTTGCTTTTTTTTTTTAGATTTTTTTTTATCCCACCTTTATTATTTTTATAAATAACTCAAGGTGACAAACATATTTAATACTCCTTCCTCCTCCATTTTCCCCACAACAACAACCCTGTGAGGTGAGCTGGGCTGAGAGAGAGCGACTGGCCCAAAGTCATCCAAATGGCTTTCATGCCTAAGGCGGGACTGGAACTCACCGTCTCCTGCTCTCTAGCCTGGTGCCTTAACTGCTAGACCAAACTGGCTCCTGCTAGAACATGAATCATCAAGGAATCTCTTGACCATTGATACCAGCAGCATATAATATTCTTGGGCTTTAAAATGTAGGCTGGTTTCATCATGGAGAATTGCAGAAACAAGATAGTCTCAGCTGACTGTGTACATATCAAGATATGGGTTGGTTTGTTTTTTTAAAGGTCAGTTTTAAAAAGTGAGGTTGCCTTTACCAGTTTTAGCTGAAATCCATATGCAGTAATTCAGACCTTCATTTGTATGTATGTGTGTGTGTGTGTATAAGTAGTATAATTGCCATTTGTTTTGCAATTGCATATTTATTTTCAATTAGGAATCTTGGCCGAATCCTACATATATCTGAATATCTAAAGACAGACGATTATATTATAATGAAACTATGTTCCATAATAATCATAGATTATACTGTTTGGACTCTTCTTGTTCATTCAGGACATATCCACAGTGGTTATTTAAGCCACCCCTGTCCTACACTCATGCTGCCTTGATCTAAGCTGATTTTTAAAAGTCCTGTCCAGACTAAGACACATTGGCAATAGCTTGCAAGATATTCAGTCCAGACTGCAGACTACCAAGACTTCTCATTGGGCTGTGTCCCTCCTGCTGTGTCCTTCCACTTTCTGATTACAGGAAAGCAATTGCCAAAGTTAATTTGAAATCCTATGTACAAACTATCAGAATGTAAATACATCCAGGCACAAGAACAGCTTAAATGATTATTGTTATTATTACTACTATTAAATTTTATATGCTGCCTGATTCCCAGCGGAAACCTGGCAGAAATGCTTTCTTTTGTCTTTTCTTTAAAAAAAAATCTTTTCTTGAATAACTAGTTTCCCTCTGGACTTTTTTTTTTTTTTAAGTCCAGGGGTTTGCCCCTTTACCAGTCACCCGAGGAAGAAAGGGCAGAATCATAATTGGACTCATATTTTTTTAAAATAAATTCTGCTGGGTTTCAAACTTTTGCTGTCTCCATGAGCAAAGATCTTAACCACTGTGCTATTTCAGTCATGCTGATAGAAAGGATTGCATTGCGGAAATACTGGAGTGCATGAGAAAAACTGGCTGCATGGGTGGGACAGTCTTTTCTCTGCAAAATGCCAATGAACTGTTGAGATTTGTCTGCAACCAACTGATCTGCTTTAGTCCAAATGGACAGGGGGACTCAAAGAGACATAAAAGTGTGCTTTGAAAGTGAAACAGAGAAAGGTGCCTTGAAGTTCCTTTGAATGGGGGATTAACAGAAGGTGATATTGTCCATTTCTGCCCTCCAGAAATAGTCGGTTGGCTGTTCTAGTGATGGAGCAACTGGGCACTGTGTATAAGTCCTTAGTCAGTTGCTTCAGACACTTTGTGACCTATAGACATCAGTTTGTCAGAATTGTCTGTCAATAATTTGCAATTTATGGGTTTGATGATTAGAAATAGTAAACTATGGAAAGAAGGAAATTATGTTATAACCTCAGAGAGAGAGGTTAAAATATAAATGTACTTGTAACTGCTATTAAGAAGATCCGAAGTAACTTCTTTATAACTTTTTTCTTTTTCTTCTCTATTTCTTTCTTTGCACTTTTTTCACTTACTTATTACTTTACTTTACTTTCTTTACTTTTTCCTTTCAAAATGTGTATTGTTTTTATTCTCTTAAAAATTTAAGAAAAATTATATATATGTATTTCCTGATTAAGAATGCCTGGTTTAAGGACAATCCATAGTTAAGAACAGAGCCTATTGTAGCAAAATTCAAGTTAAATACACAATGGTTTGAGTTAATTACACAATACTACTTATACAGTATTATACAATTGTACTGTTTCAGCTTACATACAAATTCAATTTAAGAACAGACCTTGGGAATGGAACTCGTTCTTAAACTGGGGACTACCTGTACATGTACATATACATATACATATACATATACATATACATATACATATACATATACATATACATGTACATGTACACGTACATGTATATATATATATATATATAGAGAGAGAGAGAGAGAGAGAGAGGAAAGTAGATCTGAAGGAAAAAGCTCTTTTTGTCTCTTAATAAATCTTTAGCTGATAAAAAAAAAAAATGTCTGTCAATAACCATTCTTTGAGTTCTTATAAACTCTTGCTTGGCTTATGCTGACCTCTTTTTCTATTCCCTTCAGTTTTACCAAGCTTTCTGACTTCAAAAAGAATTATAATGAAGAAAAAGTGTCATAGATCCAAACCAACTAAACCTGATTGTAACAAAAAATGCCCTTGGACTCCTGGTGTCAATTTTCCTTCTTAGTGATACAGATGTGGCTTTCCCTTGCCTTCTTCTGGGATTTCTTTTTTTACTTCCCAATCTAACCTATAGTATTAACAAGGCCAATCCTACCCAGTGTTTTTGAGATCAGCCAAGGTCAACTATCTGTTGCTATGGAAGTGGCTGAGAATCAGAATAAAATTTAGAATATATGGTAGAATTATAACAGTGAAAATGTATCCATTGCCAATTCTAGTTTTGCCACAAGGCATAGTTTCTTTTTAAAAAAACAAAACCCAAAGCACATGTCCATCTGATATCCTTTACAAAATTGTACTTAGCCTCTGATACAATTATTAGGAAATATGGATCTGAGGGTTTGGCTGGTTTAGTGGAGGAGGTCATTCCCATCTGCCAGCCCTCAGGGTGCACCCCCAAGACTAGATCATAGTTAGTTGCATTTGCTGGTAGCCAACCAGTGGCCTTCCTAGATCTCTTAACAGCTTTCAGTGACCAGGGTATCCTTCTGTACTGGCTGCACAGAATGGGGGGAGGCACAGTGTTACAGTGATTATTCTCCTTTCTCCACAGCTGGTTCCAGGTGCTGTTGGGAGGAGAGAGGTTGAGTCAAAGCCCTGGATTATGGAATGCCTCAAGATTCAATGCTCTTGCCCCTCCTGTTTAACATCTACATGAGGCTGCTGGGGCAGGTCATTCATCAGTCATCCATCAGTTCAGGGTCAGGTATTATCAGTCTGATGATACACTGAATTGTACAACTTGAACCCTGGCTGAGCGATGCTGTCAAGGTGTTACCCCAGTGCCTGGAGGCTATTGAGGCCTGCATGGGAAGGAACAGGCTCAGACCCAACCTTAGCAAGACTGAGTGGCTCCAGGTGCTTGGTCCTCCTGGGTTTGGAGGCCTTCCACCTTTGGCCATGAATGGGGTTGCACTGCCCAACTCAGGACTGATGTGCCATCTGGAGGTCTTCCTAGACTCTCAGCTTCTGCTTGAAGAGCAGATGGCAGTTATGGCCAAGAAGGTCTTTGCACAGGTTCAACTTATGCACCAAGTTCCTGGATCAAGAGGCTCTCCTTAAGGTCACTCATTTCTTGGTCACCTCACAGGGAGGTTAATGTGCTCTACATTGGGCTGCCTTTGAAGACCACTCAGAAGTTACAGTTGGTCTAGAATGAGGCAGTATGAGTAGTGATGTGCAAACCTATCATAGCAGGCAACACCCCTGCTATGTGAGCTGAACTGAGTGCCAGTGGGCTTCTGGGTACAATTGAAAATGCTGGTTATTACCTATAAAGCCCTACAAGGGCCTAGCTATTTGAAGGGCTGCCTGTCTTCTGAAGTGTTGGCCTGTCTTATGCATTCTGACAGAGTTGGCTTGCTTCAGGTCCCATTGACTAAGCAATATCCTGCTAGATGTAGCAGGACCCAGGAAATGGATCTTCTGTATCATACCACCCGCCCTTTGAAACAGCATTCCCCTAGAGACTTGTAAGGCATTCCCCCATCTTGACGGCATTCAAGTGATCTTTAAAAACTTGGTATTTTCACCCAGCCTTGGACTAGGGTCTTTGGGCAGGGCTTTGAGTTGGGGGTGATGTAAATGGATGTTGTCTTGTCATCATAGGGTTGTCTTTATGTATTGTTTCTTTTACCTTGTGAAGCTGCCCATGGTCATTTTGGAGTTGGGCAACCTAGAAATTAAGTAAGCAAGTAAATAAATAAATACTCATTTAAGTTAATTTACTTAATAAGAAAAATGGAAAAAAACACAACAAATAAACTAGCATATACAGTACGGATTTCTAAACAGTCCTTTATTTGGGACTCTCCATCTTAAAATAGTTGTTCAGATATGAAAACAGAGGCACATTTTTTGTACAGAACTGTATAGCTGAAGAAGAATGGGCACCTTTCCAATCTTGTAATATTAGGGTGTTTTGCTGTCATAAACTATGCCCTGCCCTTCTCTGTTGTGCTCCTTTTTGTTCCTAAATCATTGGCATATATTTCAAAAGAACAAATGCATCCTCCAAAACCAATGGGTCTTCCAGAACAAAATTGGTATGTGAAATAATTTCTCTTAGAAAGGGAGACTGCATAACACATGACCAAATCATATGAACTAACGGTCCATTTTGCTCACGATGACTTCAGCAACAAGCTCAATCTGTCACATTCTTTTTTAAAAGATGCATAGGCATTCAGCACCTAGAAAATAATGTTTATGTTGAATTAATCATAATGTCAAAACTATAAAAAACATATAAATACAAAATGGTCTTTCATTGATCATAGGCTGAACATACCAGTTCCTTTTTCCAGGTGTTCCCAGACTCTTAAACATGTAATTTAGTGTTTACAAGTAGCTATTATAGGCTTACTACAAGGGTTTTTTTTCTACACCAAATCAAATAAATGGAACTGCTGGCTAACAGCTGGACAACAGAATCATTCCATGAACTATATGATTCAGCCATAATAACTTTTTATTCAGTTTTCTGTGCAGTATATTGAACCAGATTTTTTTTTTCCTAGTTTTCTTTTTGCAGGCAAATCTCATCAATGCTGTATTCCTTTTTCTCCCAAGAACTTAACAGAGATATTGGGCTGATGTCCCTCTGTGAATGGGAGCAATCCTGTGTGCAAAATGAACATGAATAGAGGGCTCCTGCTCAGAAGAAGAGGGGGAGCAAATTCCACTCATGTTCCTTCTTCACATCAGCCTCTTCTGCAACTCCTCCAGCTTCTCCAACCTTCCACAGCAAATTTGCAAGGGGCTGTTGCAGGAAGGAAGACACAATGAAAATGAATTGGCCCCTTTTTTCTTAAGCAAGAGTCTCCACTGGAACCTAACTGATAGTGTTGTTCTGGGACCAGGGGAATAGAGCTCACTGGATGACTTTGAGATAGTCACTTTCTTTTAGCCCAATCTATTTTACAGTGTAATTTCTATAAGGATGAAATGAGGGATGGCTCCATATATATTGCTTTGAGCTCTCAGAGCTCTGGGGATTTTTTTTTTCGGTGCAGGCAATATAAGTTTTGACCCATGCCTCAAAGTCCTATCCATTTTCTTCAACAAAATCTAGTTCCTTTGTCAAATAATTTTTTTCTCAAATAATGTAAGGTGAAGTGATCCCTAGATATTTTATATTTCAGTAGCAGAATCAGATATATTGAAATCCATAATTTTGCCCCAATAGATACTCTGTTGGAGTTTGGTGTGATGCCTACAGATGTATTGAACACTATACCCGTGCAAGTCCCGTTCTAGGTATAAAATAGTGTTGAACATATGGGTTGTTTGTAATGTTATCAAGATTCATTGATTTGTGAAAGACAAAAGCCATATCAATTGAAACGTATGCAAGTAAGCAAATACAATATATCAGCAGATACAGAAGATGTACCATTTTCTTTATTTAAGGAACCTGTTAACTGTATTTGATGGTTACCATAATAACCCCAAAGCAGAGGTACCAAATGTTCTAAATAGTAGCATATAAGTAAAATGCTTCTGACATAAAAGAAGTATAAAAGAGGTGCTCACTCCTTTAATCCTTGGATGGCTTTAAAAATAGAACAGGACTGGTTCAAAGTATAGCTGTTTTTAGCTGTGTGGCACACTATTCTTTACATCAACAGTGAGCAAGAACAAAGATTGCTGGAAGTTATAGTTTTCTTATTTTAATTTGAAGTTGACTTCATTTCCCATTTAACTCAGAGCTCACAGTAGTTGCTTGTTTGCTTTTATACATAATTATACAGATGACACAACAAAAGAACAAGACAAACGAGATCTGGTCCAAGGCTCTCTGTGCCTTTCTCCTGCATCTAGATCGGAATTATTCCATTCATAATTTCCAAACTTGTCTTTTACGGCAAATCACTACATGGTTGTGGAAGGTCCTTGAGGACAACCCTGGACATCAGGAATCAGAAACCTGGCACTCATACATTCCACATGACTCTCCCAGATGATGTCTAGAGGATCTAAGAATTGAATGAAAAGTATAATTATTAAGAACAGGGATAAAATCTATGGGAGATGGGCAAATCTCACAAGATTCAAGTGTTCTTCTCTGAAATTGCATGAGATTTTGCCAAAAGCCAATGACCTTTGGCAATATCCCAAGATTTGGGATCTCTGCCCCACAGACCATCTGTAATATTGTCATGGTTAACTAGCGGGACCCACTGTGTTACATCAAAAAGATAACAAACATTATTTGTAAATATTCTGTTTGAAGGCTAGGAGGATTGAAATATGACTACAGTGACTTCATATGCACTTCCTCCTAAAAGGAAATACATCGACAAATTTGTATATAGTCAGCATAAAGTATGATATGCATAGATGTATGTTTGGAAATAATTGCTATGAATTGAAAGGAATGCAGGATATTTCATGGTAATGATGAAGTGTAGGTCCAGGCGATCCCCATCTGCTTGCTCAATCTAATGCTTCTGCTGATCTTCCTTGTAAGGATTCCTTATCTTCAATCCAAATACAAACTTGACAGCCCTTCAAATAAAATATGTCTTTAAAGAGAGGCCTCTGAAAAGCAAGATACTCGGACACCCTAATCTCACATCTCTTTTTCGTGTTCAGCAGTTGTCAGTGAGGACAGCGTTGTTTTGCTGGAGTTATAGATAAGAGAATTGTAAAAGTGATAAAGAGGTGTACTTTTGCAAGATTACAGATATCAGCTTTATGATCAATTTGCAATGTGAGACCACATGGGCAAATGCATGAAGATTTCAATATGGTAGCCATGTGCAAATGGCAGTTTTCTCAACATGTATGAGAATGAGTATGTGGCCAACCATCCGTTCAAATATGTTCTAAGTAAAAAAGAAACAAACTTCTTGTGCATCATTATTTTGAAACAGAATAAATAATAAAGTTCTTATTTCCATAGAACAAATACAAAAGTCATGCAATACAGTATGTCATGAGCTTTGACCAACTAGGATAATGAGAGCCGGTTTGGTCTAGTGGTTAAGGCTCCAGGCTAGAAAATGGGAGACCGTGAGTTCTAGTCTCGCCTTAGACCCAAAGCCAGCTGGGTGACCTTGGGCCAGTCCCTCTCTCTTAGCCCTAGGAAGAAGAAGGCAATGGCAAACCACTTCTGAAATCTTGCCAAGAAAACTGCAGGGAATTTTCCAGGCAGCTGCCAAGAGTCAAGCACTGACTTGAAGGCTCACTCACACCCAAAAACAAACCTAGGATAAAAGAGAATCACAACTCCACCCTAAAAAAACAATGTTTAGAATAATTTTTTAAATGGAGTAACTAGAAGTACATGTAAAAACCAACGTTCTCCATTGCAACAGCTTGGATCCAGCAACGCATAAGCAAAAATCCATTTCTGCAATAATGGGGATAAGGGACAAGGAGAAGGGGAATCAAGGGAAAATAGGTGAGAACTAAGTGGCAGATCCACATCTCCCTGCTAGAGTCAGCCTGACTGCTACGAACGTGTTGGGAGAAGCCGCTGGTGGTCCCCCACTTGCGGAGGGTTGTGGGGGAGGGGGTCAAAGCCCAGAAATGTTATTTTTATGTGATGGACCCTGCTCTCTGGAATGTCCTATTCTTGGAGATCGACCTGTCTCCAACATTATCAGAGCTTTTCTGAAGGTCTTTTGGGGATTGACCCCATATAGTATTTTTGGAAGTTTTAATGCATTTGTAAGATTTTTTTTTTGTTTGATTATTGTGTTTTATTTATTATTGCAAGTCACCAAGAGTCTTCTGTGATTGCAGTTGGATATAAATGTGATAAATAGAGAAGTCCCATTGCATGGGCTGTTTTCATAACCCATACTATATATATGTTATTTTTTATAAAGTTTGCATTTTCTCAGGTACATGTTTGTGCTGTCTCCCAACTGCATCAGTTTGTGATTTTTTTAAAAAAGAAAAAAATAATAAGAAAAGTATGGATTTTACAAGCATTTTCCCTTAATTTTTGGGGTGGGAGGGGGGAGAGTTAGTTATGCAGTATCTCCTCATACATAGTTTTTCTTCACAGAACTGTATCTGAAAATTTGGAGAAGAGTAAAAACTGAAGGATAAATTATCGACTAGTTACATTTTATGGATTAAATGAGAATTAGATCCATTTGTACTACAGTGCAAACCCAACAAATTTCTTTTCCAGTCTCAATGTCTACTTGTAAATTGAAGAATTTACTGCTGCTGCTGCTGCTATTATTATAATTATAATAATAATAATTATTATTAATATCCCAAATCAATCCATTACAGGATGAAGGCCTCTTCACTGAAGGTTATAGACTCTACAGTAATCTGTATCTGTTTCTTCCAGCGCTTAGTCCAGCACCATAACAACTATGACACACTGGCTCTTATATGTGTGTGTGTGTATACAAACACACGCACATACACACACACACACACAAACCCACTGAAAATTTCAAATTAACATGATATACTTTAAAAATAAACTAGTTTTAGTCAGCTGCAATAATAGATTTTTGTTATGTCTTCCTGTAAATTATCTTTCTACCTCTTGCAGCATGGATCTCATTGTTCTAGAAGGCTTCATTTGCCATGATGGACCATTCAAACTCCATTCTATTCTCTGATAATGAGAACACATGATCCGCATTCTATCTTTGTCATCGAACAAGGTGGTTCTGTAAGACAACTTGCCATGCAGATAGCAGACTTTACAGTACCCAAGCCACTTCCAAAATCTTGCCAAGAAAATTGCAGAGACTTGTCCGGGTAGTCACCAGGAGTCAATATTGATTCAAGGCGATAGATAGATAGATAGATAGATAGATAGATAGATAGATAGATAGATAGATAGATAGATGTTGCTGGCTGTAAATATTGGAAGCTGAACACATTAAGCCTGGAAACAAGACTATTTAGCGTGGTTTGGGACATGGATCCATCCTTCAGAGAACCTACAGACTGGCCAATTCTCCTTTCAGTTGGCCTAGCTTGCAGCAAGCTCCTCCAAGGCAAAGGAATCAGGTGATTTCAGCTTTTTTACGCAGGTGGAAATTGCTCATTTTGGTAACTGAAACAGCATAATCATGGTCACCCAAAATGTTTTGAGCTTGACACACCAAGGCCCTGGCTCAATAGAACTCCATTAGCAGTCCTTTCCAGCTTCTTTGTCCCATTCCTCTGCCACCTTGCTATTTCCCTACAGAATAGTCTTCCCTCATCTGGGGCCTTCCTTTGGGAAAGCTGGTCTAGGAGTGCCCTGAAAATGAGGTCTGTCAGAAGCCCCAAGGAGGAAAACAGAGCACATCAGGAAAGAAGGCTGGTGAGAAGATTTATCTAAGATGCCCTGTGTCCAAGAAAAGGCCTTGAGGGTTAGAGCTATTTCTTTTGGGCGTGCCAATCCTGCAAAATTTTCAAATCATAGGAGAAGAATCTGGGGGCCACCAGATATTGAGGAACTATAAAACTATCCAAGTTGAGTGTGACGTCTGGTGACTTCATTGGTATGTCCATGTAGTTTTCTTGGCAACAGTATGGAAACTGGTTTGCACTTGCCTTGTTCCAGCATCACTTTCAACTTCATAGCTTAGCTTTTAACTTAGGCTTTCCTTGTGGTCTCCTATCCTAGTCGTAACCATGCTGACCCTTCTTAGGTACCAAGCCAGACAAGGTTGTCCAGGTGTTGTCATCTGCTGAGACATTATACAGGTGAAAAAAATACATCTCAGAGGCCATATACAGCCTGCTAGCATTCCTCTAGCAGCCTTCAAAGTGTATGAATCCAAATCGTTTGGGGGAGTGTTTCATCTTTTTTGGAATGGGAGGGCTTAAGACACCCCTTAAAACTCTGAATGGTCCTGGCTCTCCTCACTTTGGACATCTGATGTGGCTTTTCAGATTATGGAAGTAGTACACTTCTGTATTTAGAACCTCCAGCAGGCCATGACCAGTGGTGAAGAATGCTGGGAATTGTGTTTCAGCCCTGTTTGCTAATAAATGTTGAATTTCAGTTATCCAGACATTTTTTTCTTCTTCTTGTCCCAGATCTTTTTAAGTTACAGATGGTGATGGACTATTGATTTCATGTAATATGTCCATTACTCTTCTTTTTCTTCTTTCATGCATGCCTCCAATTAAATAATTATAGAGCAGTAGAATTGCTAAGAAACAGATGTGGAATTTATGCACAATAATATTGTCAGGATTCAAGGAATTGATCATGCTTATGAAGAGGCTGGTGTTTGTCTCTTTTAAAATAAAAAAATAAAATTAAATCCTCATAAAAAATTGCTAACACAACTTACTCCATATCATCATGGTAGTTTACAAACTACTACTGATTTCCCCTTGAATTTCAAAACGATATGCTAGCAACCAGCAAACAGAGTTAATAAAGAATGTACTATTTCTTGAAGGACATTATAAAATTCATTATTTTTTAAAAAATTCACTCAATCTAACAGTGCAATTACAGCTTTGAATGACTAGTGTGTTGTCACTTTATTTTTAACTGTCATCTTGTTAGTCCAAGAAGTGACCTTGATCACATTTGCAGGATATTATTATTAACAATAATTTATTAAACTTGTATGCTGCCTGACTCAACAACTCCAGGTCTAAACTTTTAATGCATCTTCCTTTCTAGCAAGTAGGTGCTTCTCAGGCATTTCTTGATGTGAACATGAAAAAAGGATTGTGATTTCAAAATGGACAGATTAGTCAGCTCTTCCAAGGGAGCCAGATTTTCAAAGATACCTAAGCTCTATTTATTTACAGTAACAGGTGAGACCAGCACCAGGGCTCATCATTGCTGGGCACCTGCCAAGGACCACATCCCACAGGGAACAGGAGGCTAACACAGAGACTTTGCAGCACTCTAATGAACTGAGTTCACAGCCCTTTCACCCCAACCTCCACTACTAGCTAAAGATTAAAAAAAATGAGCAGAAGTGGGAGTCAGAACGCCCTCTCCAATCTACCATAAATGACCCAGAGTTCTACCAATAGATCCTGGCTGAACTGCTCCTCATCATTGCTCTAATACATGCATGAAAACTGGTATACCAGGCAGCGTGTTGTCTTACACTAAATACAATACCCCTTCATTCATCAAAATGTTCCATATACAGTAATGCACCAGGATTTCCTATTCACTTACTCATTGTATAGTTCATCTTTCTATTCAGACCAAATACTTGTCTTCTGAAAGTGAAATGTGGTTAAGGAAAGTGAAGTACAGCTTCAGGGATGAGCTGGGAAGTGGCACTCATCCATCAGATTAATAAGCCTCTTGTATATCAGCAAGTTAGGTGGCTGAGGTGTTCTATGCACCAGGACTGGTCAAATTAGTCTTTGAAGCATGTCATCAAATATTTTCCCTGCATTTTTAAAATTCCTTTTCTCCAATACATATATGTAAAACTTACATAGTAGGGGGCTGGTATATTTTTCATAGAATCAGAGTTGGAACAGCAAGTTAGGCCATCAAGGCCAAGCAGCTGTCTTAGGTAGAACCCAATATTGGTTTGTTATGATTTGTAAAGCTGCCTAATTATTATGTGACTTGAAGCACACAGAGAAAAAGGTTAAACAACAAAGGAACAGAAATAATTAACCACTACCACCAAAACTTCAAAACCCATAACATACCCATGAATTCACAAATCCCATTCCCCCAGCCCAGTACTTCAAAGTGATCTTCAGGGTATCTCCATATGAAGTGCATTGCAATATTCCAAATGAGAGGTGACTAAGCATGGTTGACTATGAGAAGAACTCCTCATCTAGGAAAAGACACATCTGAGGCACAACATGCACAAATTCACAGCCACTCAGTCTTCCCAGGGTTGAGTCTACGCCTGTTCTTCCCCATCCAGATCATAACAGCCTTTAGGCACTGGGACCGAACCTCAGTAGCATCACCTGGTTAGTAAGGGATCAAGATATACAACTTGGTATCATTAACCTATTGATGATACCTTATCCCAGGCTGTTAGATTACTTCACTCAAGGCCTCGTGTAGATTTTACACAGGAGTAGGGAGTGTATCAAGCCCTAAGGAACCCTGCAAACCTCGCAAGCTCGATATCTCTCCCCTACCAATACTGATAGAAAATGACCACAGAGAAAGGAAAGTCACTCCAACAGTGTTCCCCACTTCGAACCCCTGGAGCTGGTCTCAGTAAAGGATAGTAGTCTTCCTATAGAGTTGACTTTCTGGTCTGGTCTACCTAGTGGGGCTAACAGCTCTGGTGTTGGAAGAAAGAGTTGGGAATGCTGATGTACTTTGGGTGGGAAAGGCTGTCATCTTATTCTTTAACTTTAGGTGAATGACAAGAAAATCAGCATAAGGGTATGCTGGAATTGAGAGTTTTAGGAATATGAGGCCAGGAATTCTCTCTCCTGTATGGGAAGTGAAAGTTTTGTTATAGAGTATTTGGTACATACAGATACTCTCATTCAGAAGTTGAATCCTTTATGCTGGCACTGTTTTGGAATTCCAAATCAGAAAGACTAGAAACTATATTTTTAAGTTCTCAAACTCAGGATCAGATTCCTGATTCTGTAACAATCCTGCATAGCTGAATCCTAATAAGTCACTTATGCAGCTCATGTCAAACATTAATTCCCTGTATTATGAAAAATGAACTGTTACATCATGAGCTGTAATCAGGATATATATTGAAGAGACAGAACAGCGGCTCCATGTGCAAAAATTCATTTTTCCAAAAAATAAAAATCAATGAATGATAAATCAACCCCCCACCCCGCAGGAGATTTCACATCTCACATGAATTAGCAGCACAGATGCCACTCCTGTGCTTTCAAATGCCCATATAGCTTTGATCATAATGACGGCTACATTCTCTATGGTTTCTGGTTCTCCCTGGGAATTAGAAATCTAATTTTGCACACCAGCTTTGATACATACATTATAGAGTTCATGAGGCAGTGAACTGAGGCAACAGTTCATACAACCAGGACTCACAAACCAGAAAATCTCATGTCAAGGTTCAAGGACATGTATTTAGGTGTGTGCTTAATCTATAGGATTTCCTGTGTCTCAGCAGCATTAACAACCTTATGGAGCCAATTGCAAGAATAAGTAGAAGCCCTAATAGGCTCCATATAGGTTTTGTCACTGAGAGAGTAAATTAAACAACCATTACAATACACCTGGGCTGTTTCAAACAGAACTCCTGGCATCTGCTTCTGGAATAAAGAAACCTGCACACACATCACACACATGCTACTTATCTGCAAGCAAGTTTTTAAGAACACTTTTAGGCTTTAAAATGTTCTTGACCCTGATAGAAGGCAGCCAAGGATGATTTCATTATACCTATCTCCCAAGGTATAATGGGAAATTACCCCTTTTTTGGGAAAAGGAAGCAGGTGAAGGAATCCAGAATTGCATTAAGGTGTTTTATAGCACCATAGCTGGGAAATAATTTGGGAATGTATTGGATTTCAGTGGTTCAGTTGTACACATGTTTTATTTTTAAATTAGATGAGTACTCTAGGACTCCTTGGAGCATACTTTAGTCATTGTTAAAAGCATTGATTCACCGCAAGTCAGGAACAGGCTCCCAGTTTGCACTTGATCTGCTAAAGCAAGATTGGCTTGAAACTTATGGATTTCCCATTTCTCAGGGGAGTTTTCTTAATGGCTGGTTAATGTCTGCTAATGATATTTGATCAATCATTCATGGTCTTTTTATTATTCCTCACTATTCCCGGTTCTGTTCCTCACTTGCCATAGGTTTGTTATCCTGGTTCATTACAAATTATATATAACTCTTTCCTCCCTCCTTCCCTTCCTTCCTTCCTGATATTTTTTTAGCTCAAAAACTCTTCCTTAGTTTACTGTCCTGCAAATGTGCTGGTCCTCAGTGCTGCCTGGAATTTCTTGGTGACATTGACTTGACACATCTAAGGGAATTCAAGGTGGAGACAGATGCTCCAGAATCTTTATTTTCCCTCAGAAGACCAGCTAAGGATAGTCTGGTCTTACACCTGCTGATTTATAACCTAAATTAATCCTAAATGGCAACACCCCAAAGATATGTAGTAAGAAGGATCTCATAACCTATAGTGTCTATCTGATTGCTGAGTTATCCACCTGTCAAGTTACTTAAGATTAAGACAGGGTGGACAAGCCAGTACTACCTACAGGTACCATTATGCCCAAAATACCAGTAATGGGGCTTACCATCCTTGCGTATGTGTACATGTGTGTGTGTGTGTGTATGCATGTGTATGTATGTATATGAGTATATGTGTGTGTATGTGAATCTTGTGAGATCTCTGGGTTCTTACATGAGATTTACCATTTTTATGATTTATAATTTTCAAAGAATATCTTTATTTCAATGGTGGGGCTGCCTGCAACCTTATGTGAAGTTGGGTGATGGGGCCTGCCACTTGAAAAGGTTGTTGAGCCCTGAATTGACCAATCTAGTGGAGAAAATGCTCCATTCAGGAAGTTCCATCACCACCAGTGAAGATATCAGCCATTGTTAAGACTCACTTGGGCCTTTTCCCATTCATTTAGAGAGCAATCTACTCATCCTGGAGTTGGCAGAAAACAAGACTGGCATGAAATTGGCTGCTCCCATTGCCAATTCCTATCATGCTTCTGTTGCCTCTGAGCTGACTCACTTCTGAGTGGTGCTGTCCTAATTATGCATGTGCAACACAAGGCAGGCAAAGCAACTGGTTGAATCCTACCTTCCTATCTCCCCTCTTCTGTATACAGCCAGCTGGTGGGAAAAATACCTGCTGCTGGAGCAGGTATGGAGGGGGAAGATCTGACTGCAGGACTTAGGCTGTCATCTCTCGTTTTCTTCTAGTGCCTCTTCTCCTATAACCCATTTTGTTGTAAGCCAAACTAAATAACTAAAAAAAAAAAAAAAGAGCAGAGCAGAGCCACAAAGGGAGCTGAGTCACACACAATACTTATGTATGATTTCTCTCCTTTCCTTTCTTTAAACAAGGAACAAATACTGAGTTCCAAACTCTTCTGTGCTTCCTCAATCCACTATTTTGCTATTTTGATCTTGTGTTCAATTGGTAAAGGCTACAGAGTTAAAGCATTTACAGTAGTGCCAGCAGAGCAGACTAACACTATTATACTCTGTTGATGCTGTGTCCAACTCTTTAGGAGAAAAAAGCAGAACTGCAGCAAACTCGGTCCTTCCTTCCTCCCTCCCTCCCTCCCTCTGGGAGTCATAGCCACATACATGGGGGGGGGGTTCCTCTTATTTTACATGAACAGGTTGGCCAAGCCACTCAATGAGCATCCATGCTAAGTGCGGACTTGTCCTGGATTTCCCCAGTCCTGTCCCACATCTTACCCATTCTTCTACATTAGTTCTGTACTTCCTCTGTGATGTACATTCTAAATATGTTACTGAAAAGCTATTTTCACTCATACTATGGGGCAGATGTGTCAATGGGCCACATGCTCATCTATATTTATTGTAGTAAATCCCTCTATACACAGTCACATACACAGAACAGCACATCCACACACCCCTAACCAACCCTAATTGCCACCTCATCCTGAAAACCTGTTAATTTCTCAAAGTGTTTGTAACTGCATATGATCTTATATAGATGTTAAGAGTGAGGCAGCTGTACAGATACTATATGTTGGGCTGACTGATTTATGTTGATTCCCCAGAGGTGCACTGAATGTATTCTGAAGGACTTTATTTGAACATTGGTCTCTTCCCTGAAATATCCTAAAATGTGATTTTCCAACTGTGTTCCTTTGAATCCTGAAATCTGTTAGGGCATTTTCATCTTGAAGTGAGAAATGGTAGGCAAACATGCCAAATCTGGATCACAACAAACAGCTCCATGTATGACCAAGCCATCATTTTCCATGAAGTGATTGTGCATCATGGGATCCACTTTCAATTGTTTGCAACTCAGATTCCCAATAGAAGTCTGCAAGGCATTGGATTTCCATCTGAGAAAGCCACTGTCACCATCCAGAGCAGACTGAACATTAAGCAGTATCTACTTATTCTCCATGTGTGGGGGAAAAAGGTTGTAAAAGTCTTGATGAATCTTTATTGCTGCTGTTGTTTTTAATTTAAGCATCTCCACTCACCAGTGGTTACAGAAACACTTCACTGTCACATCCAGTGAAGTTCTCAGGCAACCTTCTCAGCAAAAGAAGGATACAAAATAAATACCAGCTGCTGGTGGGGAGGATAGGTAGGATCAAATCATTTTAAATAAATAATAATATAGCCCAACCTCTCCACTATGTCTCATCCTGCTCAAAAGCATGACATTATCTAAATATCAGCAGCTGGGGGACAATGACTGAATAGGGTTATGATGACTTCTGTGTCCAGCAGAATAATCCAGCTGGTTATTGTTGAAAACTAGATACAGTTCTAAATGACCTGTTGGTCTGACCTATCAGGGCTCTTTAACCATTCACTCTTAGGCATGTTAGAAAGACCACACTGTGCCTTTCCCCTCTTACACTTAGCAAATGGAATTGGATTCTCTGCATATTTCAAGGTTACTTTTTCTATCCAATATATGAGGGATGGATTTGAGTCCACATAGTTGAAAACTCTACATGACGAGAGCCTCATGTGATCAGATGTTTGGGATTTAAAAAAGGAAAGTCATTTATTTCTATTAGAGAACTGCCAAAAGAACAAGCCATTCTTCATGAGCAAAACAAGAAACAGAAACCAACAAAAATCTGCAAATTAACTCTTAGACTTCCAATATATATATCTACTGGATATATGAAAAATCAGAACTATAAATGTGTGTCTGTTTATCAGAGGTAATTCTTATGCCATTCCGATTTCTAAAGAACAAAAAAGGTGTGCCAAAGAAAAAATGAACAAGCATATATATCTGCTCTTGTAACGAAGAAGCAAATGAGTACGGGACTGGAGAAGGGTTGTAGCCAGAGATGGACAGTTAAATCTATCTGTGGCTGAATTTTTTTAAAAAAATGTGTTCATTCCTACATCTACTCAGTGCTATTCAACACTAAACAGTCTCTTTTTAAAATCTGCATTTAAGTATGTATTCTGGGAATTTTTCCTTTGATATTCTAAACATTCCCAGCTCAAAATGCCCATTTCAGATTGCACATACTTGCTTTTTGTCATTTATTTCTTTATTTAATCAATTTATAAAACTCATGCCAAAAAGCCCCCCATAAACATTTGGAGAAGGGCAAAACCAACATCAATGCTGTTATCCATGGGTTACACCAAGAGGCAAGGATGAGGTTGTATACTTTCTGAATTAAGTACTGCAATCTAAAAAGACAAAATTCCTTAAGCATGCCTCATTCTAGCTCAGTGTTTTCAATCTCAGCAACTTTGAGATATGTGGACTTCAACTCTCAGAATTCCCCAGCCAGCCTGTAGCCATACTTCTTACAGGTGAGATAGAGAAACACTGTTCTAGCTAATGTAAAGCTTGAATGGGAGAAGATGCAACCACGTTAAAGATGCTTAACTCAGTTATTGGCCCATCGATAGCATATAGCTACAACATAGAGGCCAATGTATTTGTTCACCATCTCTGAAAGATAAGCTTGGGACAAGTATTTTGATAATTGGAATAATCATATTCAAGCAACTGTGTTCATACTTTTCATCTCCACACTTCTGAATATTCCCTTTTTACTCCCCTAGTGCTACAACAGTAATTCGTCAGGGCATAATTTTGCCCTGATTAAGTGCAAGGCTAGAAAGAGATAGCTATGGTGGGCTTGAGCAAGAGTCATCTAACCCAGTGTTTCTCAACCTCAGCAACTTGAAGATGTGTGGACTCCAACACTCAGAATTCTCCAGCCAGAGTGCCAGCTGGGGAATTTTGGAAGTTGAAGTCCACACATCTTCACGCTGCTGAGGTTGAAAAACACTGAGTAGCCCAGCCATCTGGAAGGTTATCATGCAGAACAAGACAGATTCAGCAATCCTGCAAGGAAATTCCAAAGTTCATTATGGTTTATGATACAGATACCAGCCTTCCCCAGATAGGCTGGAAAGTCTGCAGTGGTGGTCTGAATACAGTACCAGATTGGTATATATTGGAAAATTACTGTAATTTCCAGTTTAGTTTGCACCCAGCACACTCCCAGTCAATTGTTGTATCCAGATCGGAGCAAGCCCACATACCATTCAAGACAGCTAGCAAAAATATAGCTTGATGTCAAAAATAGTTAACAGGCAAAATGGGATAAAAGACAGGCAAAAAGCAGGCTGAATTTACATTATCTATTTATCTCCAGAACTTTCCAGAGCCACTAGAAATAATAACATGGGTAATTAGTATGGACAATCCCAAAGTGGAATTTGATTATACTCTATTTTTGATTATACTGTAGAGTCTCTCTACAGTGAGATGGGCAGTGACAAATTTGAAATATAAATAAATAAATAAATACTAGCCTGAATCTTTCTACTTACTGTACATACTGTATAATAAACAGGTAACTTTGGACCATTCACTTAACCTGTCCAGCTCATGTAGTTGTTGTGAGAAAAAATGAAGATGGTGAGGATACCATGCTTGTCACCATCAGATCCAAAATAACATGAAATTGGATCACAACCATCATAGCGAATAGATGAAATTAGCCACAGTGGTGCTCCAAATGACTTGTCGTTGTGTGTATATCTTTACCACTATTTGTTGATCAAATATTCATTGTGAATTGATCCTGTCAAAGATTTTCCCAGTTGGTGTGGGATATCCTAATTAAGAATAACAACCTTTCTATCAAGTTTAGGAACATAAGCACTTTTTATCTTAGTCACCTTTAGAATGAGTTTGTAAAGTAGGTCAATATGATTATCCCAGAGAGGGGCATTGGACAGCAGCATCTGTAGGGTGAATTTAAAAAGTTACGTTGATTACAATTCCACAACCACAGTCCCAGGTTTTCATCAAACAGTTGTGACTGCCATCTTGACTTTTAAAACCTTCCCTTGCAGCTGCTGCTGACATTGAAGCTGAGAAAGATGGCTTGTCTCAAAAAAGGCTTACAGATGAATCCAAGAGAGAAGGGGAGATTGAACCCAGGACTTCTTGAATCTAGCCCAACCTCTTAGCCCTACAGTCATCAGTTTCCAAAAGGGATAAATCAATTACTAAAAGATATTGGAAATAACACTTTAAAGTCTAACATAGTTATTATAATCTAATGACACGGACTGAGGAATCCATGGTGCTTGCTAGTCTTTAAGATATCTCAAGATACCATCAGCAAACTTCATTTATTTCACAGATCTATTTGATTGAGAATTAAAACACACTGGTTCGGAGACTGGCCCATTTTTCCAATTGCCTAGTGAGCGTGCCTGTGTTAGCTCTCACTGTTTGCCAGTGGTCCCAAAGATGCCCAGTTAAATTTATATGCTGGCCACAAAAGATGGGCAATTTCTCTTCGTGCTACTTCTCCCACCCCAACTGGCACTCTGGGCAACTGAAGTTGTTATCTTCCATGGTATTTCTTTGCCACCTGCCTTCTTCTGTAGATCTAGTTAATGTGAAAGCTAGATGCCATTCCCATTACATGATCACGCAGCAACCCATTGTGAACTTCTGGCAGTGATATTTATTTTGCCGTAGGAAGAAATCAAAAGAACAGCAGCCTCTTTCTTCTAGTCCCACCTGCCCCCCATAATGACACACACACGCATACAACATTAACACTGATTCCTGCAATATCCCCCTGGGCCACTTCATTAGAATCCCTCTTTGGTAAATAGAGAAAAGTGAGGGAGGTACAGACTTAAATGAAATTAAAAATGCCACTCCCCTGCTATTCAATTTGTTTGCTCTGTTGTGTGACTTAAAAGACCCACACTGATCCCATTATGCACCAAGGAAACATGAACTGTAACAATCCCAATAAATTCTTGGGGATAAAACAGAAAGGTAGAATAGATATTGGGCAGATTTGACACAGAATAACTATATGAACCAATAAAGAAATAAATATTGGTTTGGTGCCCAGAAACAGTGAAAAGAACAAATAAGAAGCATCTAGAAAGGGCTGTAAAGTTGTCACAGGGTCACTCCCTGAACACTCCAAGTTAAACTGGTAAAGCAGAGATTTCAGAAATTTTGAAAAGGGTGCTCAGTTTGGGGATGCGTAGTATAGACAATGTTGAGTTAGATATCCCTAGGACCCTCAAGCCCCTGCTTTGTGGCCCTGGGGTCCCCCTCTGAATATTAACTGCTGAAAACTGATATAGTTTCACATCATTTGCAGCCAGAAAAAACATGAACATTGTGGTATATCAATAGAAGAGAATATGTGTAGCTCAGGGTTGAACTGTGGAGTCTTTGGGGTTCTCTGAGCTTGGTCCAAGGACTTCTCAAATGCCCATGTCAGTTAAACTCCCCAATTCTCTCCAGATCCAGCCCTGGTTTCATGTGGTCCCATCTTCTATGAGTCTGTCAGACATCCCAAAATCTTAAATGTAATAATTCTTGGCCATCAATAGGTTGCTCAGTCCTCAGATAGAACCTAACGTGGTTGAAGGCAGCTCCTTACGAAAGAGGCTGTTGTGTGCATCGTGTTGGACTTCTTGGCCCCAAGGAAAGACGGGGCGACCCGGCTGCTCCTGGCAGGCACGCGCTCCGGCGAGAGGACGCGTCTGTCTGGCTGCTGTCGCCAAGACTGGGAGGGAATTTCCCAAGCAACGCTCCGCTCTTGTCCTCCCTCCCTTCCTCGTAAGTCTCGTTTGTTCCCTCTGAATAAAGCATCACGTACTGCAAATTGTTCTCATCAATAATCAAGACAGGGGAGGCCAAACAATGGGATCAAGAAAAAAAAAATCTTGCTAAGGCCCAGGGGCTCCGTCGGTAAAACTGCTCCGAAGACCGGGCTTGCGATGGGTGGGGGCAGAAAAGCTAGAAAAAGCAGGTGAGGGGGCCCTTTTATATCCAGGCGATTCGTTTTAAAGGCAGGTCTATTTAATCGCTGGGAAAGGATCAAGGCTGGGGGGAGGCCTGCCCTCCTTCGTGCCCCCCTCCCGGGTTCCAGACAGGTGGTGAAGCCGAAGTAGATACAGATAAGGAGAAAACGACCGGGGGGGGGGGGGCGAAGGAGACGTTAAAGCTACTAAGCCATACAGTCACTCACCTGTGAAGCAAGAGGAGGAGGAGGGGAGGGCGGACGTGAGTGGAAACACACAACCCCACCCTAAAAAAGAATGGGCGGGTTGCAGCAAGCAGAAGTGAAGAAGTGGACGTATAAGGCAGGGGCTGGAATAAAGAAACGCGTCTGAGCCACTAAAAAGGATCAGAGGAGCAGCAAATAAGCTGCCAAGACGAGACGGGGAAGGAAGGAAGGAAAGAAAGAAAGAAAGGGGAAAGGGAATCGCCTTCCTGCGCGGCGGGTGTCCGTGCGCGCAGCCCCTTGCTGCGTTCCGAACGTGCGAGATTAAAGGCGAAGCGGAGGCGTGGAGGGGAGGCAGGAGGGGCGGGGGAGGAGGGGGAGAGCAGCTGCGTCTTACGGTGGGAAGAAAAATAAGTGAATGGGTTGTATTCACTGCTCAAAAGGAGCGAGGAGACAGTTGAAAAGAAACGGCCCAGGTAGGATTAATGGAGTTGGGGGAGCTGTCTAAACAGCTCTTCTGATATTAGGGATATCTTAGAGGTGGGATAAAGGCATCCTGCACGCACCCAGCTCAAAAGCCCCTATCTCTTTCTTGCAGGCCCGGGGGAAAGGGCAGGCAGGCTTAAATTCAGCAGAGCTTGTTGTTAGGATAAAATATGCAGCAGATCCAGGGCCTGATGGCAAGTACAGTATTTTCCCCACCAGCCAACTCAGAAAGCTTTTGATGGATAGCCCAGTTGCCACCACCAAGCCAGCCTGGCTCAAAATAGCAACACTTAGCACATGTATAATGCCTTTGGATTGTCAAAGCATTTTTATTTTTTATTTTATTTATTTATTTCCCTCCAGCATGAATGCATGAGACCTCTGTGCTGGAAGGGAGGAGGAAAAAAAAGGAACACGGTGAAATAAGGGAGATAACATTTTTATTATATCTGTTGTCAGTTATTTGTTTGCGTTTTGCAACTATGGCTGAATGGCTCTGCTAGAATGGAACTGAATGAAGTAATAAATGATCACTAGTGTAAATCTGCTAATCCGTAGTGCTTGCCCCGTGAAGCATAACTTATAAGTTATCATATAAGGCAGGCCAGATACTTTTAAAAACTTAAGAAGCAGATGGTAAATGCCATTTCCACTTACTGCTGCCTCCCTCCCTTACAGAGACACCAGTACCATGGGTTCAGAAGGCTTCTGTGGTTGTGTCATTGGCCCTTGCTAAGCTCACTTCTCTCATACTTAGCTAATGCAGGCAGGGCTGGCTTTAGGCTAAGGCTGAATAGGTACTGGCCTAGAGCACCAAAACTTAGGGGACACCACTACCGCCCCTCCTTCCAAACCATTGTAAAAATACAAATATTTGCATGGTGGGAGGTGGCACCATCAGTCAATGTGACCTAGGGGGGCCATGTACCCTTGAAGGAGCACTGATTACAGGAGTTACGATGATTGATGGACCTTGTTTTCCTTTTATTTATTTATTCTTCAAGTTTCTATGGCCACCCTCTTAATCAAATAACTCTAGGCATCTAACAAGGCACAGAAACAAAAACATACATATAAAAGCTATATGCCAAGTAAAATAATCAACTTCTCAGTCAACATAGGGCAAATATACAAACTGGCCTCCCCGACCATCCTGACCCTAAAGAGAGAGAGAAAAGCCAGGTTTTTAAGGCCTTCCAAAAGGCCAACCGTGTTGGGGCCATCCAACCTTCAGGGCAGGTGCTGCAGCAGAAAAGGCACAGCTCCTAGGTCCTATAAGATGACCTTGTTTTACAGAAGGGATCTGCAGCACACCCACTCTGCCAGGATCTGGTGGGACAGGTAGAAACCATCTGTAATGGTATGTGGGAAAGACCTTGGAAGATGGAGGGAAGAGTTGCTGCCTAGGGAATGATCAGATAAGAGACAGCATAGCCCACACCTGCATTGTGGGCAGAGCAAGAGGCTCAGAAGGGACCCTCCCTAGTTTCTTGGGCTGTAAAGGAGAATTGTACTTTCAGACGTGCAAGATTCTGTTAATGTGGCTTTACAATAAAGTAGAATTAGTTTATCTGGTCGTATTTCCTGCTGGTCTATCTGGTAAGGCTGACACCATCAGAGGCAGAGAGTCCTTCAAGTATTCTGGTCCCATGCCATGCAGGGCTTTATAGGTGATAACCAGTACCTTGAATTGCATCTGGAAACCTACTGGAAGCCAGTATGTTCACACAGCAGTGGTGTTGAATGGACATACCATGGTGTGCCCCAAACTGCCTGTGCAACTGTATTCTGGAACAGCTGCAGTTCCCAAATGCCTTTTGAGGGCAGTAGAGCAGATTGTGATAGGAAGTGACTAATGAGCAGCACCTTCCAGTCCAGGAATGGGTGCAACTAGCACACCAGATGGATTTGTGCAAAGATCCTGCTGGCCATGGTGGCCACTTGCTCTCTGAGTGGGAGCTGTGAATCCAAGAGGGCCCCCAGATTGTGCACCAACTTGATCTGGGGCAGTGGTACCCCATCCAGAATTAATGATAGAAGCTCTCAAGATTTTTGGGGGGGGGCTAAAATTCATAGCCAATCTTCCTATGATTGAGCTGGAGCCTTTCCACCCCGTCTAGATGCTCACAGCCTCCATGCACTGGAAAGAACCTTGACAGCATCACTAAGGGCAGAGATGTATAATTGAGTATCATCATCATACTGCTCATATTCAAACCCATGTCAACGGAAGACATCAATGGTATTATAAGCCAATGAAAAATCAAGGAAGGCTAGGATGGAGATACCATCCCAGTCTCAAGCCCCCCAAAGGTCACCCACAAGCACAATTCTCATCCCTCTCTCCTTCTGTATTGTCTTTTAAAACTGTACATCTTTCTAAACATTTCCTATAAACTGCACTGAGACCCTTCTAGGCTGCAAACCCATTGAAAGAAAGACTGCACAAGATCAAAAGTCATCATGTTCTCACAGTGGCCACATAAATGTCTTTGGGAAGTCCAAATGCAGGACATGAAAGCAATAACATACTTCCACTTGGGTTCTCCAGCAACTTGTGTCAAAAGACCTATAGACTCTGATATCGGAAGCAATATACAGTCATCAAGATGAGTAGCCACTCATAGCCGTGCCTTTCACATCTTTGTCTAATCACATTTTAAAGCTGTCCATTGGTAGTAGCTAATGTTAATCTTGTATTAGCAAATTTCAGATTTACCTGTTGTGTCCAGTTTCAAAGAACTGAAATTGATACATCTGACCTAGGAAAGCAGAATTGTTTCCTAAAAATAATTATATATGCCTTTTCCTTATAGCCCAACACAATTACCTAAATATTATATATGCATGCATTTTTATTTTCATACAGCGTGCTATTTTCCAATATAGTCTTTAATTTAAAAATAATTTAATCATTTAAATTAAATGTAATAAAAGAATACATTTAGTTACCAGATACGTTTCAGTATTAGACAGGAAGGGAGTGCACTCTAATAACTTGGATTGGGTAGGCAGGCATTTCCATATTCTTCTTTGGTGCTAAATAAAACCTCCATAATAGACAAGCATGATCTGATTTAAAATAGATATGGGAATAGACCGGAAACATGCTTCTACGTTTGCTGATTTGGAATTATTCTGTCGCAATTTTTTACTGATGTGTTTGTAGTTGAGAAAATTTCAACTGCACTGGTAGCAGATTCTCCCTTCTAAATATATGATAGACCCACACCAAAGAGTTAAAGGGCATTCCGTACCATTTAGGGATGTCCCCCGCTCTTTTTTAAACTTCTGCATTTGGTTTATGGAGGAAGAGAGTGAAGGGCTGGGTAAAAATGTCCATAACATTGTACCCTGGAGATAGGCAATTTGGGACTGTTTAAGGCCACAGCTCCCAGTAGTGTTGCCATTGGCCACGTTGGCTGAATTTCATAGAAAGCATGATCCAAAGTGTCTAAAGGGTAGCCAGTGAACAGTTCTACTGTAGCATGACTAATATGGCTGCCATACGAGCATCAATGTTGCCCCAGAAAAATTAGAATGCTCCCAGGGGAAAACTCCACTTCTAACGTGGACCAAACTAAAAGAAATCAAAGTATTGTACATGTAATAGATGCATTGTGGATGGCCATTGTTTCAGCAAAGAAAAGAAGTTTTTGTGCACTTGCCCTTTGCCTCTCACTTTAACCAATAATCAATAGGGCTTCTATAAAAATAACAAAGTTTCTTTGGTCAAGCACAAATACCTGCAGAGACTAATCCAGGTGGGGTGTGTTTTTCTTCCAACTCTACTGCCCATTTCCAGAATTATGTAAATTTAAAAGCATTATCTTGAAATTGGTTTCCCCTTTTCTAGGTTTTCACTTAGGAGTTCTGCTCCATTAGGTTCCCCCTAATGTTTATTGCCTCTGCAGAACTCCTTAATAAATCCTTTCTTTCCTGTGCATTGCAGCCCATGCTGCTAATTCAATTTCTCTTCACTGAGAAATTTCTCCCTCCCCTTCAGAAGCAGACCTTTTGCTTAATACACAAACTACAGATGTCCTTGGCCTATAGAAAAGAAAAGGGATGAAGAGATTCAGCATTCAACAGCACGCTTTTCATCATTTTGGCATCATCGTGGTTAGGAACAAATGCCTGTTACAGGTAAAACAAACTTAAGAATTTGAATATCCATAACTGGGTCATCTCCTTGTATTTTAGTCAAGTGAAAAGCACCTGCAAGATGGAGCTGATTCAGTGGGGATTATGATATCAAAAGAGGAGGCTTAATACATTTCTGGAACCTAAATAGCCTGTGTAGTAGTTTGGCTGATTCCATAAGGTAGAAGTCTGGAGGTCTCAAACCCATTCTCCTAGAAGTCCTCTGGGCCTTCACAACCTGGCCTTGCCTCCTGTTTTGGAGCAGTGACTTGGTAGTTTTTGTTCCGCCACCCATCTTCACCTGACATCTTCCCCCTAACCCTGGTGTGGAAGAGAGAAAAGGCTCTCAAACCGGTGCTGTCTTTCTGGCAAATAAAAGATCAGCAAGTTAAAAAAAAAAGGAGGAATTTTCATGATGTACCTCCAGGGTATAAAGTTGTCAGCCCTACAAGGTAGATCAGACTAAGAAACCAATGCCATGTAAGTCAGGACTACTTTTATTGTAACAGCAAGAGTAACAGAATCTTGCAAGTCTGAATGTGCTTCCCCCATCCCTCATTTTACTTTTGTGTGAACTAGGGAGAGGCCCATCTGAGATGTTTTCTCAAATTACTTTCTTGGCCTTGGGCTCAAGCCCCACTTATCTGACTGTTGTCTTGGTAGCAGCTTTTGGTCCTGTCCTTCAAGGCCATTCCCTATTTCCTTTACATAAGTGTATAGGCATGTGACTATAAGTTTTGGTCCTCTTTTCCTCTGGATGATAGAACAATCTCATCAGAGATCAACAAAATCAAGCATGATTTTTTTCCTTTGGAAAAAGATAAAATATAACAACCCCCCCCCCCAATTTACAAAAGACAGTGCAATGCTCCAGATAGACAAGATAATGCTGGTCTGCTACAAATGAGTGCTTTCTCCATGTGACATGGGAGATACTGCAGATTACCAGAAGATTATAAATAAAATTAATCTCTGCCTGCCCAGCCTGCAGGATGGAATGCAAAGATGAGGTTACAGACTCAGTATCCTTGTTTGTACAGAGAAATACACTGAGACTTCAGCACAAACAAAGAAAAATGAAACAATATGAAGCAAATCCTTGTAAGAATGTAATTATCTATTCTTATAAAAAATAGCTATTTTTCTTGAAGCAAAGACTCTCTGCTTCTTTTTAATGAACTTTCCTTTTTTTCTGGAAATTCCAAACTTCTGAGGCTGCCACAAGAAACCCCATTCTTTTTTCACGTCTCAGCTCACAGCTTGTACATGAGTTCTAACTTAAGATATAAAATGGCCAAAGTTTTTTCTCTATATCCTGCAGAGGACATAGAGCATATTGTGTACATGACAGAAGATATCTGTCCCTTGTGTATACAGATTTAATGTCTGAGGCTGTGGGAATCGCTACTCTCCATCTGAGTTAGTTCATGCCGACTGCTGGATAGGCAGATAGAAACCATGACTAGGGGGGATTTTGTCTAACTTTGACTGGTGTGCCAGTTGCACCCTTTCCTGGAGAAGGAGGCCCTGGCAACAGTGACCCATCACTTCCTGGTTAGATTACTGCAATTCGCTCTACTTGAAGTTCCCTTTGAAAACTACCCAGAAGCTGCAGGTAATCTGTTTGTTGGAAAGTGAGAGCTACTTTTTACATATAACAGCAGTGCTACAGGCTCTGCATTGGCTACCAATAGACCTCTGAGTACAATTCAAAGTTTTTCACCTTTCAAGCCCTACATGGCTTGGCACCTGGGTATCTGCAGGACTGAGTAGATCCTACCTATCCAGTGTGCACATCTCAGGTTAGGGGAATGCTGAAGATTCTTCCCCTGAATGAGTTCTGGGAGGAACAAGAACATCTCATTTGTCAGTAATGGCACCCACCCAGCCTCCCACCAAAAATTTGGATGCCTTTTTCATTCTTATCTTTTAGAAAATCCTTAAAGGCCAAAGTATTTAGAAGGTCATTTATTTAAGAACCATCATTGGTATGCCTATTATCAAGGGCATTTGCAGTGAGGATAGTGGTCATACCCTTATGACCGAAGCTCTGGCACTTTTATACAATGCACATTTTAAAAGGGCAGGACTTTGATCACGTACTTTGCACTCACCCTCTTGATTTTTTGGACACTTAACCAACACCCACCTGTTTATTTTTTACTGTTATTTCTGGTTGTAATAATTTATGAAAGGTTCTAACAGTTTGAAGGATAATTATTTCTATATTCTGTTATGATAGGTTTGGGTCTTTAATGAATTTAACCATTAGTCCATAGTGTGCCAATATATAAATAAATCAAACAACCATGAGAACAAGGAAATGGTGCCCTATCGAGTCAGACGCCAAATGATTGGAGCAGAATAATAATATTTCTTCAGTACCAAAATAAAGCTGATTACATGTAATGGATATATTCACTTCTCTTTTGATTCTGATAAATAGGTGTTGCAAAAGTTTTTAAAACATATGCAGAACCATTGTCTACAGCCAGAAAACCCTCAAACATCTATGTGTTCATCTCATAGGAAAGGAAATCTATTGACGAGCCTGCATATCTATCTATAATTAAGAAAGTGTGCTTCTTATCTTTTTGTCTCAGGATGCCCAAGATGGCTAGCAATAGAATCCAGGAGTCAGAACAGAAGAACCATAGACTGCTAGTGTTGGAAGAAAACTTCTCTACTAAATGAGGAGTCTTGCATCAACATCATCTCTAAAAGATCAGCATCCAGATTCTGTTTAAGTAGCTCCAGCAAGGGAGAGTCCACCCCTCCATGAGGTTGCCTGTTCCACTATCAAACAGCTTGCAGGTTTTGAGGTATCAAAATTAAAACAATATCCAATGAAGAACAGACAGAATTGACAGATAAAGTACCAACCAGTGTTCGTTTTTTAAGTTAGAATCTTGTTCAATTGTTCTGGGGATAATTTAGGACTGTCAGATGTTTTCAGGCTTGACTTCCAGTCTGTTTAATTTTAGAAAGTAACTGCTGCCCCAGAATCAAACTTAGAGACATTTGCCTTATCTTTAGGATGGCCGTGTGTTTTGCACTAAAGCAGACAGTCTTCTATTCAACGGCATAAAACTCTGCTTGATGAATTGTTCATTTTAAGGAAGCTGAACACCTTGAAATTGTCCATCAACAGCTAACTTCTCAACTGCAGATAAACACAGTTCATCTGGTTACTGTTTTCAATCTTCTGGTGAGATGTGTAGCTGTTTCTATTTAGCTAGTAATAATGATTTCTAAAATGCCAATCTAATCTAATCTAATCTAATCTAATGTAATGTAATCTAATCTAATCATCTAATCATCTCACTATAGGATTTTGGCAACTGAGGGAGTGCATGGACCATTGTGTGGGATTAGGGGCATCTGTAGGGAATGTCAAAAAAAATCAAGATGGCAGTTGCATCTGTGTGATCAAAGCCCCACTCCTTTGGTCCATGCTCAACATCACACATACTTTGTGATGTGTGGTTGAAGTTACCATCATGACTTTTTTGATACACTCCCTCCACAGATACTGCTGCCATTCTCCTCTCTCTAGAGGTATTTTGAAAGTAAATTCTCTTTCATCAAATCAAATGAGAGTTTGTAGGAAAAAATGCGGTAAAATTTTTCCACCTTGCGTTGCCACGTGCAGATGTACTATGAATTAGAATCCTCTCTCTTCTTGACTGTGCATACATGACCATTAGCTTACTTTTAAAAGGTTCTTTTGCTATTATCTTATTTAGGGAGGTTTATTTGGACAGAACTCAAGAAAGCCTGTTCTCATTTGGCTTCCAAATATATTGCAGGCTCACATTGAGTTAAGAATAGAACTTGTTCTTTTTCCTTGACTTTCTGTTATGTCACCTCTGTAGTATTCCAAGGGGGACTTCCACAAGCAAACTGGAAATATTAGAGAAGTACCTTGGCTGGCTTCCAGATGAAATTCATTCAGGTTAATCAATGAAAAGAGCTCCAGAAGCTGCAAGGATCCCACTGGGATTTATGGATCAGAATAAGGTATAGGGCTTGCAGCTTTTAAAAATACCATGTCTTTTTACAGAGGAGAATCTATAGATGCAAACAATGGTTGGGTTAAAAAGGATAATGAGTGGAGGGAAAAGAGGCCCCAGATGCCAAAGCTGGGGGAATGCTCTGGCTAAAATGAAGGGATCTGCAAAATATAAGCACAGGGACAAATAGAGAATCGATTGGTTGCATAAAAATAGCAGAGACCAAAGGCAGGAAATGGAGCTGTGTCATTCACTGGGCTTAGATTATACATCCCAAGAACCCTGTGTCAAGGGCAGAGGTAACAAAACCTTCACTTTATGTTGCCATTGCATCTAGCAGGTGGGAGTAGGACTGGGATTTGGGGTGGGGAACACAAATTCTGAGGAAATTACCCATTGTCTGCTGGCTGGAGTTTGAGCGGAACAATGGATAAATGGAGTTTGGGTGGTTTATTTCAAGTTATGCTAGTCTGAAAAGGATGCACTAGGTTCATATGAAAGAAGGAGGAATTGCAGTCTATTCAAAGTAGTTCCTTGCTTTAAGGAGAATACTAAAAATCATCTCCCCTGCCCCAAAGTCCATATGATGCTTTGTGACGTCTAGTTTGATCCTGAAGTAATTCCACGTAGGCAGCATGACTATCCAGAAGATTCATCCTGTGTTACGTTTCAGTTGCAGGGAATAACCCCATTTACATATCATTTAAAAGATACAATCAAAAGCCTAGGAAGGAAACAAAGTCTAGAAGAGATCCCTTCCAGCAGCCAATAGCCAGATAAGCAGGAAACAGCACCTGATAAACAATCAGGGAAGAAACAATGTCATAATCAAGGAACTGTCAAGGAGGAAGCGACACCTCCACCAAGACTGGCAGAGCAAGCTACTATGTATAAACAGCCAGTAAACCCCACTCTCCTTCACATTGATGATGTTCCCTAGCAGGGTAATGAAACATCTGTAAGAAAACAACCAAGCTCAGAGAGCACAAAGAACCCGACAGTTCAACTCTGAGCTACAGATATTCTCTTCCATTGGAATAATGAAAGAGATGATGGAATTAACAAAATTTAGTTTTGCTTACTTTCATGGATTTTTTTTTTTGTCTTTCTGTGCACACTTTTTTCTAATATACATATTTTTAATCATTTTTCCCTGATATTATTCCCCAACAATTCTGAAGGAATAACATGATCAGAAGCCTGACAAGCCAAAATATACACTCTGGCAAAGTTTTCGTTCTGTGATGAGATGTTAGATTAACAGCTGGAGATTAATAGAACATCTAGAGGTTGTGAGTAATGGATCTTGCTCCAGAAAATATCATGGCCCAGAATGCAGTGACATGACCCCTAATGGCCCACCTTGTTTATTTATAATTTTGGTTAATGCTAGTTTTGTTCTCCTTGCTAAGGAGGTTTCATTCTTCTGTGATCTAGATCAGTGCTTTTCAAACTTAGCAAGTTAAAGATGTGTGAACTTCAACTTCAGCATGCTGGCTGGGGAATTCTGGAAGTTGAAGTCCACACATCTTAAAGTTGCCAAGTTTGAAAAACACTGATCTAGATCATTAGCTTGAAATAGGAATGAGTAGAATTTCATCTTATTGACTGAAAAAGTCTTCTTTGAATCAGGTTTGGTTCCTGATGAGTTTGTGATAAATCCATCAAGGTTTCTTGACAAAAGCATTGATGTGGTTTAGTGGTACCTGGCCCAGTCTAACCTACAGCCCTTGATTCCCTGATCAATTCTTATCCAGTACCAATCAGGCTGCCCCTGTTTATTGATGATATCCCCCCAAATTAAAATGTCTTCACATGCAAGGTGCAAAGAATTTGCTTTGGAGGTGGGGGGACACACAAAGTACCTGTGATTTTGGGAGAAGACAACTGGCAATTTAACCAGACAGAAAAAGGGCTTTGAAAATGTGGCTCTTATAAACTTGAAGCCCTATGTATTCAACCATGCTCTGTTAGGTTTGCCATTTTTTTTCCCTAGCAGATTCCTTATTTTTAACAGCTGTTAAAAATAACATTTTCTCCATCTTGGCCATAACCAAACCTACTGAACTTAGCCAATAGAGATTGATGAGAAGTTCATCTGGATTATTTTGGCACAGAATTATTCATATTTTACAAATGTATTCCTAAATCAGATGGAAATAACTTTTTTTTTAATGAACAGAGTCATCAAATGGCCAAAGGCTATGAAGAACATGAATGAATAAACTCTAAAGTAGAAAGTGCAGCTCAGATCTCTAGGAATTCAGCTGCTTCTCCTGCTACCTAAAACAGTTCAGTTTCTGTGAGCAAAGAAGGGCACAATTCAAACATTTTGATAGTCAATTTGGAGCCCTCTGCTTCTTTCTAGTCAGCCATGGCTCTAGACCTCTTCCTGGAGATATAGTGGATGATATCATTCATGCACCACTCCATATACCTTTTCTTCGACACTTAGGCATGTGATCAACGCTAGAAGGCATGGTGTTCTTTCTATCCTCTGACACATTCCCCTTCTTTCTGCTGAGAAAGCTCACCCACAGACCTCATATAGCTACTTCAAATGGTTCCTATATTTTAAAATTAAAATTGAAGTACAGAGCCCTTCAGATAGAAAGCACCTTCAAATTGAGACTGTCCTTTGACATCCCTTTTTTTAAATATAATTTTCACTGAAGACACTTTTAACAAGATAAAAACAATACAAATATTAGAAAAGAAACAAAGAAAATAAGGAAGAATAATGAATAAGTAAGAAAGAAAATAGAAAAAGAAAATATTATAAAGAAGCAGGTTCCATTCTTTTTGACAGCGGTTATAAATGCATTTATATTTTACCCTCTCTCTCTCTCTAAGGTTACATCATAATTTCTTTCTTTCCATAAGCTACCCTTTCTAATCTTCAAACCCATAAATCACAAGTTCATTTTTCTTTTTTTTCAGCAAAAAGTCCATAAAGGGTTTCCAATCACTGATAAATGTAGTTGTTGATCTTTCTCTAATCAAACAAATTAATGTTGCCATCTCTGCTAGTCTCACAGCAGTAATCAAATATAAAAATAATCTTCCATGGCTCTTTTCTAATTGACTGTCCATTAATCCCAGCAAGAAAAATTCTGGTTTCAGTTGAATGTTGATCTTTAACATTCTTTGTATCATTATATGTAGTTGAACCCAGAAATTTCTGGTTTCTTTATAACTCCACCAAGTATGATAAAATAACCCTTCATGTTGTTCATGTTTCCAACATAAATTTGAAGTGCCTTTATATGTTCTAGACAATTTTTCTGGAGTTATATACCCACAGTACATCATTTTATAAAAAATCTATTTTAAGTTATAACATAATATAAATTTCAGTCCTTTTAACCACATATTTTCCCACTGTTCCATCAGTATATTGTGTCCAAAGTTCTTAGCCCTTTTTATCATAGTCTTTCACTTGTTCTTCTTCTGTTACAAATTTCAATAAAAATTTATACATAGTTCAACTTTCAATTCTGTCTTCTGCTGCTCAATTCCATATGTCCTATTACCTACCTTAAATCTTTCTCTTAACTGTGCATATGAAAACCATTGAAAACTAAATCCCTCTGCAGTCAATTGCTCTCTTGATTTCATCATCTCGCTCTCTCTCTCTCTTTCTCTCCATGTTCTATTCTCCATGTTCCTGTTCTAACAACTCTCAATAAATTAACCATTTTTCTTTACCTACTGTTTCTTTCCTCTAAAATGCTTCGTGTGTTGAGACCCACCCAAAAAGGCATTTTTGGGCACAGTCGGGGTTTATATCTGTTCCATTTCCTTAATATGGCACTTCTAATAAAATGATTCTTAAAATCTAGATTAACCTTTCTCATACCATAGAAAACCATGCCATCTGAACCTCAGATCATGCCCTTCTAATTCTAAGATTTCTCAGCAGAACCCACTCTTTCATCCAGATTAAGCAGCAGGCTGCAAAGAATCATTTCAAATCAGGCAGTCCCAATCCTCCTCGTTTCTTTACATCTTGAAATATTTTATATTTAACTCTTGATTTTTTTCCTTTGCTATACAAACATGTATAAGTATATGTATATGTATATGTATATGTATATGTATATGTATATGTGTATATGTATATCTTTCTGCCATTGTTTAAATGATACATCAGTTGTTAAAATATTTTATTTATATATTTTATTTAAGCAATTTATATGGCCGCCCAACTGTCAGGCCTAGCCCAAGGAACTCCAAGAGACAATGCAAAATCAGTTCAACTATGTTTATTAGCTATAACCTCTAGCAAGAATCTTCCCAGACTGAAACTCCAGGTCCCAAGTCAGCCAGCCACAACAGTGTGAATTCCTCAGGGAGGTGCCAGTCTCATCCTCTTGTAGTTTCCACGCTCCTGCGGTGAGCTAAGAAAATGTTTATCTCCCTGAACCTGGCCTTCATAATTCCATTCC
Organism: Python bivittatus; assembly: GCF_059951505.1. Classification (NCBI taxonomy): domain Eukaryota; kingdom Metazoa; phylum Chordata; class Lepidosauria; order Squamata; family Pythonidae; genus Python; species Python bivittatus. The sequence goes on from NW_028277098.1 coordinate 86,267,446, forward strand.
ATCACACCAACTCACTCAGGGTGACTCCAGGTGGCTTACAGGAATGAAAATCCCAAATACAAAGCCCACTACATCCCCCACCCTCTGGCAACAACAATACATTTACACTAGCCATTTGATGGGCTCCGGGTTGACCTGGGATCCCCAGGCCTGCTGGCAAAACCACACATTCAGGGCCTTGCGGAAGAGTATCAAGGTGGGGGCCAGTCTTATCTCTGCAGGGATGATGTTCCACAGGGAGGGAGCCACCATGGAGAAGGCCTTTCTTCTCGGTCCCAATAGATGGACCTCCTTAATGGGGGGACCCATAACATACCCTGCCCCCCCCCCCCGATCTGGTGGGTTGGGCAGATGAAACTGGTATGAAAATAGGTATTGTTTAAAACAAAAACATCATTCTGAGCAAAACATTATTATCACAGAAATTTCCCCAACAATGACAGTTGTAATTTCTCCTATCTTAACATGTCCTTCTTGATTTCATTCCATATCTTAACATAATTATTCTGATATAGCATACAATTCATATTAGTCATAGTGATACCCAAGTATTTCACTTTTTTCTCAATCTTGAAACCAGTTTTTTCCATCAATTCCATATGTTTTTCAATGTTCATATTCTTTGTTAACATCTTCATCTTGTTTGTTAATTTTAAAGCCAGCTAATACCCCAAAGTCCTTTAGTTTTTCTGTTAATATTTCTATTCCTTCCAAAGGATCTTCCAAGATTATCACCAGGTCATCCACAAATGCCCGCAATTTATAAGCTTCTTTTTTAATCTTCACTCCAGCAATTCTCTCATCTCGCCTTATATCTTTATTCAATACTTCCAAAGCTAAAATAAATAGCCATGATCACAAGGGGCATCCTAGTCTAGTCCCTTTCTGTATCTTACTGTGATGGAATGTGTCTACAAGGAGGAGAGTGATGTGGAAGATCAAGGCTATCAGGAAGGAGGGGCAGCATTCCAGCAGGGGAAAGGAGGCAAAAGACAACAAGGTCCGCAGGGGGAGCATGAGAAGAGAGATTCAGGATAGCCACTCCCTAGAATCTCACAGGGTATATCCACTAGTTGCTGTAGTATAGATTTAGTTTGGCAAGATTCTGTCTACAAGGTGTAAGCTAATAAAGGAACTGTACTCAACTGGACTGTTTCATCCTTGTTCTTGGGCTGGGCCTGACACTTACAAGGTTTTGTTAATTCCCCATTCATGATTATCTGTGGCTTTTGTGAAGTATAAATCGATTTTACCCATTTGATAAAAATTTCACCAAAGTCCATACCCTCCAAATTTTTAAACAAGAAAGTCCAGTTCAAATTGTCAAAGGCCTTTTCTGCATCAAGAAAAATCCATGCTGCTTGTTTTTCATTATGTTGTTCCAAGTATTCCAAAATATCCAATACATTTCTAATATTGTCCCTCAGCTGTCTTATAGGTAAAAACCCACAGCGATCTTCATGAATAAAGTTCTGTAAAACCATCTTTATTCTCTCAGCTAAAATCATCGTAAATAACTTATAATCATTATTCAGTAATGATATCGGGCAGTAATTTTTTGGTGAGGTCAGATCTTGACCTTCTTAAGGTATTAATGCTATACTGGCCTCTATCCAACTTTCCAGTATCGTTCCAGTCTGTAAAATAGAGTTCATCATGTATCGCAACAGTTGTAGTAGTTCATCTTCAAAATGTTTATAATAAGAGGCTGGTAAACCATCTGGTCCAGGCACTTTCCCTATTTTAACTTTTTTATAGCTTCACAAACTTCTCTTATTTTATAGGTCCATTCATTGTTTCTGTTTTTCTGTAATCTTTGGTAAATTTTGTTTCTTTAAATATTCATCAACCTTTGCAAGGGAAATTTCTTCTCCTTTATATAATTTAGAGTAATATTAAGGAAAAGTTTTTTGCATCTTTAAATTATCAGTTATTATAGTATTTCCATCTTGTAGTTTTAATATTTTTTCTCTTTTTCTTTCCTCAAATTATATGCCAACCATTTCCCTGATTTATTTGCAAATTCAATTTTTTTTTGTTTTAAATAATTCATTTTACCTCCATTTTTCTTACTGTTAACAATTTACAACTGCCGTTGTAAAAGTTTAATTTATTACGAAATAATTTTATTTTTTGGGAATTTAATTCTTCTTTCATTTTTATCTGATCTAAAATTGCCTGTGTTTTCTCTTGTCTCTCTCTCTTTTTAGCTTGCTATTTTGCTGTATGAAATGTCCCTTCATAAAAGATTTACTTGCATCCCAAACCATTCTAATATCTGTATCTTTATTAAGATTATTGTCAAAGAATTCTTTTAACTTCTTTTTACAGTCTTCCATTACTGTTTCTTTCTGCAACAATGTTTCATTTAACCTCCATCAGAAGGAACTCATTTTCTTTAAGTACTAAAATCACTGGATTATAGTCTGAAAAAGTCTTTACAATATCTCCACTTTGTGAACATTAGTAGCCAAATTCTTAGATATCCAAAACATTTCAAATCTTGAAAAAGATCCGTGTCTTTCAGAAAAATAAGTATATTCTTTTGCATCACCATTTTTGTGTCTCCGTGCATCTACCAGCTCTAAATTGTCCATCATGTCAAAAAGAATTTTTGATAGTTTCCCTTGTGTTGTTTTAATATATTTCTCAGAGGTTCTGTCCTTTTATGGACAAATTACTTCATTTCAGTCCCCCATTGAACACCACTTTTCATATGGTTCTTTAACATCCCTTCTGATAGAAAATACTCTTAAGCAGAAATATGCCTCTGAGAGCCCTTCAAATGGAAAATTTGTTCTCCACGAAGTTAAGGTATGGTGTTATATCCTCTTGGATTGTGAGGGACTCATTAAGAAGGCCCACCCTGGAAGACTTCTGAGATCCAATGGAATTTTGAACGCTCTGCAGGAATTCTTAAAAGCTGGAGCTAGTGATCCTACTTATGCCCTTATTTATGGAATAGTGATCCACAGTGAGCCATTCATGTGATCACACTAAAGTGTCCTCTATGACATTGTGAAGCTAAGGCATCTCCCTGGTTTTGAGGCAAACTCCCAGCAATGAAATAGGCTGATAGAAGTTGGAATCCATATCATCTGGAAGAAACCAGTCTACAGGAAACCAAAATAGACTGCTTGATAAAACTATTGGCTCACTTTTAATCCAGTAAACAAGTACTACAGCAAACTTCACGCTTTGAAAACTTCAATTTCTGCTAAATAGTGCTGTAGAAATAAAATGAGGTGTGAATAAGGTAACATGTTTGAGGCAAACGGTCTGCCTGTGCACAAAGGAGGAGTAAAAATAGGTGATCAGGCCCGCATTCGATTGTTAGTATGTAGATGTGTATTGCAAGTTCCAAAACTGGTCTTGCAGTGTGTATAGTAACTACAGAACTACAATCTGTCACCTGGGGAGAAAAATAATTTGCCCTGAATTTGCAAATTTTACCAGGACTTTACCAAGCACCATATTTCTACTGGAATCATCCTGTATTATTTATCATGTCTCTGGCAATTTGGTTTTCATTTATGTTCCCTTGAAAATGTGGGTTTGAATATGTGTGGATATGGGTTGTATATACTGTATATTATATACTTTATCTGGCTTAGGCCACAGTTACACTGTTTCAGGCAAGACTTACCACTTTATTATTTTACCTTTTTGTTTTAATCAGTTTCTTGTGCTTCTCCAAGCAAAATTACTCAGTATTAATCTCTTATTTGTAACATATCTTTGCCCCAAAGACAAAAATTAAAGTCCACACAATTATGAAAGCTTTACATAAGTAATAAAGGGGAAAAGAGATAAAAATACAGACTTAAAAGAAAAATAATGAACACTGTATTTTATCTCATTCTTGTTATGTCTTATATATAAAATATTTTGTAAAAAGTTGTTTGAAGAATGTATGCCATGGAATACTCATTACTGGGAGACAGATTTGATTTTATCAGTTTGGAAAGTATCTAGTTGGTCATTGCAGAAATTAAGTCCTCAGAGATGGAGAAAGGAACTTGGAACAACTCAAAATTCTTATTCTTACATGGCTCTTCCTTAAAAAAAAAATTAAAATTTACACAGTGGTTTACAAAATAGTAAGAACAGAATGTAAAACAAAAAGAATGAAAAGCAATACTATAAATCCCCATACTTTAGGCCGGCAATTTTCTTGTCACCAAGGGCCACGCTATAATTTTAAGACATTGTAAGAATGCAGCTGATGACATTTTGCCTTCCCCCATCCCCACATTTTGGGGAAGTTTCAGTGGTAAAGTAAGTAGCTCAAGGCCCTTAAGAAAACCCAACAGAAAAAAATCAGCTGATAATTTTTGGTGGCTGGGAATGTTGAGGTGGTCAAATGAATGCCTTAAGCCTTACTTAATTCCCCACATGCAAAAAGGGTCTTCCTCTAACTACTTCAGGGGTTTCTGGAGGCTCTGCAGAAGCTCTGCAGGCCACAAGAAGTCTGCAGGTTATAAAGTCTCCTGCTCAGAATCAAGAGATGCATCAGAAGGATGGCTTAATATATGTATTTGCAGCAAATGACAACACTGAGATACTGAAGATACTGGCTATAACTCCAAAGACAGAGAATTGAATAGCAAGAATGCCACAGACAAGAAGCCCACTTGGATAATTACTTCCCAAGAAGTCTAACCCTAGTTCTGCCAGTGGTATCATATGCAGGGCTCCCTCCATAGATCTCAAAGGATAATCAATACATACTTTGATATGTGTCTGCTAAACCTGGTTCATTTCCAGATTTTGCTGAAATCTCTGGGCTAGGCTCCAGAAATGAATAAATCCCATGATAATCCTAGGAAACTGGCATATAAGGTAGGATAGAAATAAAGCAAAATGGAGAACAGCAAGCAAAGGAACCAGAAAAAGACTGGATCCTGTTGTTAGTACAAGCTGAGGGCAACCCTAAGTACTATCATTCCATCAGATTGCTGCATTGAGACTGTCTTAGGGCAAGTTCTGAAACCTACCAATCAGTAGGTTGGATAATATGCAGCTTCCAACTCTGGTCTATGAAATGCAGTACAACAATACAAATTGTTGTACAACCTACAAAGGTTGTAGTTTTGCTACAGCTCCCAGTTTAATCACTGTAGTTCCCAGCTGAATCCAGGTTAGAATGGGAAAGACTCATTTAATACATAGTCAGAAAGGTCAATGGTCTGACTCAACTCTTTCTTTGTTAGAGTTTGGATGGGAATTCACCAGACTGGGAAGCTGGAAAAAAATATCCAGGAAGATGTTAATTGCAAGTCTCTTCCATACTTTTGCTAAGAAAACTACATGGATATGTCCATGAAGTCACCAGAAGACATGCTCAATTTTAAGACTTTATCTATACCTTATGTTTCTAAGCAACATTGGAGAACCACCCACTTTGTTTGAATACCCACTCAAGAGTCTGGTTGAATATGATTAATGGCACACATACAGGAACAGAAATAGTAATTAGTTTTTTCTCAACTAAAGACACCTATGATTGATTCAAGCAAGTGATGTTGCAACTAAGGTCAAAGTAGCTTCATACTCCTTCTACTTTGGGGAACCATAGTATTTATAGGTAGCATTCCAGCCCCAGTAATATCACAAATGAGTTAGCTTGTTACATTAAGGAAAGAAAGAAAGAAGGGAAGAAGACAAGTAGACAGACTCTGAAGTAGAGCCAAGTTCCAAGTGATAGTTTCTCTTTTAATGTAAACCTGGTAATTCTTTTCAAATCAGAATCAAATGAATGCAAAAGTTCCCTACTTGTCTTTTTTTGCCCAAGGTGGAAAAAATAATCATTTTGTTAAATTGTTAGGAGGCAAAATTCAAGGAGGAAGCAAACTATTCTGTAATTTTCAAGCCATTCAGTCAAAATAAGAGTTTCTTTAGATTTCTAGAAGTGATTTTGGAATTTTAGTGTCAAATTCTTAATTATTTCACAGGGCTGCATTGCCTAAGCACAGCCCCCATGCTACAATATGGCCTTTACAACAATACCTCAGATGATTGCCACCGAATTACTGTGTGAAGCAAAACTAAATTGACTGCCAGCATAAGCTGTAAGTTGCTCAAATAAATTAAACTGGGAGACATAAATATAAACTTAGTGTGAATTTCCACCTAATAAAGAGTGCAAGGAGCTTTTCCACATTGATCCCTTGCAGCAAAATTTAAGAATCTTGTGACATCTTAACATCTAATGAATTTATTATCACATAAACTTTCATGGATCACAGAACATTTTATCACAAATGTTCCAGTTTCCAGAGTGCCCAGAAACTGTCCTTTCTGTCCTGAACTGAGGTGAGTTGCTGAAAGCAGTAATCCTTCCCCATACTGGTGCCTCTCTTCTTCATGAGCAGAGTTATGGAGATGGGAATTGTAGAAGCTGCATTCCCAGCACCTTTGGAGTACAACATGTTGGAGAAAGCTGTACTGTATTGGTTTTCTTGGACTTGCAGCTCCTGCTTAAAGAGCAGGTGTCAGCTGTGGCTTAGAAGGCCTTTGGACAACTCCATCTGTTGTGCCAGTTGTGCCCTTTCCTAGTTTAAGAGTTCCCTTCAGCCAATCACACATGCTCTAGTCACCTTGCAGCTTGACCAATGCAATGCTGTCTACATGGGGCTGCCCTTGAAGATCTCCCAGAAGCTTCAACTGGTCTAGAAAGTGGCGGCACAAGCAGTGATGAGAATGCCTCAGTGTGCCCATGTAACACCTCTGCTTTGCGAGCCACACTGGTTGCTGGTTTGCTTCCAGGGGTGATTCAAGGGACTGCTTGTTACCTATAACACCCTACATGGCATAGGGCCTGGTTACTTGAGGGACCACTTGTATTGCATAACATCTGCCCGGCTAATTTGATCCTGCAGGGTTGGCACGCTCTGGGTTCCTTCAACAATGTCAACTCTCAGGACCCTGGAAGTGCACCTTCTCTATAGCAGCACCTGCCCTCTGGGATGAGGTCCCCCCACCAGATCCAGATGTTCCTCAGTCTGCTGCTTAGAAGACCCGCAAAGACCTGGCTCTTCACCCAAGCCTTTGGTGAGGGAGAGTGAGAATCCTCACTTCATCGCACATGCCATGTTTTACCCTTATCTTTTATTGATTTATTGTAATTTGATTGTTGTGAGCCACCCAGAGCCATTGAGAGTCAGGTGGCATACAAGTTCAATAAATTATATTATTATTATTATTATTATTATTATTATTATTATTATTATTAATAATAATAATACCATCAAACAACAACTTCTGCCTATCCCAGGTCCTTCAGAAGGACCTAATAGGAGGATAAAAATGCCAAATTCAGTCTAAACATCTGGCTGACTGTGCGACCAATCATCATCATCATCATCATTAGAATTTGAATTGTAAAAGGAAGCAATCTAGTAATCAGTCTCAAGGATGGCTTACCTGACTTCTTCAGTTTTAATATACTAACCTGGCTTCCAGTAATCGCACCCCACCCCCATCCCAGAACATTTCAGTGTGTTGATTTTGACTTGTAAAGCAACTTGGAGCCCAGATACCTTAAGATTAGAGACAAAGACTAATTTATTCCCCCCCCCCCAGAGTTGCAAACAATGTGATTAGAAACACCTTTACACACAACAGCTGTTACACACCAGGGCATAAAAAACATTCTGTTCAATGGACAGAGGCCACAGTTTTTCAGAGAATTGAAAGGGATGTGACAAATATACTCATTTCTTCAGTCTTGATGTCTTCTCTAGCCACAGCAGAATTTGTAGGTGCTTGCAGTGATTCAAAAACTGGAGGAAAACGTGCACCTGATATTTTAAAAAAATCAAAGAAAAAAAATGCATACCTGAGGGGGTCACATCACCTTCAAATTCTTAAAGATGGTTGCTTGTCACAGAAAATAATCTCTCCCACTTGCCTATGTTGGTCTGGTAAGATGCAGCCACACTGCACACTGTACAACAGTAAGCATGTTAATCTAAGCAAAGTCAGTGGACTTCAGATTATAAAAGTTGAGTTCTGCTGCAGTAGTCACTGTCAGACTAGAATCCCATGGGCTGCTTGGCCACACTGAGAAGTAATTTGTCATTGGCTCCTTCTGGAATGTTCTGAATTAAGGAGCTAAACAGGTCCAATTCTGCTCAGGTATTTTGAGATCAGTCAAGGTCAGATAGGTGCTACCATCTGAAAGAAGTTCTTATTGTTTCTTTCCTAATAATTTCCCCCATGAAGCTCCATTTTTCACAGTTTAGCATGTTCTACCCATACTGAAGACAGAGAGAGAGGTGAGTCTGAGATCCTGGGGAAGGAAATGTAGATTTTGGACCAAGGGAGGCAGCCTTAAGGGGCAGGGCAGGAATACAGTAACTTGGGATTCGGCCTGGTTTTTTTGTGTATACTTTTTGCGTGCACTTCAGGGAGGTTGGAAATAATAAAAATCAGTTCACTAAGGAGATTTAATGGAGATATATTCATTCTCAATTCTGTTTTTTATAAAGTAAAAATATGTGTTGGCCAATTTCTGTGCTAAGCTATTAATACACTTTGCAAAGGAAAAAGAGGCATTGGAGCTGTTTGACATGCAGCTTCAGCGTAAGGTGTTTGCTTCTTGGAACAAGGCTTAAGAGGGTAAAGAGAACATCAGCGAGTGACACAATCCTCACAGGACATACTGGCTGAGGATTACAGTATGTGAGCTGGGAAGACTGATGATCCTGCAAAGAACATCAAGAAGGTATCGGGTTAGTGTGATCCTTCAAATAACATTTAAAAGAATGATTTAACCAGAAGGAAGGGAGGGAGGGAAGGAGAGAGAGAAGATTGAACAAATAGATATATCTCAAACAAATCTTGAATGAGCAATGATGAGTGAGCTCAAAATACACTGGAAGAGATGTATATTCCAGTTTCTTATTTTCCATTTGTGTGAACCTTCATTTTATGTTACTTTATGGCCCTGTTTTAACAGCATTCTTGATGTAATCAATCCGTAACTCAGATCCCTTTACTAATAGTTCTAGAAAGGCACAAATCAGGTCAAAAGCCACAATTTTGTGATTAAGAGTTCTTGTAATGGAAGAACTTGATTTTTCATCAATCTTTTCTGTTCAGAATTTTTTCTTGCTGGACAATGTAAGCTAAAACAAGTCAATTACTGAGTGTAGGTGTTTCCAGGACACAACAAATTGGGTAGGATTAATTTATCCCTGTTCCTGACTGGTCTGTTTAGGGTTAAATTTAACCACCTAACAACAACCTAACTAGGCCAAGTGATGTCTTTTTGGTATTTCCACAACACACAATTACTCTATTAATCCAATTAAGCAAGTTGTAGAACAGAGTTTATCTGTATGAGCTTGTCATATCAGCTTATCTGTCTTTCTATGTCTACTGCAATAATTCAGCATTTTCTCTTCATTTATTGCCTACCCTTTCTTTCAGTGCTTGTATAAGGTGTATACAGAAGTGTATTTGTAAGCAGCTACAGTCAGTAACTGTATATGTCGTACAGGCAGAATGTTTCTTTCAAATGACTTGTCAATTTTCTATAAAGTATATTTTATTTTCTGTAAATTTCTCAAAAACTGTTATAGAGTTCTAAGCAGAATGGGGGTATAGCCATAGGCTGGGCAGAAGGGCCTTCCCCTCCTTATATGTAGTGATCCCAAACCCAGTTGAGCCATTGTGGACCTACAATTAAATAAATACAAGCAGGATAGGAAGAGTATTGATACTTTTGAACAGTGTTGGAGAAGACTCCAGAGAATACTGTGGACAGCCAAGAAAATAAACAAATGGATCATTGAACAAATCAACCCAGAGTTGTCACTCGAGGCAGGCTCACATTATCCAACTTTTGACACGTTATGCAAAGTCCCAGCTCTCTGGAAAAGACTCTAATGCTGGGAAAGGTAGAAGCAAAAGAAGAGGACAACCAGCAGCAAGCTGTATGGACTCAACTACAGTGATGATGAGTGCACCATTGGAAGACCTGAAAGACCAGGTTAGGGACAGATTGTCATGGAGAAAATCTACCTGTATGGTCCCTAAGAGTCAACACTGACTTGATGGCACATAACATAATCAAACCATAATGATCTGCACTTTGCATTTTGTCTAGTGCAATTTTCATGCATGCTACAACTTGCAGAAAGTCTTCTATGCTTCTGGTTTCCACAGGCTTCATTTCAGCAGAATAATTGTTGGTGAGAGGGGAATACTTTTGTTGCTATTGCTAAACAATTAAGAGTATGGAAACATTGCAAATCTATTGCAATGTCTCCATATGTCTATCAGTAAAACCAGATTATTTCCCTGATATAAAGGGTTTGTTGCTATGGCAAAAGAGTGTGCATGTGGCCTCAGAATGCTACAGTTGCATTGTGTCCTGATGTCATATCTGGATTTTTGTTTTAACAATTCAACCTGTCCTCAGTAAACCTATTTTAGGATGTCAGTAGATAAAGATGGACAGTATGTTGGAGAAGTAAAGAGAAAATTTATCCTAAGGAGGAAGACAATGACAAATTTGGACAGAATTGTGAAGGATAAGGATATTTCAATGACAACAGAGATCAGAGTAACTAAAGAAATGGTCTTTCCAGAGGTAATGTATAGCCTTGAAAGTTGGGCACTGAAAAAAAAGTGAGAGAAAGAAGATAGATGCCTTTGAATTATGGATTTAGAGATGTTTACTAAGAGTACCATAGACTGCAAGAAGAGCCTATCAATCAATCTTGGACCAAATAAAGACTGACTGCTCCCTTGGGGTGATATCAGCAAACAGAAACTCACATATTCTGGATGCATAATGCAGGTGGACAAAGGACTAGAAAAAACAATTATGTTTAATAAGCTTGAGGGAAATAGAAAAAAAAAAGACAGGTAATTAGACAGGTTCAGAGTCATTACTGAGTTGTCTTTAACTTTGGTCTAAGTTTTATTTTACTTTTATTCTACAATATATTGATTGTTGAATTTATACCTGCCTGCTGCTGGCATGCCAGCCCAAAGCAATTTATAATACAACATTAAAGAGCACTAAACATCAACAATTAATATTGGTTAATTACAGCACCATATCAATAATACAGCAATAGTAAAATCATAAAAGTCAAAAGATCCAACATATACAAGTCCTAGAGATAGACCAGCCAAAAAAAAAAAAAAGATGCAGAGGAAAAGTTTGTTTATAAAAGTAGAGATTCAGGTTTCTCTTAAAATCAACCAGTGAAAACAATGGGGAATGGAGAATACTCAGTAGAAGGCTGGCTTCCATGTTCTGAAGACATTACAATAATCTATTCAGGAGGTAGCCTGGATCAGAAAAGCCAGATTGGCCCTCTCTGGAAAGGGCAAAGTTGATAAATCAGGCATAGATAAAATAGGGGGCCCTTGGCACCTGAGTACTCAATGACAGCATGGGATTAAAAAGCATCCCAGCCTGCAAACCCTCCCTTTCAGAGGGATGCAATCCCATCAAGATCTGTACCCTCCAATCAGAGTTATCACCAACTACCAAACCTTTAGATTTATCTGTAACCAGCTTTGCACAGTTATGCCTTATCCTGATCACAGTCCAGTCCAGAGACAAGAAGATAGAAGAAGGTAGAAAGGAGAAATCGATTTGGGTGTTATTCATGTAAATGTGGCACCCAGCTCCACCTTCCCTGATGATTGCTCCCAGAGGCTTCAAATAGGATTGGAACCAAGACAAGCTGTGACTTCAACCCCCAACTCCCTCAGGTGGTCCAAGAAGATAACACGATTGATGGTATCAAAGGTCACTGAGAGATCCAGGAGCATGAGGAGGCACACATTCCATGGTCATGTTTCCTTAACAGATCATTCATCTGGGTGACCAAAACCATCTCTATGACATGTTCCTGCCAGAAACTAGACTAAACTGGATCTCGGTAATCAGTATCATGCAGGAATGCCAAGAGCTGCTCATCTACCACCTGCTCAACCTCCTTGGCCAAGAATAGTAACTTAGAAACTGCTCTATAGCTGTTGAAAACAGAGGAATCTAAATAGGGTTGTGTTTTTTTCAACTGGGAGAACACCACTACCTGCTTCAAGGAAAATGGCATCAACCCCAGGAGAAGGAGGCATTGGAAATAGAATAGAGCATCTCCCTCAGTAGGTTCATCTCAGTAAGAACTAGCCAAGAAGGAGCAGGTTTCAACAGACAAAAAGAGATGTGAGCTTGTCTAAACACCCTGTCCATAACTTCAAGGAAAACAGGTGAAAACTGATCCAATGAAATCAGACAAGCTAATGTGTCGATCTCCTGCCTACTGTCTTCACTAATAGTATCTTCAGTCTTCTCGTATATGTAAGTAACTTCAAGGAGAATTTTGCAAAGCCAACGTAGTTGACTGTTGAAGGTACAAGAAAACCTTCCATGACCATAAAGACTGCATCAGTCCCTGCACCAGCAAAACAGTTTTCTTGAGTGATTTTCAGCAGATGTAATGACGGAAGAGAAAAACAGACATATTACTAAAGACAGGTGAAAATGGCAAGCATTCATCTATATCAGTGTTGTCCAAAGTTGGCCACTTTAAGATGAGTGGACTTCAACTCCCAGAATTCCCCAGCCAGCATGGCTGGCTGGGGAATTCTGGGAGTTGAAGTCCACTCATCTTAAAGTGGCCAACTTTGGACAACACTGATCTATATAGTCACCAGGAGCTGAGCCTGACACTACAGCATCTAATTTTTTTAAAAAAAAGAAGCTTCCCCGTTAAATGATTTCTGTGAAATACTCTCCGATATTAGAGTGCCATCTACAGGAACCTTCAGTAATTTTATCTACATGACATAGCCACAGTAGTTTACTTTAGAAGCATACATTCAATTTTCCATAATTTAAATTAGAATATTGGCAAGCACATTTTATTATCTTCAGGGTTTGGTTTAGTTTGTATTTTTCCCCCCACCTTATTCCTAGTTATGGTTACTTCAGAATTTTTTGAAGGGGGAGGGTATAAAAATATTGAATTTGGCACGATTAGTTTATTACTGTCTTAAAACGGTTAGATTTGCAACACAATCCATTTCATTTCTACTCCAAATTAAATCCCACTGAACTTAATGTAATTTACTCCCAGTTAAATATATGTAGGGTTGTAACCTATGTACCCTCTGTCAAATATGAAGAAATTCCAGATGTCAATCTTAGAAATGGATGTAAACTGCTGCATGGTGATAACATGACTCAGGAATTTTGAAAACTTTAACAAGTTTGATAAAGTAACATAAATACCTTCCCTGATATCAGGCGAGCTTTAAGTCATGGGCTGCATTTCCTCCCTGCGCTCCACTTTGTAATGAACCCTGATGGAAGCTGAACCAATGATTTATCACCTAGTAAACTTAAGCAAGAGACTGGAGAAGATGATAGAAGCGTCCTTGCCAGACCCTCTTCCTTAGACAATCAGAACAGTGGTAGCATGAACTGAAATTTTAGAGAACAGCAGTGGCAGCATGCAGATTTGTAGGACGTGTCTGATAGCAGTATCTGACCTATGGATTGCCATAAATTTCCACGGATTACATTTTCCAAGTTCTTAGGGCTTGGGGGATCCTAGCCCCAATAAAAGCAATTTCCTGCCCTCCTTGCTATGTGTGTGGAGGCATCGTTCAGATTATCAGCATGCAGAAGCTCTATATTCAGTCTCTGGCATCTCTAGGTTAAAAAGTCCACATAGCACATGATGGGAAAGATCTCTTTCTAACCCCCTGGAGGTCTACAGAGAGAATGGAGAACACCAGGTTAACCTATTATTAACCAAAGAATGAGGGTTCTTGGCTAGGTAAAAATTAAATATAGTCACAGGAAGGATGGTTAATTGGTCTTACCTGAAGTAGTTCCCTTTGCTCCTTTATGAAGTAAGAAGTCCTTGGTTCAGAGCTTTTTATTATTCTCTAGCAGCTGCTAGGCTATTGCAGTTGAATGCCTATGCATTTCAACCTGTCCCACCATATCACTTCTTGCCTGATTGCTCCTTGCTTTCTTTTGTAAAGATCTTGGCCTTGCATTCTACATTAGCACCTGGTGATCTTGAAAAGCAGAGTCCCAGAAACTGGATAATGATTACCAAATAATGTTCATCACCATAGTCTGATTCCATTGCCTTTGACCAAATAAGCAGATTAGTTAAGGCCACTACATGAATAAATGAAAGCTCCTGTCATACTACATAATCAAGTCATCCAGACAAACACATCCTACAAAAACCTCTCTAAAAATCCTCTGAACAATATGTGAAGCACTCCATATCATTATAGCTATTATAGTGATGATTATGATTATTACAGATCATGGATGCTGAGGCATGAAGCAACTTTGCAGAAGATGAGTAGTGTATTTAAGAGGGCGTTAAGGCAGCAAATTATTAATGGTTTATTGAGATTTTTGGCTGGCATGTATGTTCATAGGAACAGAATTCCATCTAAACGTGCTTGAAAGCAAATAGAATGGAAGGATTTGCCAAGAAGTAAACCAGTGTAACACTATTGATAACTCAGAGGAGGAAAAGCATTTAGCAATAAGCAGGAGGATTCATTACTCATTTTGGAGAAGGGAGATGATACTTACTTTGCAACTGACCAGCCACTGTTTCAGAGAAAGTTCAGCTCCAAGGCAGTATACATACTGTGTTCACATCAGGGTTTACTCAATTAATGCTTATTTTATGAGAAACCATAAACTAACCATACCAGCAGGGTTCTTACCCCACACTAGGCTAAAATGTGATAGTTCAGTGGGAACTCAGCCATAATAAAATCCCAATTATAAAACAAAGTTGCCTGCTGGGAGCATAAGTGGGCAGAACATAGATTGGGATGTGATTAGCTGTTCATCGCTGTTTATTCCTCTGTGACAGTAAATGTTGATACATTTGATAGACTCTGGAGTCTAGCCATTACAAAGCCTATAATGTAACAGGGCTGGAGAGGCTTAGCTTCAAACTCATAGGTGGGTATAGAAAACTTCCACTTAACTTTGTTGCTAAGAGGTCAAGGATGGTATATACAGTATGTATCCTGTCTTTTCTTCTGCAAGAGTCTCTCCAATGATCTATGGCTTCATTGGCTTTTCACATGCAATTAAATCCAAGTTTCATATAGCTTTTCAAGCAAAATACAAAGCAAAGGAAATGTGGTGGGCTATTCTAGTGTACCATAGTGCTTAGATTATTAAAATGAGAGAGATCAAAGTTCAAACCTGTTGGACATTTCAAGATCTACACCTTTAACAGTATTAACTATAGAGATTGTTTTTGGCTGTGAACTATTAGAATCAGGTGGCAAACTCTGTATAAGAGAAGCATCCTTCCTCTTACTTGTCCTGCTGCTTTCCTGATTTTACTTTTTTAGGCTCACTGCTTATTCCCTGCTGTCTGGTATATTTGTATTGTATTATTTATTTTCTTTGTTGTCACTTTTGTATTGTTGAAGATATATTTTATGCTTAAGTTTTTCCTTTTTTGTATATTTTAAATAGATATAAAGGTTGATAATTTATATTCCTTGTTTCCTCTTAATCTCATTACCCAACAAAATCCACATTCAGCCATAAATATTTTGGATGTAAACTTAGCTCTCCTGCTGTCACAAGTACATAAAAGAAAGGGGTAACCGTATGGTACCTTACCATGCCAGAAGATGATGCCCAATCTCCAAATTTCATATTAACAAATTAAGAAAAACTAGCTAACATCTCATAAGATTTCTGTGGGCCCCCATGAAATTTCAGTCATTTTAAAATTTGTTTCACATATTTGTTTTGTTTTTTTGGCACCCGTGACATTGCAAAAAACCACGAAAAGTTGCCCACTGTTTAAAAAGGTTGCCGATCTCTGAGAAAGACTATTTTGATTTCTTGAAGAAAAGGATGAAGTTACAGTAAAGAAGAGTCTTCAAACTGCCAGGCTGCTTCTATATTAATGACAACTCCAGGTGGCCAAAGATTACTACTGAGTTGAGTGCTGAATACTTGAATACCTAGAATTTCTTGTTCAGTTTAGCTTTCTGCTATGAAGTATCTCAAGCAGAATACAAAACAAAGAAAATGTGGTGAGCTAACCAAAGGTAGCATTGGTAGCATTGTACTTGAAATGAAGTACTTATTTTTTGATATAAAGACACGTCATAAAAACTGCAGGAAGTTGCAGTCCACTGGAGGATCATTTTGCCTGGGTTAGATGATGTAACTGCTTGATACCACACAAATTAAAAACCAAATCAGGTTTTTGAAGTCAGGAAAGTCATTAGATTTTCTCAGATCCTGTTTCTCCTCCCTTTTCTCTATATTCTCCCCAGCATTACACATTTGTTTATTCACACATGAATACACCCATATACAGGAGACATAGTCCCATTTCTATGCTCTCCTATGGAAGAAGGCTAGTTAAAATCTCTCTCCCAATTCCTCCCCACTGGTGCACAAATAATGATTTTAGTGAATCATAGAGATAAAAACTATAAATTTGCCACTATGAAATGAATCGCTTCCTTCACCAAGGAGCCCCTGAGACCAACCCAATCCAGTGTCTATCTTTGCCAGTTATTGCTGATAACTTTTAAAATAGATATAAGGCTATGCATCATGTTAACATAAGGACACTTTTATTTTTCAAACATTCTTGTCAATTGAGTAGGAATCACAGCAATCCTGCACTCAGAGTTCAGTATTTGACACCATGGAGCAATCTTTCCAGCCTTGTGTAAATTGGATGTTTGGGGAGTAGAACTCTCAGAATTCCCAGCTGATAGGAAGTTGTTATGAGGGATAGACTTAGTTGAACTTTTTTCAACCAATTATTGATGGACAGAGCAAGTGGTCTCTTCCCAGAGATCTTCCAGTAGAAGCTGGCTAGTGTTCTGGTAGAGATTGTCTAGTCTTAGGTTCTCTGCCCTGAAAGTTGGCCCCTTCCAACTTCAGGATTCGGTTTTGACATTGTGATAATGGTGATCATCACTCAAACAAAAATTTTGTTTATACTTCAAAATGTAAATTAGACAGTCATACATCATAAAGTGGCCTGTGTTTACATTTAAGGTAGAAGTGTAATAATTGGGCTGTTCCAGCATTCAAGATAATGAGCATCTCAACTTTTTGGATTAAAAGCAAAATTTGCTCTCTATCAAATGTTACCAGCCATCAGAACAGATACCTCTCAAAAGAAGGAACTTTAAATTTGGGTTCTATGTTGCTATTGCTCCCACAACTAACAAGTCAAGCTTATTTTATAAGCAGCTATTATTTCTACATGGATCTTCCTGCAGTAAGTTGGCTTTTAAAGTAGAAATTATCACAGTGCCCTGTTTTGAGTCAATGACAAAGTCAAAAGGACAGACACATCCTATGTATTGGGGCACAAGCAGGAGAGTATATAATAGATGTAAATAACTTTATTTGCCTATAAAGTACACAATTTGGTGCTATTAGCTCTGCATCTTGGGGCTGATGAGGATTGAAACCTAAAACATATGGAGGGCAACAGATTGCTTTCTGATAGCATATACATGTGCACAATGTACATGATGTATAACTAAACAGAGTGCCAGAAAAGCAATGGAGTGTAGGTTGGTGTGTATGTTGGCTGACAAATAGTCACTAAATTAGAGTTCCTAGCTTGCAGAGGCATCCACAGAGGGTCAAAGAGGGCAAATATGAAACAAGCATTATGCTGTTGCAACAACACTTGTTTTATAATTTTGACAAAAGCATCAGATCCTACATGTGCCTCTGCTAGTTTGTACAGAATAGTGTGAACTTGTTTGGGATAAAGCCAGGCTTTGCTTGGGTTTGTAGCATACCAGTTAAAATGAGCCCAAACTGACTGGAACTGTAGTTGACATTAGCAGAAAACATTGCATGGGACAAGGCACAACTAAGTCTGGTAATCTACTGTAGTCTACACCTTCCTTGTCTTATTAAAGTATTAAACAAAAGCTTTGCTGATCAAAGCTATGATGGGCAGCAGAGGTCCATATTTATGGACCCATTTAGTGAAAACCATGTCACATGGAAGGCTATGATTTGGAATGTAATGTAAGAGGAGTAAATGGTAAAGAGCATGAACTTACAAATGAAATGAAAGAAACAAATACATTGCATTTTGTGTGTCTGAGGAAACTAAGGAAGGTGGTTTGGTCTTACAGAGAATTGATGAATGTATGCAGGAAAGTGAAGGTGTAGGTTTAATTATCAACGGAAAGAGATAAATTATATATTGGAAAGTATGAATTGGTGACATCTAGATTGAGGTGGGTGTCTATGACACTAAATCTATTGGCTGTGATTGTTGCATGTTACATGTTAATGGTGATAATGGAAGAAATGGATATAAGTTTGGGGTAAAATTATGAAACATTTTAAATGTAAATCAAGAACAAAAAGTTATTCTGCTAGGTGGCATGAACTGATGGATGGGAACAAGATGAGACTACAGAAAAAGTGATTCAGTTGTAGTAGCAGATTCCTACACTAGATCATGGATTGGATTAGAGGGCCCCCAAGATCCCTTTCAACCCTTGCATTTTGATTCTGATTGATAATGATTCATTTGGAGACCCAAAAAAGAATGAGGGGTGGTTGATATCTACTGTATTTTTAAAAATTGTTTTTGAATATGTAGTTTAAGCATTATTTAATCATACATACACAAGACAAAAAGCATTATTGTTTATGATGAAAGAATAAAGGATACAAAGGTGATGAGTTGTTCTGAATGTGGGACCATTCCTTAGTAGTGTCAAGTGTGGATCTGGGGGACATGGAAGAAGATGAAAAAAATGAAGGAAATGAGAATGAAAGTAGAATTGTGGGAAGAAAAGGCATACATCCTCTGCCAAAAAAAGTGTTAAAGTCAATTATCTCCCAATGGATTGAATGGAAAGTGCACCTAAGGAAAAAGAATGGAATCTGCTTAGAACAGAGTGCTACAGAAGTGTGTGGAATTACAATAATGGGAAGTATAAAAAAGGATTAGTGGAATGAAATATAAGAAGCTGTAGATGAGAAAATAACTACAAAATAAGAGAAAAAAGTAGTTGCAAAAAATGTAGTCAAAGACAAGGAATGGTTAAAACTAAGAACTATTTAATGGAAATAAACACATTTTTTGGAAGTGGATGAAAGGGCTGGACAAGGGGCTGGGTGGAATTAAAATAAACATGAAATAAATTGGCAAGAATAAATGCAAAAACTATGTGGGAATTGCTAAGAGTACTGGAGAAAGTGTTTGGCAAAGTTCTGACTGAAAGATTACAAGAGGTGACAATGAGTAAGACTGGGGAAGTAGAGCATGGATTTATGCTAGGCTAGTCGTGTGCAGACTCAAGAATGCAACCCATCTGATTGCTCCGATACTTCTTGGAGAAAAGCTACCACAGAAATGGTCTTTACGACAACAGTTCTAGTCCAGACTAATCTGAGAAGCAGCATCACAGCCAGATTTTTTATAATGCATGTCGCATTATGTGATATAATCTTGATGGCATTTGTGCTATCTTTAGAAGTATCAAGTTGAATAAATCATTTCCATTTTTAAAATGTCCTCAGTCTTCAAAGGTGCCTGAAATTGGGTTTGGAATCAGTTACCCAAGTTCAAAGTCCAGTTCTGCCACTGTGGCCTGTGGCCAATATTTTGCTTTACTGTGTGTCCCAGATGATAACTTCAAAAGGCTGTGTCAAAAATATGCATAAGGACTGTGAAGCCATTAGCTATTACATGCTATGTAAACAGTACTTCTCACACAAAACATGCCAATGTTAAATTTCCTCTCCCCAAAATTAAGTTCTTATGCGACTGAACTTACTCTGTACGCAGCAATTCTGATGTTTAACAAATCAAATGCCAAGCTGCTACATTTTAAATTAACATATATTTTACTATCTCAATCACAGCAATCTCATACAGTAAGTTACACATAAAAATATATTTAGCATAGTATCACTTACATTTTTCTGAACTATAGGTATTCCATGATGAATATATACATAGGACTGTTTCTTTAAAAGCAAGATAGTTAATCCCTGCTAGGTTCACTGTATAAATTACGTGGCATCACAGTTTTTAGTTAGTGTTATGTGAATAACAACATAGTATCCAAACAAGAGAAAATTAAAAACTATATAGTATAGCAGCCAGCTAATAACAGCCATGATGCTTTAAAAGGTTGAAGAGAAACTCAATACAACAAAATAAACTTTACAGGCAGATCCTTTAGAAAGACTAGAATTGTTTTGACACTTTATATACACATTGTATTTACAGGTATATTAATATACACTGATAAAAACCCATCTATAGTTTTGAAAATCTTAATCACTCACATAAGCAATGATTCCATTAAGCTTCCTTGCTGGCAGGAAATAAAATAAATTACTGAATGTAGAAAGCCATTGTGATCATCTTATTTCTGATTTTCTTGAGTATGTAGCCTTTTTTGATAGTATTTTGCTCTCGGCAACCTTCCATAACAATCACTTGAAGATGCACATCTGATGCTCATTAATGACAAAAGAATGTCAGCAAACATTTATTCAATCCCCTCTGAGTTCCTGCCCGCCCTTGCTAACCCTCCTTCCCACCCAATCCCTCCCCTGCACATTGATAATGTAATCACTGGCCATTCATATAAGTTTCATCACATAAAAGGTGAAAGGACTACAATTCTTATAAATCCTAGAATCAACAACCATGCTCTTAAAATGTACAGTTTTAGGTCAAAGATAACGTTCCACAAAATTCAGAATTCAATGCAATGGCATAACAAGGCTATATAAATGTTAGAATGACACCTTGATACACTTTGGGACTAGATCAAATTATGCATTTAACTCTACCTCCACAAAGAGAAATCTTAATGCCTGGAAATGGCATTAACTCCTCTCCTCGCTTTTTTTTTTTTTAATACTATCAATTTGCAGTGGAGTGCAGTGGTGTAGTGTATGTAAACTACTCCCAGAAGTGTGAATGAGAGACAGCATAAGTGAATGTGTGTGTGCCCAACTCTTTTTAATATTGAGAATTTAGTTGTAAATATGGCAGAGAAAGGTGAAATTATGTGTCCAAACGTTTCTGATTCAGGAAGCAGAATTTCATCCAGTTGAAAGGAATAAAGAATGAATCGATTTTTAGGAGCAAGTCTCTATAACAGTGGTAATATGCTGCAGGTGAAATACAGTACAAAAAAAAATGTTATCTGAAAAAATAACCCAGAGACTTCAATTACATGATCTTACCCATTTTTTTAAAAGACAACATATTGAATATATTTATTAAAATAAACTACTTCCAAATTAACTATTTACAGTAAAAATAAAAGAATTTGATACATGTGCAACAGAAGATGAATCACTGCTCATTAGAAAAGAGAGCACTCCAAGCATAATGTAACACATACAAATTGACATCTTTAGAATACTAGAACAGTGAAACAAACAACTGGATGTTTTGGCAACATGGAGAATAAAGTAAACACTTGGTTTAAAATATAAGGTTATATTTTTGAGAGAGAGATCTTGGAAAGTCCAGAAAATGACACCACCCGTGATTTGTCTACTGGAGCCTAGGAAGTGTATGTAAACTTTCTTTTTAAAAAAATGGGGAGCGGGGGGTGGGATAAGAGCAAACATACACATGAATGTTTTGTACAAACTACCAAAACAAACGATTTTACAATATTTTAAAAATGTTCTTCTTAGTTCCTAAGTTGCCCTTTTAGTTATTATACTGGTGCTATGTTACATAAATGAGGCAAAAACAACAAAGAAACAGCTATGTCTTCTTTTTAGCAAAAAAAGGAAATTGATTGCCTGGTTCTAAAGAAAAGAAGTGCTTCTCTCCCTCATCTAAATGGAAAAGCAACTAAGAGTCGCCTAAAAAGAAGAGTAGCAGCATCAACTACGCCATAAACATTTGTAAAACCAAATCATCAGGATTGGCACCTATGCTGTATATACTAATAGGGCATATCTGTTTCTTTTCTCTTAAAAGATTGTTAAAATACTTATCAGCATATTTGTGTTTTTAGCCCTTTTGCCCCAAAATATAGGATTTTGAAAAAATAAATTTAAAAAATCTATCTATAAACCAGATGTGAGAGCTGGTTTGATTTGTAGTTTAACTGATTGTTTGGCAAGAATCTGTGAACCTCACTTTTTCGACAACAGGGATCATAATAGTAAGCATTGAGGCAAGTATCACAGGAAACTTTAGAACAATAAGTACATGTGTTGGCAGCTCCTGAACGGTTGCAAAAGCCACAGCGTGAAGAACCCAAAGGTTTGGATTTCGAACTATGAGATGCTCGCTCTTGAGTCTGTAACATATATTGTGGCTTTTCCCTTCCAGCAGATCCAGACATTGTACCTTCACCTGAAAGTGTTTTGAGCGAATAGTTGCTTTGTTTTATTGCTGGATATTCTTGTCTGCAGATGAGCAAGTTGTCACATTTTTGGCAAATGGAGGTGCCACAAGATAATCCACAGTTTTGGCACTTAAGGGAAGAGGTCTCTTTGGCTAGATGTGTACGTTTATGATAACTTGGATTGGTATCATTTTTTAGGAGCCATACATCATGTTTAGCAGATTCTTGTCTTTTAAACGTGCTTCTAGAATCAGGGTCAGTATATAAATCTAATTCATCTTGAGGGGAATAATAAGTACCAAATGGCATACCTGTTCTTAATATGCCATTGGTGTGGGATGAAACTGGCAAATATTCATCAGTACATCCATGTGGAGAACTTGACATGGCCAGGAGGGATGGTGATGGTCGAATTATTTCATCTTTAATGTCATCTTCAGTATCAACTAAAATGGGCTCTTTCCGGAAACTCAATGATGCCATCAAAGGTGGTTTCTTACTATCCAAGTAATTATCATACGTGTCCACTGATTTAGAAGGTTTGCTAACTTTGGGTTTGAAATAATCTTTAGAGCCTCTTTCACTAGCAGATTTCTGAAGTACCATTCGTGACATGGAAGTGTTTAGATTCTCTTTGCATTCAGCACGGCGTTTCAAGGCATCTGAACAGCCACGAACATCATCGTTACTATTTTTTCTCTCCTTTACAATGTCAAGTTCTGAATAACCTTTTTCCTTCACTTGCAAGTGAATTTCAATCAACTGTTCACATTCTGTTTTGGCCAGATAAAGTTCAAATGATACCATCTTAACTTGAAAGGTATCAACCAGGTCTTTGAGCTTATACATAGTTCCAAGTTCTTGAACATATCCCATCAAGTTTAATATTTGTTTTATATCCTCATCAGATAATGTAGACTTCACATAATAAACAAAAGGTCCTGTGTAAGTCTAAAGATAGGGAAGAGAAAATATTTATATATATTAGTGAAGTCAAACACAATTTTGAACTGCTTATGTGTATAACTCCAAGAGACTAAAAAGCCTTTTTGGGCCCCATCCAAAAGAATTGTATTGA